>NC_030808.1:150504791-150809687 GCF_001704415.2 Capra hircus
TCCTTAGGATTCTCCAAGAAAGAATATTGAAGTGGGTTCCCATGCCTTCCTCCAGGGGGTCTTCCCAACCCAGGGATCGAACCCGCATCTCTTGTGTCTCTTGCTTTGGCAGGCAGGTTCTTTACAACTAGCACCACCTGGGAAGCCCAGTGTGTGTGTGCGTGTGTGCGTGTGTGTGTGTGTGTGTGTGTGTGTGTGTGTGTGTCTGAATCACTTTGCTGTACACTTGAAACTAACATAATATTGTGAGTGAACTGTAATTAAAAAAAAGATATCCAAGGATCTCTGAGTAGTGCATTAACAGTGTCCAGCACCGTATCCAAGCCTTCCAGGGTGGCTAGAAGGAGGTACTTCCTGAAAGGAAGGGTTGTTGATGACAAGAATGGATTAACAAAGAAAACAGAGCTAAACGGGAGTAATCAGGGCTCTCGACGCAGGCCTGCCCCGAGGCGGGGACCGGACCGTTGACCTTTCTGGGCCCACACATGTCTGCGAGCCTACCTCAAGCAGTGTCAAGTTGGTTAGGACTCTGTGGGTTTCATGTTGAAGATCAACCGCCCGCGAAGCTGATGGCCCTTGGCCAAGCCCTCTTCCCAGCTGAGGACAACACGGCTGAAAGCAGCCTGGGCAGCTTCCTGGACAGCCCATTGCTCTTACCGAATCACATTTTGATGAGCTGAGTGTAAATGAATGAGAAACACATGGATTTAATTTCCCTTGAAATTAGGGATGGGTGAGTCCAGCCACAGTTTGGAATTGCTGAAAGTCTCCAATTCTTTTTTTTTTTTCTTTTTTTCCCCAAGTGCTTTTGGTTCAGAAAATCCAAAACCAGGGTTCTGCAAAGCACATGTCCCCTCATTTGTATGAGGCTTCACGTTCTTTAAAGGGAATTTGATCTGCCTATTTCAACTTCTTTACACCTCACTTATCAAGATGTTTAATGCAATTTCCTGGAAGGGTAATTTTTTTCAATCTTTTTCATTTAGGGAAAGAAAACAATGGAGAAGTTTGAAAATTGTATATGCCAGAAAATGTGGGGTTTAGGGCCCAGAATTACATACATATGAGGGATGCAGTCAAAATTGTGCTAAAGGAATGCATTTGAAAATCTCTTGAAAAGTGAGGGAAAGATGGGTCCTTTCAATAAGGATAGGCTTAGGGGAAACCTGGAAAATACAACATTGTTTTAAATACATGGTCCAGATTTTCTCATCTCTCTCAGGCAGAGGAACTCTAGTAGCCACTGGAACATGGGGGAGAATTCTAGCACCCTAGCATCATCTGCCAGCATGAGTCTCCATATCTCCATGTATCTCTACTTTTTATAAGATGTATGATGAAGGAGCTGCTGTGGAATGTTTCATAATCAGAGAGAGTAAAAGAAATGTGTTGCAGGAGGTGGGCATGTATGGGGCGGGGGAACCCTCGGGGCCATCTTTGTTTCAGAGATGTGGCTCAGAGCACAGATTCATTCGTAAGTTCTAAAGAACCCTTTTCACTTAAAGGTCATCCTGAGGTTTCAGGAGACAAAGTAAGACACAAACAGGAAAGCAGCAGTTGTCCCCAACCCTGGGACAGTCTGTTTGCATTGTTCAGAAAGCCCAAAACTCATCAACCCTAATGGCCCCACTTCTGTGCAGAGAGGGATGGGGAGTTAGTGGAGCAGTGGACGTTGCCCAGCAGGAGAAAAGAAGGAAATGGTGGACTCTTTGGGAATCTGATCAAGTTTGTCTCAGGCGCCTAGGAGATATACTCTGGGAATTCCCAGGAAAACAGTTTGTAGTGGGAAGTTTATGCAGGAAGCAATAACAGAATAGGGTTTATTATGATTAATATATTCTCCATTTTAATCCCCAGGCTGGTATACAAAGAGAAAACATAGGTTACACATCTCTTTAGAACTACTGATTCAACTGTTAATTTTGATAAAAATTTCTGGCTTTGAAAGTAGAAGACTAAAGTAGGGCCATTGTAGGAACAGTAACAATAGCAATGATCAATATTCCTTGGACACCTGACATTGCCCAGTCTCCTTTATAGTTAGGCTGAGGACGTGTGATTGGTTCTGGCCAACAGAGTTCAAAGAAGAACTAAACCTCTATTCTGTTAAGCAGCTGGGATTTGTGGGTGGAGGGAAGCTTGTTTATTACACTAGCTAGTGATAACCAGCCCGATTAACAAACACTGTGAACCTTGAGTTGCTGATTTAAAACACATGATTGTGATGCTCTGCTAGTAATAAAACTGGTGATTTTAGGCTAGACTCTTAGAAGTTTCTGAGACTGTAATGGTAACCTTGTATTGGTTATCTTAAAGACACAAAGTGAAGTCGCTCAGTTGTGTCCAACTCTTTGTGACCCCATGGACTGTAGCCTACCAGGCTCCCCTGTCCATGGGATTTTCCAGGCAAGAATACTGGAGTGGGTTGCCATTTCCTTCTCCAGGAGATCTTCCCCATCCAGGGATTAGCATCCCGGTCTCCCTCATTGTAGGCAGATGCTTTACCATCTCAGCCACCAGGGAAGTTTCCCTCGGTTATCTTATTATTGCATAAAAAATGATCTTGAAAAGTGCTGGTTTATAGCAACTAGCATTTCTTATGGAGAAGGAAATGGCAACCCACTCCAGTGTTCTTGCCTGGAGAATCCCAGGGATGGGGGAGCCTGGTGGGCTTCCATCTATGGGGTCGCACAGAGTCGGACACAACTGAAGTGACTTAGCAGCAGCAGCAGCATTTCTTATCTTGGTGTTTTGATGGTCAGGAATGTGGGAGTGGCTTAGTTAGGTGATTCTGATTCAGCATCTTTATGATGTGCAAGCAAGGTGTTGGCAGGAGCTTTAGCCATTTGAAGGCTTGTTTGGGGCTGGAGGATCCACTGATAATAGGTAGACTTGATTTCTCACTGGTTATTGGCTAGAGTTTTCAGGCTTCACCACATGGGCCTCTCTATAGTCAATATGAAAGCCAGAATCTTTCAGAGAGAGTGATCCAAGAGAGAAAGCAAGCAGGAATCCACCGTGCCTTCTCTTGCTTAGCCTCTGATGTTGCACTCTGTCACTTTTGCTTTTTTTTCCCCTGTTTATTATTAGTAAGTCACTAAATTCAAGAGAAGGGGAATTGACTTTCAAGAGAGTGTCATAGAATTTTTGTGGATGCATTTCAAATCACAGTATTACTCTAGAACAGGCTTGTAGGAAGCTGGTGGGGATGGAGTGATTGATTGCCCCTAAGACTGGAAAGAGGGGCTTCAATGATCCATCATAGAGCAGGCTGATGGAGTGTAATGATATAATTGCTCCATTCTTACAATGCTCCCTGGTCTCATGAACAAGTAAAAGGAGCCTAACATGTTCTATTCAAACTATGTGGACCAGACCCCTGTCCTGAAGCTGCATACTGAGATGGCAAGGTGAGCATGAAAACCTTCATGCTTTCCAGGTCATTTATTGTGGTAAGTCACAGGCAGCTTTCTACGTGATGTGGAGGAAATTTATCTTCATGAAACAGGGGCCTGGCTGTGTAGGTGGAGATGCGGCCTCCTCCTCTGACGTAACCACCACCTGCTGACCTCCTGGTTTGCCCAGGTGGCACAGCATGCCAATTGCTGGTACACACTCTGGGCATTTGCATAGAAGGAGAGCAGTTGGACCATAAGGAAGGCTGAGAGCCAAAGAATCCATGCTTTTGAACTGGGGTGTTGGAGAAGATTCTTGAGAGTCCCTTGGACTGCAAGGAGATCCAACCAGCCCATCCTAAAGGAAATCAACCCTGAATATTCCCTGGAAGGACTGATGCTGAAGCTGAAGCTCCAATACTTTGGCCACCTGATGCGAAGAGCCAACTCAATGGAAAAGACCTTGACCTCAGGCAAGACTGAGGACTAGAGGAGAAAGGAGAAAGTGGATGGACAGTTAGATGGCATCATTGACTCAATGGACATGAGTTTGAGCAAATTCCAGGAGATGGTGAAGGGCAGGGAAGCCTCACATGCTGCAGCCCATGGGGTCTCAAAGAGTGAGACCCAGCTTAGCAGCTGAACAACAATAGGATAAAATAGCATAAAATAGAAAAGAGAGAAACTCTTCCCTCTGCACAGGACACAGTGGGCAGATGAAGTGGATCTTAATTTAAGACACATTTCAGGAAATGGCAATAGCACCGTAAATATTGGTCTGAGGCCTGGGATATTTTTTCTCCTGTTTCCATAATGTCTATGAAAGTATTGTATGCTTATACAATAAACCCCTTACTGAATAATTTTCTTTAATTTGCTGGATAAATCAGTACCATGCAAGAGAAGGTAGCAGAACTAGAGGCTGGTGGGAATTCAAGATTTGTTAGGTTTCTGATGCTAGAAACTTCCCTGCCACGGTGATGACAGGCTTGCACCCAGAGGAAATGGTTGTATGAATGTCTATAAAGGTCTGTTGGGGTCCAGTCCAATTCCCCCCTGAGCCCATGGTGGGATCTATGCCAAGAGGCAGAGCAATGGTCAGAGATGAAGGCTCAGTCAAGCCACATAGTCTCAGGCGGGTGATGTTTCAGGAAGCAGACGCCATACTTCTTGCTTCATCACCCATGGAAAGTAGCCAGCGGAGACGGCTGGAGAGTGAGGTCATGGTGAACATGTCACAGCAGCCTGCCAGAAACATATAGGTAGGGAGCCAGGGGAGGGGGCAACTTCCTTCTCATCTGGGTGTGGCTTGCGGGTGAAGTAGGACATCCCCACTGAGTTACAGCTTTACTCTAAATTAAAAAGGACTTTTATTTATTTTTTAATTTTATTTTGGACACCAAGAGGAGAAAAAAAAAATATAGTAAATGTCACAAAAGCCAAGGTCAGGGTTAGCAAATGGAACTGAAAAAAAAAAAGAAAGAAAATGAAGACAAAATGTGCCCTTTGAGGTCACTGTTATGGAATTTACTGAGGATCATGGGAGAACAGTGCTGATGAAGAAATTGATGGGTGGGGTGGGTTGAGTAGAAAATTCAGGCTAGGAGATGGAACTAATGATTATAGACAAGAAGTTATGCTATAAAGAAGACCAGAGAGGGATCTGAGTAGCTAGAGATTTTAACAGGTTGTTGAAAAAAGGTTTTGGTTTATTTATTCATCTGCCCATCTATTCCTTTGATCATTCACTTATCAATTCCATTTATTTTTGTTCTTAATATACATATCTATAAACATTTTGAATATGACTCAAAATTTCTATGTCTGTTTTACATCAACTTCTTTTTACTTTTACTTTTTACCTTTCAGTCTTCTTCATGCATTTCTCTCATCTCCCCATCCCCACCTCTGGCAACCATCAGTCTCTTCTCTGTACCTGTGAGCTTATTTTCCTGTTCTTTCTTTTTTTTTTTTTTTTTAAGATTCCACATGTAATGGAGATCACACAATATTTGCCTTTCTTTGTATGACTTATTTTAGTTAGCATACGTCCTTGAGGTGCATCCACGTTGTCACGTGGAGATATACACACCTCCGTGTTTACTGAAGTGACATATACAACAGCCAAGTTATGAAAATCATCTAAGTGTCCATCAACAGATGAATGGACAAAAAGGATGATAAGGGAGGGACCCTTCCCTAGAGTTACGGGAATGGCCAAACACAGAAAATTCAACAATTGGAAAATGAGGCCAACAGCAGTTTATCGAACATGTATACTCATATACACTCATCCCCTGTCCTTCATTATCTGCCAGTGGAGGAAGATAGGGCTTAAACGGAGGCACAGAGGGAACAAGCTGGCTTTGTAGTAACAAGAGGGTAGGGTAACCCCTGGTTCCTATAGGTCTGAGGATGTGATTGGCTTGCTGAAATAATTCTGTAGGCTGGCAGGGAAACTGAATAAAACCCACTACTCAAGGATGAGCAAGAATTACACTTGGTCTGTTTGATAAGGAGGGTTGCTTGGCTAGGGGGACCTTAACTGCAACAGCAACATTAAAAGGGAACTAAAACCAGAGGCTAGGCCATCTGGGGCCCTTCTGATGAGAATGGATATAATCTGTTGTTGTTGTTCAGTCACTAAGTTGTGTTTGACTCTTTACGACCCCATGGCTGCAGCACACCAGGTTCCCCTGTCCTACATGATCTCCCAGAGTTTGCTCAAATTCTTGTCCATTGAGTCAGGCATGCTGTCTAACCATCTCATCCTCTGTTATTCCCTTTTCCTTTTGCCTTCAATCTTTCCAGCATCAGGGTCTTCTCCAATGAGTTGGCTCTTCTCATTAGGTGGCCAAAGTGTTGGAGCTTCAGCTTCAGCATCAGTCCTTCTAATGAATATTCAGGGTTGATTTCCTTCAGGATTGACTGGTTTGATCTCCTTGCAGTGCAAGGGGCTCTCAAGAGTCTTCTCCAACACAACAGTTCAAAAGCATCAATTCTCTGATGCTCAGCCTTCTTTATGGTTCAACTCTCACATTCATACATGACTACTGGAAAAACCATAGCTTTGGTGATATGGACCTTTGTTGGCCAATTGATATCTCTGCTTTTTAATACACTGTCTGGGTTTGTCATAGCTTTCCTTCCAAGGAGCAAGCACCTTTGAATTTCATGGCTGCAGTCAGCACTCACAGTGATTTTGGAGCCTAAGAAACAAAATCAGTCACTGATTCCACTTCTTCCCCTTCTATTTGCCATGAAGTGATGGGACTGGATGCCATGATCTTAGTTTTTACCATCTTGAGTTTCAAGACAGTTTTTTCACTCTATTCTACCCTCATCAAGAGGCTCTTTAAGGAAGCACAATATATTGAGTCTTAATTTTAGGTCTAATTTATGACTTAATTTTAGTTAAATTAACTAACTAAGTTAACTAACTAACTTCATCATCAAAACACTCATGAAATATTACCATACCATTTTACACATGGTGGGTTCAAGGCTGAAAGGACTAGTGTCTAGTACAGTGTGGGCGAGGCAGTAAGTGACTGAGCTGGTATTCAAATCTGGGTTTGCTAATCCCAGAACTCAACTCCATAAACCATCGCTTCCAGGACAGATGTAACAATCCACCTTAGAAATGGACTAGGAGGGGGAAGAGCAAGAAATTAAGGAGATCAGCAAATACACCTCATCCCCGTAGACAGAAAGCTCAGTTAAACAAGCACGATTACTTTCATTGTTTAATCACTTGACTATCTGAGTTCCACTCAACCTTCTCCCAAGGCACACAGGTTAATAACACAGTCCCACCGACCACTAGCAGCCAGGCTCTGTGCTGATGTCCAATCTTGTACTTTAATCCTGGTCCCTGTAATGTCTACAAGCCCACCCAGTCCAGACACACTTCGAATTGCACCCCATGGACTATACAGTCTATGGAATTCTCCAGGCCAGAATATTGGAGTGGGCAGCCTTCTCATGGAGATCTTCCCAACCAGGGATCGAACCCAGGTCTCCTGCATTGCAGGCAGATTCTTTACCAGCTGAGCCACCAGGAAAGCCCTCTGATTACACAGTCCAGAGGAAAGAACCCATCCAAGCAGATCATGTAGCTCCCAAGTGCTTCAAAATGCCAAGCCCAGAAAACCCCAAATTAGTCACCCTCTTGCACATGCATGCTGGGTATGCCAATGAGGACTGGAGTTCTAGAATAACTGCCTTTGCACTGAAGGACACCTTAGATATCATCCAATTCAACCTCCAGATTTCACTGTTAAAGAAACTAAAGCTAAGTGGTATCCCCAAGGTCACAACACTGGTTGGAGGAAAGCTTACTTGAGTCCCTTCCTAACTCTTTACTGACCCCTTCCTCCCACACTCCCCTCTGCTCTAAAGGTCAAAGAACCCAAACACTCTCTTTTTCAATGTCCTTTGCAGTTAAGGTGACTGTATGACCCATCTCCAGATGTTGCGCCGTGAAGGACTCTGCCAGGGAAAATCTGGGAAAGACTTTTCCTCCTGACAGAGGGAAGAGGAAAGCAAAGAGAGCTCTATTGCTTCCCCAGCCCATCTGTTATGGGCTGAATTGTGTCCCCCCAAATGTTGAAGTCTTAACCACCCTGTACTTTGGAATATGACTGTACTTGGAAATTCAGCCTTTAAAGGGTTAATTAGGTTAAAATGAAATCACCAGGGTGAGCCGAAGTCTAACGTGACTGGTGTCTTTATAAGAGATTAGCATTCCATATGCATGCATTGATATGTGATATTTTTCCCTTTCTGACTTACCTCACTCTGTATGACAGACTCTAGGCCCATCCACATCTCTACAAATGGCCCAGTTCATCCCTTTCTCATGGCTGAGGAATGTTCCATCATGTAGCATGGCCATGTATACACTACCTTGCGTAAAATGGGAAGTGGGAAGGTGCTGCACAGCACAGCGAGCTCACCTCTATGCTCTGGGATGATGCAGAGGGGTGGGATGGGGCGTGCGAGGGAGGCTCCAGAGAGAGGGGATATATGTATACTTAGAGCTGATTCATGTCGCTGTACAGCAGAAACAAATACAACATTGTAAAGCGATTATACCCAAATAAAAATAAATTGATGAGAAGAGACGAGGACACAGACTTGCAGAGACAGAAGACTGCAGAAGTACACACGGAACAGATGGCCACGTGCAAGCCAAGAGGAGATGCTTCAGGAAGCTGACCCTGCCCACATCTTATTGCTTGGACTCACCGCCTCCAGAGTTGCGAGACCATTCGTTTCTGTGTTTAAGCCCCTGATCTGTGCTCCTTTGTCTTGGCAGTTGATAGGATGGATATACCATCTCCTGCTCCCTGGGTTCTACTGTGGCCTGGGAGAACATGAGTCTTGAAACCAGAGAAGGTGTCTTTCAACCATAAGAGGAACCCCAGAGCTGCTGACACAGCCATGAGGACGGAGCCTCTGCATTTCTGAAAGCTTCCCAGGGATCCCCATGCTGCTGGTGGTGCACAGACCATACTTTGAGGAGGAGCCCATAACTTCTGGGTGTGTTCCTGCCTGTCCACTTCCCAGCCAGTAGATCTGCATTGACATCACACCCAGACCTTCTCTCTGTACTCATGAGATGTCATTCCTGACATCCCAGCAGCAACGGCCATCAAACCTCTACTTCTGCTTCAAGCCCACAACCCACACCTGCTTCCCAGGTTCCAGAGATGATTACAATCCCGAGGTCACCCTCAATGTTTCGTGGTTCAATCAAATCACAGAGAGCTTGGTTTACAATAAGACAGGCATTAGGAGGAAACATGAAGGTCTATGAAGGCTGAGTTCAACACAAAATACAGGGATTCATGCACTCCAGGATTTCTGGAGCCACTTGGGAGCTCTCAGCTGGACCTTGATCCAATGGTGCATGGACCAGAATCAGTCAGTCCCTTTGTTCCAGCACTGTGCCCCAGCCCTGCCACCCGCTCAAAGGCTGCCCTGCCGCCATTCACCAGCCTGCCTGCATGCCTGTCACCTGCCTATGTCAACAACCCTACGACCATCCCTCCCACCCGTGGAGAAACTGGATGCTGAGCACCCTGGCAAGGTTATACCTAGATGCGTTGAATTAATTTTCTTGAAGCTATTATTACTGCTGCTGTTTAGTCACTAAATAGTGTCCAACTCTTTGTGACCCCATGGACTACAGCATGCCCGGCCTCCCTGTCCACCACCAACTCCCAGAGTTTACTCACACTCATGCCCATTGAGTTGGTGATGCCATCCACCCATCTCATCCTCTGTCATCCCCTTCTCCTCCTGCCATCAATTTTTCTCAGCATTAGGGTCTTTTCCAATGAGTCAGATCTTCACATTAGGTGGCCAAAGGATTAGAGCTTCAGCTTCAGTCCTTCCAGTGAATACTCAGGACTGATTTCCTTTAGGATGGACTGGTTTGATCTCCTTGCTGTCCAAGGGACTCTCAAGAGTCTTCTCAATCACTGCAATTCAAAACATCAATTTTTCAGTGCTCAGCCTTCTTTATGGTCCAACTCTTACATCTGTACATGACTACTGCAAAAACCATAGCTTTGACTATATGGCTATTATTGCTATTTGTAGTCTTACAAGCCATATGTTAAAGAGGCAGTATGGACCAGGGGGTTAGGGTGGTTAATGGGAATATTGCCCAAGACTGCACAGCCAGGAACCCGTGAAGCCAGAATCTCAGCTTCTTTCTACTTCTAGAAAGAGGGCTCAGAAAGTATCAGCCTGATCTTTGTTTTTTTGTGCCTTCTCCATCTCATTGGCATACAGAGTTGTGTGAAGATAGGAGTTTCTGGTTAAAAGAGTGGACAGCTGAGATCTTTGAGCTCAGTCTGCCCCTACCCTCCCTCCGCCAAACTATGTGCTTGTGCGCCAAGAGCCCTGAGTCAATACCAGCCTTTAACGGTCCTGGGATTTTAAAGCTATTCAGCAGGCAGCACCCAAGGTATGGTTTTCAATATTTGGAGATATCTACATATGCAAATCTCATGCAGGATCGTCTCTTAAGCCAGCGTGTGATTGGGAATCGATTTAGCTGATGTGTTTGGTATGCGTGCATGCATGCTCAGTCGCTTCTGTCATGTCTGACTCTTTGCAACTCCATGGACCGTAGCCCATCAAGTTCGTCAGTCCATATGCTGTCTAGGTTTGTCATAGCCTTTCTTCCAAGGAGCAAGCAACTCTAGAAGTTCCTAGTTCCCAGACTGGGGAAGCGCTTCTCCCGGGGGGGAAGATCGAGTCTCATTGGAATTTATGCAATGGCTGTCTTCCAGTAACTTCAGGCTCCTTATGCCCAAGGGACTTGTGGGTGAGGAAAGGGGTGGCCACACTGTCAGGGATGAGTGACTAGATCTTTGGAAGGCGGTCAAGCTGCTGTTACACCAAGGACACAGGGTAGAATATGTTTGACACTTGGGAAAGGCTCGGGCAACTCTTCATGCTCTCATGCCAAAATCAAACAATGAAAATAAGCATAGCTTAAAAGGCAGTTGGAAACTGGGACTCAGATTCCTCATAGATAACTGTTTGCATCAGCCTATCAGACTGACTGCCCCTACATGCAGAGATGGGCCAAGGATAAGGTAATCAATACAGGATAGTTGACGGGGGGATGAGAATTATGAGTTCAACACCAACTGAAGCAGCAGAAGTGCTAATGGTTCTAAAAGTGCTTCTCATGTAATTGCCCAGAAAACAGGAACACACAGAATCCTATGAAATTTCTTTCCACACTGGGCAAGCCTACTGTAAGAAGAAAGTAGGTCTGGCCAGCACAAGGGGTAATGATGGTCTTAGTCCATTTGAGATATGACAAACGGTATTAAAAATGTAAAAAATTAAAAATGGTATTAAAAAGACAACATATTAAAAAACAGAGACATCATTTTGTTGACAAAGGTCCATAATGTCAAAGCCATGGTTTTTCCAGTAATCATGTACAGGTGTGACACCTGGACCATAAAGAAGCCTGAGCACCAAAGAATTGATGCTTTTGAACTGTGGTGCTGGAGAAGACTCTGGAGAGTCCCTTGGACTGCAAGGAGATCCAACCAGTACATCCTAAAGGAAATCAACCCTGAATATGCATAGGAAGAATTGATGCTGAAGCTCAGTACTTTGGCCACCTGATGAGAAGATCCGACTCACTGGAAAAGACCCTGATGCTGGGAAAGATTGAGGGCAGGAGGAGAAGGGGGCAACAGAGAATGAGATGGTTGGATGGCATCACTGACTCGATGGACATGAGTTAGAGCAAACTCTGGTAGATAATGAAGGACAGAGAAGAATGCTGTGTTACAGTCCATGAGGTCTCAAAGAGGCAGACACGAGTGAGTGAAGAGCAACAATAATGGAAAACCTTAGATGGGGTGATTTATAAACAATAGAAATTAATTTCTCACACTTATGGAGGTTGAAAGTCTAAGACAAGGTTGCCAAATGGTCGGGTTCTAATAAGAGTCCTCTTCCAGGTTGCAGACGGCCAATACCTTCTCTCTGTGCCCCCACATGGTGGAAAAGTGCTGAGAGCAATATGAGGTCTCTGTTACAAGGGCACTGATTCCATTCACGAAGGCTACACTCTCATTACATAATTACCTACCTTTCCTCTCTCTCTCTCTCTCTCTATATATCTATCTATCTATCTATCTATCTATCTATATATATATATATATATATGTATATATACACACACACATACACACACACATATTTATCCATGTTAGTCACTCAGTCATCTCCAACTCTTTGTGACCCCATGGACTGTAGCCCACCAGGCTCATCTGTCCATGGGATTCTCCAGGCAAGAACACTGAAGTGGGTTGCCATTCCCTTCTCCAGGGGATCTTCCCAACCTGGGATAGAACCCAGGTCTCCTGCATTGCACAAAAAGCCTATTTCTTTGGTTAAACAGAGGCATTGAACCATAGGCTTCCTGTCTTTCCCTATCTGATAGAATTTCCTGTCACCTGATGAATCTTGGTATTATAGTGTATCTGGACCTATATTGTGATATTTTGGATATAGAAGAGTCAAAGTAGTTTAGGTCCTTGTTACTTGTTCTTATAAATGTAAACAGAATGCTCTGTGATTATTGAATTCCTCAAGATACAGTATGCAAAGTGTGCATATAAAATTTTTATGAGATTCCTTTTAGAGTTTGTGTGTTTTACTCAATAAAATAGTTAACACTTATCAAGTCACATCACATTTATTCTAATTATCATCCATCAACACCTAATTTCATCATATAGAATATTGTATATTCTTATTTATTACCGAGAAATAGACTATTTCAAGTTTATGATGAAAACGTTTAGATGCTAACTTATAAAACACATACATGGAGTAGAAAGATTTCTCATCTTTTTTTAAAGATGTATATGAACAATAGAAAGTTTAACTATCAATAGAAAAAAATAATACCACTCATAGGTTCCCATGTTCTCAAGCCTTTAGCAAATAAAGACAAATAGGAAGTGAAACTGTGTAGTGAATATCCCTCTACATGGGGCAGAGAAGAAACATCACCTCCCCCCAGACATGACAGCCACATAATTTAGATTTTCTGGGTAGACTCCATATCCTATACTCTGGTCTGTTATCCTTAGATTAGCTTGTAGGACTGTCAGACAACTTGTCCTCTTTGGGGGAGGGGCATGGAAACACACACCTTCTTGCGCAACCTACAGAGCCTCGAAGCACAGAGGCTGCAGTGTCCTTGACTTCCTGGCCAGGTGCTCCTGGCTGGCCCTTTCCCTGGAAGTTCCCAGCAGACCATGTTCCTGGCAGTCATGCCTTCGCTTTCCTTTCAGGTCTATTTTTGTCCAGAGTTGCAGATTCCCCACCACAAGTCTCCATCCTTTTTCCCCAAGGACCCTATCAGTTTTTATGAAGGAGGGTTTTCCTGGCCCACTCCTGGTGCCTCTGAGTCACAACCAGCATCCTTGCCTGTGGGCCATCAGCCCACTTTCTTAACTAACCAACAACCCTGTTTTTGCCTCTGAGAAAAGTCCCTTGTGTGATCACCAGAACTTTAGCCAGAGGACACATGTGGGCAGAGCCTAGACCGAGGGCCAAGACAACAAGCCCCAGGCAAAAACAGAGATGTGAAGTCATCTCCAGTGACTGCTGGGGCTCTAGACACACCCCTGGTAGAGCCTGTGCTCTCCCTGAGGTGACCAAGAGTTCTCACTCCCTTGATACAGCAAAGTCAAGTGTCTTGGCCTTGGAGAAGTCAGGAGGCTTAAATGGACATTTTCTCTGTTGAGTCTTCATCCATGTCTCTTGATCCTTGAGGTTATACAAATAGTGCAGTGTGAGCCGTTTCATGCTGAGATTTCCTATGTTCTATATCAAAAGGTATGAAGCCTGATAGAGTTCTGGGAAAATGGATACCATTGTCTGTGGTAGCCATGTCTTCAATTAATTTCTGCCATGTTGTTCCAGGGAATAGCATTTTAATTCAGTGAGGGCAAGGACGTCCCTGTTTTATCCCTGATGCATAGATCACACTGCTGATACCTAAACAAATACTGGTGGAATGAATAATCAGTCTGATTTGAAAGGGCATTTATCAAACTTTTACTCCATCAAACACAAAACATCATTGATGATGACCCCTTCTGCTCTAACTTTTCAGAGTTTGCAGAGATTTCTTTGCAGGACTTCATCATCACCCCAACAGGATAAAGGGGTCACCTTCATCCAACTCACCTATATTACCTTTCATCCTAGGCACTTGTGCTCTCCAATGCTTCTAAGAGAAGACTCTTTTCAAGGTCAGGTAGACCAGAAGGATTAGAAAATCCCACACCCCACTAGGTGAACCTATTTCTACTAGGTTCATGAAAGGATGAACTTATACTCATCCTTTGAACTGTGGCGTTGGAGAAGACTCTGGAGAGTCCCTTGGACTGCAAGAAGATCTAAAGGAAATCAGGCCTGAATATTCATTGTGAGGACTGATGCTAAAGCTGAAACTCCAATACTTTTGGCCTCCTGATACGAAAAACTGACTCATTGGAAAAGACCCTGATGCTGGGAAAGATTGAAGGCAGGAGGAGAAGGTGATAACAGAGGATGAGATGGTTGGGTGGGAACACTGACTCAATGGACATGAGTTTGAGCAAGCTCTGGAAGTTGGTGATGGACAGGGAGGCCTGGTGTGCTGCAGTCCATGGGGTCTCAAAGAGTAGGACACGACTGAGTGATTGAACTGAAAGTTTTCTTTCTAACTGCCCCCTATGTTCTGACAGGACAGCCTCAGAATATCTCCAAGAGTGAATGGTGCCAGGTCTTCATGCAAGGAGAAAACTTTAACTCTTTCCCACCAAGAGTTGCGTCTCTGAGTAAGCTACTCATTAACCAACTCACTCTCTCATATCCACTTGCAGTACACCATGGGAGCTTTTCTAGTATCTTCACCAGCTGATCTCCAAGTGTGAACAGGAACAGGGGAGAGGTTCAGCCCTGGAACCCCTAAGCTGGTAAGGAGCAAAAAATACCTCCATAACCATCTGCTCAAATTCATTTTCATTCCTCTCCCTTCAACCTCCTTACTTTCCCAAAACGATTGTAGAAAAGAACCATAATTGAGGGTTAAAAGGCCTCTGCAGAAACTAACACAACATTATAAAGCAACTATGTGTGTACTTAATCGCTCAGTGGTGTTCAGCTCTGTGCGACCCTCCAGGCTCCTCTGACAATGGGATTTTCACCTCCTTCTCCAGGGGATCTCAACTGGGGAAGCTTTAAATTGGCTCTTGTTTTTACTCCACTCCTCTCTGCTCTTCTGGGCTCCCAATCTGAAAGGCTGAGTATATATTCACGCCCCAGTCCATGGTTTACAGACAGTCAGAGGATTATGTCAACTGGACTTGAGACTGATCTTCATTTTCCGCAAGTAGACACAGCTCCCGTCAGCTGGGCACTCTGGCAGCCTCTGTGACTCACGCTGTTTTCTGAGCCTCGGTTTTCCTGCCAGCAGGCTCCTAATCTCTCCTGTAATCAGCGTTCAGTCTCTTGCTGAGGGACCCACACCAGTGGACACCACCCAACCAAAGTGACCCTGAGACGGGTCAAATTTGGTGAAGCCAAATTAAAGCTTCACCCAAAGGGTTGCCACTTCCTTCTCCAGGGGATCTTCCTGACCCAGGGATCAAACCCGCATCTCCAGTGACTTGCATTATACGCAGATTCTTCTCCCACTGAGCCACTGGGGAAGCCCAAAGCAGCTATAGCCCAATTTTTTTAAAAAGGTCTCTGAGACACCCAGGCTGTCAATATAACATATTCACAATCATATGTATAACTATAGAGTTTTGGTCTTGCATTTTCTTCAGAAATGCTTACCCTTCAAATGCCCCCAAAGCCTTACAGTGGGCTAGAGAGAAGTAGGTCTTCTGAGAATGGCAGGGATGGTGTGGGGTTGAAAGAAGCAGTCCTTTTCATCTGATGGCCTCAATAACTGGGACTGTGAGACAATCGTTTGGTTCAGGCTTTCCCACTTCATAACAATCAAATAGTCCTCAGCCTCCATGAAGCCGAACTCAACAGCTTCCCGTGAGGCAAAGGCCGCTGTCGACTCAGGGGAGCAATGCCCTGTCGCGTCGTCTGTGCAGGCAAACCCAGGAGCGAGCTGGAGACCCAGCCCCGCTGACGCTAGAGCAGTGATTTCGCTGACACTGCAGTGACCCTCTCTCCCCAGCACACTTCCTCTGCTGTGTTATCAAGTAGAGCAAAGCCAGGAAAAAGCCAGTGAATCAAGTGTTTACTTGGCTGGTGAGTGTTGATAAGCTGTTGGCCTCTGTGTAGTTCTGGACCCGGCACACACTTCACAACCCCGCCAGCTCCGGGCTACAGAGCGTGCTGAAGAGCAGGTGACGGTTCTGAAACAATACCCACTTCCGGTTTTCAGCCCAGCCCCGGCTCGCTTCTCCCGGGAGCTGGACTCACCCCTGTTTATGCTGAGCCCGTCTCGGGGTCACTGTGGTTGAGTGGTGTCCGCTGGTGCGGGTCCCCCAGCAAGAGACTGAACCGTGATAACAGGAGAGATTAGGAGCCTGCTGGCAGGAATTCTGAGACTCAGAGAACAGCCCAGAGGCTGCCAGCTGAGGGGAGCTGCGTTTATTTGCAGAAAATGAAAATCTTTTAGAGCCCAGTCTTGAGTCCAGTTGACAGAATCCTGACTGTCTGAAAACCATGGACTGGGGTGTGGAGATATACTCAACCTTTCAGATGGGGAGCCCAGGAAAGCAGAGAGGAGTGGAGTGAAAACAAGAGCCAGTTTAATGCTTCACCCAGTTGAGACTTTAGTTGCTGTTGCTTGCTGTTTAGTCACTCGTCATATCTGACTCTTGTGACCCCATGGACTGTAGCCCCACAAGGCTCCTCTGTCCATGGAATTTTCCAGGCAAGAATACTGGGTTGGGTTGCCATTTCCTCCTCCAGGGGGTCTTCCTGACCCAGGGATTGAACCCGGGTCTCCTGCATTGGCAAGCAGATTCTTTACCACTAAGCCACCTGGGAAGTCCCTGTTAAGACGAGAGCCCATCTTTCTAGAGCAGCAAATAATAATAATAATAATGCTGATCATGATCATAATTATTATTATAATGACAGTACATTAAATGAACATCCACTGAGCTGTTTGCTCACTTCTGCTGGTGCTGATACTTCCTTGAGGTTCACAGGAGCGATATGGCAAAAACAGATTCTTGCTCCTTCTGACCCCAAAAATAAAGCAAATTATTTCGAGTTTTACAGCCTGAGTAATCAAATTGGACCATAAAGAGAATCTATATATATGCACCAAAATTAAGCCATCACATCAAAGGTGATTCTCCTCTTCTTACAAACCAGAGGAGTGAAAAGACCTGGGTGTTGAGAAGCCTGTGTTTTCCTCCGGCTCTGCAGTGAGTTGGCACCATGGCCTTGAGCACGGCGCTGACCTCTGTGCGTCCTCTTTGGTCCAGGAAGGTGTTGCTACCTGCTGAGCCCACCCTGATAGGAGAGCTTAAGCAGGTGGGGAAGCCCTCTGAGAAGGCCAAGGTGCAGAACAGAAGCCAGATCCCTGCGGGTGTGGCTCCTATCGCTGTTGGGTCTTTTGCAAGGATTTGCATTATATAGTCATTCAGCTGTGTGAAAATGAGACTTAACGGAATAGGAACTATAGGTTGGAAGAAGAACGATTCTAGTGGAAAAGGCTGAGGCAATTCCTTTGACCATTGCTTTTGATTTTTAATTACTTAGGCCCCACAATCACTCTAGTGCCAAAAGGTATCACGGACGAAGAACTCCACACCCTCAAATGCACAGCTCTTCTGGATTGTTGGGCTACATAACACTAGAGACCCATTTGGGAAAAGTCTTTCCTGACTGCTCAGTGATGTAGGTGGCTCGGTGGTAAAGAATCCACCTGCCAAGGCAGGAGATGCAGGAAACGCAGATTCAGTCCCTGAATTGGGAGGATCCCCTGGAGGAGGAAATGGCAATGCACTCTAGTATTCTTGCCTGGGAAATCACACAGATGGAGGAGTCTGGTGCGCTACTGTCCATGAGGTCACAAAAGAGTTGGACATGACTGAGCGACTAAGCCCCGTGATCTAATAAGCAGGGAAGAGATAGGCGCAAGGGAGGAGCCGATCATCAGCTAGGCAAGGAAAGCAGGAGGCCCAGAGGAGCTTGGTAGACACAATGCTGCTTGCCTGTACTTCTCCTAATGAAGGACACTTTGCCCCTGCTGCCAGGAGGGCCACCAGCCCCTTCACGGGTGGCCTCGGATGCAGAGAGAGGCCTGACTAGAGTTCCCACCACCAATGACAGGTGGAGGAGGGAATACGGAAGCCTAGCATTTGGCCATTTTAACACCCAGCGTCCCCATAGCATCAACTGATGCTGTCTCCCATCATCCCAAGCATGCGTTTCTTCTCCCTTGACAGGTGTCAGTCTCCAGGGCACTCGTTAATAAACATCCTACACTTTACACTCCATTTCAGAGTCTGCCCCCCAGGGACCCAACGTGTGGCAGCTAGGAAATAGAACAGGTGAAATTTCCCAAGACAAAGAGTGAGAATGAAAAGACAAAAGACCAATGTGCCTTCTTTCATACTGCCATCACTTTTCCTGGTCTGGGTTTCTGCTGGGACAAGATGCCAAGGCAGAGTGGAAAGAGTACAGGAGTTAGGTTCCGAGGGCCTCCTTCTCATCTGAGCTCGGCCAGTCATTTCTTGTATGATCTAAGATAAATCAACCTGCCACGGGCCTTGTTTGCTCACTTTCAAACAGGGAGACCAGTGATGCTACCAGATCGTCGTGAGGGTCTATGAAGATAGTGGATGTGAACAGGAAGCCGTAAAATGCCATCTGCTACTGATCACTTCTCTTCCCTCCAACCAAAGCTTGGAGAGCCAGTAACTTGAAAACAGCAGCCTGAAAGGAAGAGTTCCTACTTGACTCCTCTATCTGCAGGCTGGTGGAGAGATTGCAGGGAAGAGTTAAGAGCCAAAAGTGATGGAAGACAGAACATGTCTCATAAACCCTCATATAGCAGGTAACATTGAGTGCTTGCTACCCAACAAGCATCATGCCAGTCCCTCTCTTCAAGGGGCTCACAATGTGGGTTGGGGGGGGGGTCAGGCACATTGACAAAAAAAATCCCTAAAAACATCCCACAAAGAAGTAAAACCTCCCACAGGGAAATGAGCCAAGTAAGAGCTATCAGAGAAGGCCTCCCCGTGGAAGTGATGCTTGAGCTGAGAAATGTATGATGGGTAGGAGTTATGTCAATAAAGAGGAAGGGAAGGTGATTCTGAAATCTGAGAAAATGCAAGTGCAAAGAGGCCCCCGTGTTCACTTGTGTCCAGTGAACAGAGGCCTGGAAGCTTGAGGGTGACACCTGGTGAGTCAGGGGAGTGGGGGTTGGGGAAGGTTACGGAGGCGGGTGAGGGCCACAGGGAGCAACTCCTGGCAGATCGATTAAAGGCCATCGTCTTTATCTCAAGTGTGATAGGGAGCCATGATGGGCTCTAGGCAGAGCAATCAGGTGATTCCCTAGGCTGCAGAGGGAACGAAAGATGGGAGGGAGGAGGGAGTAGATACTATTAATGACAGCTCATACTGATTGAGTCACTATGTGCCTGGCACACGTTTAAATGAAGTACAGGCACCCAGTAAGACAGGTACTCTGGTGATCCTCATGCTAACTAGGAAGAAACTAAAGCCCAGAAAAAATAACCAGGATCCCAACCAAGCTGTGTAGCTGAAAAAACGTACACCTAACAACTACACAATACTGTACTAGGGGTAGACCAGATGGTTGGTTATTTCAGTAGCCTGATTTAGGTGATAGCAGTGAAGCTGGGAAGGAATGGATGCATTTCTGAAGAGATGTAGGAAATTAAAAGACAAGGCAGAATCCACTGTAAGTTTGTCATTGAATGTGGGGGAGATGGCCTCAAGGATGGTGGAAGCAAGAAACGGGTACCGCTCACTGAGATGTGGGCACTGGAAGAGAACTAGGATTACATGTTTCCTGGCTGGGCAGGAGGCTGCAGACAGCATGAGTCCACCTGGATCTGGAGAGTACTGAGATGCCTTGGTGACATACTGCTGTTACTGCTGCTGCTAAGTCGCCTCAGTCGTGTCCGACTCTGTGTGACCCCAGAGACGGCAGCCCACCAGGCTCCCCCATCCCTGGGATTCTCCAGGCAAGAACACACGGAGTGGGTTGCCATTTCCTTCTCCAATACATGAAAGTGAAAAGTGAAAGTGAAGTCACTCAGTCGTGAGCAACTCTTAGCAACCCCACGGACTGAAGCTTACCAGGCTCCTCCGTCCATGGGATTTGCCAGGCAAGAGTACTGGGGTGGGGTGCCATTGCCTTCTCCAGGTGACATACTGGGTTGTATTAAATTCTTGGAAGGAGACATTCCTCTGTCCTTCTAGGAGACTGCAGCTCTTTCTGCTTGGTTCTGATCCATCTGATACATGCACTTGTTAACACAATATACCTCATGAGCACACAGGGGGAAGGGCCACTACCTCCCTTAAAGTCTCTTTCCAGAGGCCAGCAAGTCCCCCATCCCTCCCTCCTCAGGCCTGGAAATCAGCACCAAATCGTCCTCTAAAGAAAAAACCATCTACCGTGAGGACAGGCAAGTATGAAGGATGGTTAAGAGCATAGATTGTCATCTGTGTGGCTTTGAAAGGTGAAAGTGAAAGCCTCGCAGTCATGTCTGACTCTTAAAGTCCATGGAATGGAGTTCTCCAGGCCATAATACTGGAGTGGGCAGCCTGATCCCTTCTCCAGGGGATCTTCCCAACCCAGGGACCAAGCCCAGGTCTCCCGCATTGCAAGCAGATTCTTTACCAACTGAGCCACCAGGGAAACCCTTTAATTAAGTTTATTTATTTTTAAAAAACTATTTCTTTTAAGGAACATAGACTTTAGGTCAGATGCTGTAATAATAGTCTGTTTAGCCAGCCATACACGTACGCATGCTCAGTCCCTAAGTCATGTCTGACTCTTTGCAACCCATGAGCTGCAACTCTCCTGGACATTCTTTGAAACCGCATTCAAATGGGTATGTCTCTCCTTTCCTCCTTTGCCTTTCACTTCTCTTCTTTTCTCAGCTAATTGTAAGGCCTCCTCAGACAACCATTTTGCCTTTTTGCATTTCTTTTTCTTGGGGATGGTCTCGATCACTGCCTCCTGTACAGTTTCACGAACCTCTATCCAACCTGAGTGCTGAAGAATTGATGCTTTTGAACTGTGGTGTTGGAGAAGACTCTGGAGAGTCCCATGAACCACAAGGAGATCAAACCAGTCCATTCTAAAGGAAATCAGTCCTGAATATTCATTGAAAGGACTGATGCTGAAGCTGAAACTCCACTACTTTGGCCACCTCATGCAAAGAGCTGACTCATTAGAAAAGACCCTGATGCTGGGAAAGATTGAGGGTGGGAGGATAAGGGGATGACAGAGGATGAGATGGTTGGATAGCATCACCGACTTGATGGACATGAGTTTGAACAAGCTCCAGGAGTTGGTGATGGACAGGGAAGCCTGGCGTGCTGCAGTCCATGGGATCACAAAGATTAGGACATAGCTGAGTGACAACTGACTCACTGACTGACTGAACTGCAACTCACCAGGCTCCTCTGTCCATGGGATTTTCCAGGCAAGAAAACTGGAGTGGGTTGCCATTTTCTACTCCAGAGGATCTTCCCTACTCAGGGATTGAACCAGAGTCTCCTACACTGGGTGGGGGGGGGGGTAGATTCTTTACCACTGTGCCACCTGGGAAGCCCTCAGCCAACCATGACAAAATGCGAAAGACCAGGTGGCTTAAACAATAAATATTTGCTTTCTGACAGTGTTGGAAGCTAACAGCCCAAGACCAGGGTGGCTTCATGGTCAGTTTCTGGTGAGGCCTCTCTTTCTGGCTTGTAGAAGGCTGTGTTCTCAACGTGTTCTCATGTGGACTTTTTCCTGTGTGCATCGTGGAAAGAAGAAAATCTCCACTGTCCTTTCCTCTTTTTATAAGGACACAAGCCCTATCAGATTAGGGCTTTTCCCTTTAGGTCTCATTCAACCTTAATCACCTCCCCAAAGGCCATACGTCTGCAGACAGTCACCCTGGGGACTTAGGGCTTCCACATATATTCTAGGTTCCATCATTCATGAGCTTAGGTCATGTCTTTGCACAATTCATTAATCTCTCTAAAGCTCAGGTTTTCTATCTGTAAGATATGGTTACTGGGGGAATGCAATGAGAAAATATATGTAAGACATATATAGAGAGAATCAATGCCTTTGAACTGGGTGCTGAAGAAGACCCTTGAGAGTCCCTTGGACGGCAAGGAAATTAAACCAGTCAATCCTAAAGGAAATCAGTCCTGGGTGTTCACTGGAAGGACTGATGCTGAAGCTGAAACTCCAATACTTTGGCCACCTGGTGGGAAGCTCTGACTCATTTGAAAAGACCTTGATGCTGAGAAAGATTGAGGGCAGGAGGAGAAGGGGAGGACAGAGGATGAGATGGTTGGATGGCGTCACTGACTCAATGGACATGGGTTTGAGCAAACTCCAGGAGATGGTGAAGGACAGGGAAGCCTAGCATGCTGCAGTCCAAGAAGTCGCAAAGAGTCAGACACAGCTGAATGACTGAACAACAAAATGGAGAGACCAGAAGCTGACATGCAGCGGCCAAGTAGTGGTAACAATTACGATCTCTGGAGGCAGTCACGGTGGATTTTCACTCAACAGGGCTCGAATCCTGGAACCGTAGGAACCCCCCGCAATTACTCCCGTCCTTACTCTTTTCATCCTGAGGCCTGGCTTGCCTGGAGCGTGGTTGTGAATTACGGGGGCAGTGCCGAAACATCTTCTCATGCATCTCAAAGACGTTTTGTTCCTGTTCAGCTGCGGCAATGTTTGCCATTTGTTTCCTGGCACGAGAAGGAAGCCCCACCTATGAAGTTTGCTTAGTGAGAGCAAGAGGGAGGGGACAGGAAAAGGAGCTTATCTGAAGACTTGGAAACCTAAAGGTAGGGATTTTACACATGAGTGACGGATGGAGCAATCCTCTTTGTAATAAATCCTTCTCTTTTTCTCATGGTTGGTTTCAAGGAAAATAAAATGCCTGTACTCTCTGGGACTCTTGACAAGCCTCTTCTTGAGATACAGACAGAAGTGATGGCTTGCCTCCACTTGGGAGCTTTCTTCACTGAGGCCTCCCCAAACACAACCTGACTCAGAAGGTGGTGGGTCCCATGTGCCATGGCCTCTCGTGAGGTGATGGCGAAACAGGCGACTGAGCTACACACTCTATAGCCACTCAGGACACGGACCAGCCCTCACTTCAAGGGTAAGACAGGAAATGGGGCAGCTAAGTTCCAATAGTTTGGCCACTTCATGCAAAGAGCTGACTCATTGGAGAAGACCCTGATGCTGGGAAAGATTGAAGGCGGAGGAGAAGGAGACGACAGAGGATGAGATGGTTGGATGATATCACCGACTCAATGGACATGAGTTTGAGCAAGCTCTGGGAGATGGTGATGGACAGGGAGGCCTGGCATGCTGCAGTCCATGGGGTTGCAAAGAGTCAGACATGACTTAGCGGCTGAACAGCAAAAGCCCTTTAGATCTTGAATTCACAGTCTTATGTTTGAAGGAAATAGTGTTCCCAGGTACTGCAGATCCTGAGGGGGAGAGGTCTCTGCGTAGGAACACTTGTGGGGCACAGTCATGCCTGATTTGGAGACAGGATTTCTTCTTGGAAAGGGGGGCTTCTACTTCTTGCCTTCTTCTCTGCAGCCCATGGCACCAGCAACCCACAGGGAAAGCACGTGGTGTTTTGGCTAAGATGCCTTGAGATTCTGTCACTGTTTGTGTTAGAAATAAGTAGCTAAGTTTCCCAGCAATTATTGCCATCGACGCTAAGAGAGAGGAAAAACTCATGTGAACACAGCTTTATTTTTTTTAATAAAAGACAATAGTTTTCTTAAGAGAAAAGAAAACAAACAAAAAGACTAAACTCATACTTTCGTGTGTACTAAGAAGAGAAAACAGAAGAAGAGAAAAAGGAAGAAAGGAGGGGAAGATGAGGGGAGGGAGGGGAAGATGAGGGGAGGGAGGGGGGATGAGGGGAGGGAGGGGAAGATGAGGGGAAGGAGAGGAAGATGAGGGGAAGGAGAGGAAGATGAGAGGAAGGAGAAGGAGAAAGAAAAAGTACCCCTGGCCCCTGGGTCCCCTTTCCCAGGATGGGAGGGTCATGTCTGGCATATCAAAAGTTGGGGCTTCAGGAGGCACCCCTGCGTCCTTGTTTCCTGGAATCTACTAAAAGAAAATGGCAAACCAGCCAAGATATTCGACTGAGGTTTGTTAAGAAAACACATCCTCGGTTTGGGTTGTTTTCTGAGAGGAGGGTCGAAGAGATGTGGTTTAAGTACGAAAATTGCTCGTGGACAGTTATGGAAATAATGACTCTCTCCACGGCCCTGCACGCCGCTGGTTGTAGCTGCAGGAAGCAACACGAGACAGTGGGCGAAAATCACCTGGGGACGTGAGCGGGATGGGCCGCTGATGGAGGTAGGACCCAGCAAAGCATCTTCTGTGTCAGTTACCCGGAAAATTCTGTAGCCAGACATGTGTTTACTTATTCAAGTGGAAGGCAAGAAACTTCTGATTTCTGGAGCCTGGCTAGACTGTGAAATGGAATAAGAAAATCCACTTCATGTGATTTGTGGTCCACACTCCCCAGAGAAGGCGCAGCTCAGGTCTCTGACGTCTCTCCTTCAGGAACCTCAAAGGACTCATTTTCATCTCCTTTTAATGTCAGTTTATGACACATTAACCAAAGTCTAAACTGTTTGACTTGACCTTGAAGATAGTTTTAGGCAATTACAGCCCACAGTATAAATGCATGAATGTTACCCAAAAGCTGGGTTAACCTCTTGGTGGGTGTCAAGCCAACAGACATAACCAAGCCAGGGACGAGAAGAGGGAAGGACTGAGTGTTATTTGCAGCAATTAAGGAGAATACTAAGGATCTTTCCCAAAGCAGTGTGTGCCCCAGCACCACAACTGGGGACAGTTTAAGGTCAGGGTACACGCCTATTCATGAAGGGTTTGAGCAGAGGAGAATGCAAGTTGAATTGGGGCAAAAGTTGACAGAGTCCAAGCTATAGTTGATTGATGTCAGGAGGGTAAACACTCTACCATCCTCCACCCGGGTGGGGGCCTTAGTTCCTGCAGAATTCAAAGACATGTTGTAGTTGAGTCGCTAAGTTGTGTCCAACTCTTTGTGACCCCATGGACTGTAGCCCACCGGGCTCCACTGTCTGTGGGATTTCCCAGACAAGAACACTGGAGTGGTTGCCATGCCCTCCTCCAGGGGAGCTTCCAGACCCAGAGATTGAACCTACATCTCCTGTGTCTCCTGCATTGGATTTGTTATCACTGAGCCAGCCAGGAAGGCTCTCAAAGACTTACTATTATGCATGTACCTTGAGGAGGAATTAGGACTTGGCTTTTTCATTGTTCTGTTGTTTGCCTGCCTTTTCTCTCTTCCTGCTTACTTTGTTCCCTTGAGATCATTAACTTCTGAGACCTGTTCAAGGGCAAGCACTGTGGCCAGGCTGAGATAAAATAGGTGAAGCCAAAAATGGCTTCTCTTATGTCAAGAAAGCCACGCCTGGTTCTCTTTCTTCAGGAACCCCCTACCTTTATCTGCTTACATTTGAACAGCTTCCATTGCTCTGAATCAGCCCGATAAGTAACAATAATTCTAGAAAGCAGACAATTTTGGTTGCTTGGCCATCAGAATTAGTTCTTTCTCTTTGATGTATCTTTGTGTTAACCCTTTATGGTGTCATGTGTCTGTTACCCACTATTTAGGGAAAGATAAACTAGAGCAGTGTTACACTTGACCTTGCATTTGGAGTTAAGGATTCGAAAATTCTGCCTAACTATCTTCAGTAATCAGTGAAAGGTCCTAAATCTCTAGATCATGGCACTCACATGCCAGCTCAGTCATTTATATGTGGTCATTTATTAAAAAATGCATGCATTCCCTCAGCCTATCAACATGTGGTCCGTACCTGCAGAATCCTGACCCCACCATGAATACAAAGAACTTTCCAGGGACACAGCAACATCCTAACACCATGGGAAGCCAGGAGAGGGCATGGTTACTTCTCAAGGGCATTCCCAGAGAGGTAGAGTGTCGCTGTCTGCCTGCCTACAAGGATGGGAAGGATTTTGGCAGGGAGAAAGAAAGGGCTTTTAAGAGGCTGTAGGTAGATGATTTTCCAAGTTTCAGCAAACTAAGGAAGGGAGAAATGAGAAAAACTGAGTGATCAAAATGCAAGTTGCCAGTGTCGACTGAAAAAAAAAATTACAACCTAAAACTTGAGAATGTTTAATTTGGCCAACTTGCTAAGGGCTTAAGCCCAGGAGACGGCCTCTCAGATGGCTCTGATGGACTGCTTCTGAAGACATCTGGGAGAAGCCAGGCTATACAGTTTTTAGAACAAAAACCAGGTCATCAAAACACTGAAAGATTGTTGTTAATTAAAGAAATCCAGACATCATCTCAAGGTGGAGAATTTAGTGCTCTTCTATGTATGGGAAGGGGCCAGAGTCTGGGCCCACTGCAGTGATTCCTCGGACATACATCCTAACTATCTGGGGCCAGGATCCTTTTTTCGCCCTCCTGAATCCCCGCAGGGTGCACAGCTGGGGGTGGTTTCATTGGCTGATGGCTTGATGGCTGCAACACTCCTTGTTCACTGATAGGGCAGGTGACCTTCTTCACTCGCACCTGAAGATGCCAGATGAAGTGGCAGATGAAGACGGTTTCAAATGAGTGGATGACGAAACACAGTAGGTTGGAGTTTGGATTTTTTTTTTTTTGGTAGCAGCTGGAACCACAGAAAATGTGTGAGTAAGAGCAGGGAAAAAAAAAAAAAATTAAGGATCTGGGGAGAAAGTGTAGTCTGCTGTCAGTGTGAGGGACTAAAGAGGTAGATGAGAAATGCAGGGATGAGAGACGGGCCAGAGCAGGAGTCCCAGTGAGAAGCGGTGAGGAGCCAAGGGGAGCATCACGGGCAGAGGGAAACAAGAGGCGGCTCTGAGTGAGGGTTGGGGGGGGGGCGCTTTAGACCAGGGACACACGCTCCTGGGCTTGGTCCTAGCTCTGCACTTCAGCAGGGCCACCGAGATGTAATGTATCCAGCCATCAGTTCCTGCAAAGTGAAGGCGAGAGACGAGAGGAATCTCAGCCTTCAGTACAGAAGCCTCTCCCGTGAGCCAGTGGAGTCACTGTAGGGAGGAGAGCTTGACTGATAGGGAAAAGAGAGTTTCAGAGCCAGGGGTGACCTTGGTGATGCTGGTTCTCAAACTTGAGTGCAGTTCAGAATCACCTGGGCGATATGTCAAGAGATCAATCAGCCATCCCTGGAAAGAAAACTGAAAAACCTGGACAGTGTATTAAAAAAGCAGAGACGTCACATTGTATAGTCACAGCAAAGGTCTGTATAGTCAAAGGGATGGTTTTCCAGTAGTCATGTACAGATGTGAGTTGGACCAAAAAGAAAGCTGAGCACCCAAGAACTGATGCTTTCAAAGTTTGGTGCTGGAGAAGACTCTTGAGGGTCCCTTGGCCTGCAAGGAGATCAAACCAGTCCATCCTAAAGGAGATCAACCCTGAACATTCATTGGAAGGACTGATGCTAAAGCTGAAGCTCAATCCTTCAGCCACCTGATGGGAAGAGCTGACTCATTGGAAAAGACCCTGATGCTGAGAAAGATTGAAGGCGGGAGGAGAAGGGGACGACAGAGGATGAGATGGTTGGATGGCATCACCGACTCAGTGCACATGAGTCTGAGCAGGCTCCGGGAGATGGTGAAGGACAGGGAAGCCTGGTGTGCTGCAGTCCACGGGGTCACAGAGAGTCGGGCACGACTTAGCGACTGAATGACCACAGCGATTTGAGGTTCCTTTCCCACTGCACAGCACTGTGTGAAACTCTCATCTCACATCTGGAGTGTTGGGAGGAATCTGAAGCCCAGAGGGGCTGAGTTGGTGTCCAGCCTCAAAGGGGCACATTCCCCGCACTCTAGAGAGGTGACCCCCTCCAAGAGGCCACAACTTCTGAGGCTCTCTTTTTCTACCTAGTCCATCTCCCCAGGATGGGAGGCGAGCCTGTTGAACTCAGAAGATCCCAAGAGCCCAAACAAGAAGCTACAGATTTCAGAGCAGCTGGACTGAGATGACCAGGGGCTGCTGTTCAGCTGCCACCAGCTGCTTCACGCTTGTCAGACCTCATCACCCTCAGTCAGCAGCCCTCACTGGGCCTTCATCAGAGCTTTGAGACTTGGCCAGGGCATGGGCACGTTAAATGTTGACACCTCCTCATGCCTTGCTGTCCAGAGCATCATTCAGTAGAAGCTTTTGAGCTTCCCTGGTGGCTTAGATGGTAAAGCATCTGCCTACAATGCGGGAGACCCAGGTTCGATCCCTGGATCAGAAAGATCCCCTGGAGAAGGAAATGGCAACCCACTCCACTACTCTTGCCTGAAAAATTCCATGGACATAGGAGCCTGGTGGGCTATAGCCCACGGGGTCGCAGAGTCGGACACGGCTGAGTGACTTCACGTTCACCCACACTCATGCTGAGATCCTATTGGAAACGGACAATCTCGGGCTCACCCTAACCCAGGACTCGGAGTCTGTATTTTCACAAGATCCTGAAGTGATGTATCTGTAGTGCTGTGTGCGTATCCGAGTTTGAGAAGGTCCGGTTTCTGCCTCCTCTGCTGTCTGCACATCCCTCTCCCCCAGCCCCTACCTAGGATAAAGAAGAGAAAGAGAAGGGAGGAGACAGGAGAGAGAGGGGAAGGAGAGAAAAAGGGAAGGAAAGGAGGGGCGGGAGGGAGGAGACTGAGTGGTTGGGAGGGAGGAATAGAGAGAGGGGACATGAAGGAAGGGAGAGAGAGGTTTAGAATAATTTGTTGTTGCTCAGTCACTAATTTGTGTCCAACTCTTTGTGACCCCATGGACCACAGCATGCCAGGCCTCCCTGTCCATCACCAACCCCTGGAGCTTGCTCAAACTCATCTCCATTGAGTCAGTGATGCCATCCAACCATCTCATCCTCTCTCTTCCCCTTCTCCTCCTGCCTTCAACCTTTCCCAGCATCAGGGTCTTTTCAAATGAGTCGCCTCTTCACATCAGTCGGCTCTTCAACGTAGTGGAGTTTCAGCTTCAACATCAGTCCTTCCCATGAATATTCAGGGTTGATTTCCTTTAGGAGAGACTGGTTTGGTCTCCTTGCAGTCCAAGGGACTCTCAAGCATCTTAACCAGAAAGTGAAGTGAAGTCGCTCAGTTGTGTCTGACTCTTTGCAACCCCATGGACTGTAGCCTACCAGGCTCCTCAGTCCATGGAATTTTCCAGGCAAGAGTATTAGAGTGGGTTGCAATTTCCTTCTCCAGGGGGTCTTTCCAACCCAGGGACTGAACCCAGGTCTCCCACGTTGCAGGCAGATGCTTTTCCATCTGAGCCACCAGGGAAGAGTCTTAACCAGAACTGCAGTTCAAAAGCATCAATTCTTCGTCACTCAGTCTTCTTCATGGCTCAACACTCACGTTTGTCGGGCTTCCCTGTGGCTCAGCTGGTAAAGAATCCCCCCCATAATGCGGGAGACCTGAGTTCCTGGTTGGGAAGATCCCCTGGAGAAGGGAAAGGCTACCCACTCCAGTATTCTGGCCTGGAGAGTTCCATGGACTACAGTCCATGGGCTCGAGAAGAGTGGGACACGACTGAGCGGCCTTCACCTCTCACATCTGTACGTGACTAACTACCGGAAAAAACCACGGCTTTGACTCCAGGGGCCCTTGAGTCAGTGACATCATTAGAGCTGGCCTCTTAATATCAGCCCAGCTGCAGGGCACACCTTTATTTTTCCTCATATGAGCCTTGTTGGTGCTGAGTAGGACCGGATGGTGAGGATTTTAAGAATGCTGAAATCAAAGACCTCTTGTGTTTGCCCTCCACTCCTAACAAGGGAGGCCTTGGTCCCCATTCCTGTAAGAGATATTAAACCACGTGGATTATGGCTGATTCACCACACAGCCATTGGAGCAGGAAGTACATTAAACCCAGAGATTGTCTGCACGTAGCTGATTGAAACCCTCAATTAATCGGATTAGCTTCCACCTTTGAGAGAAAAGCAAATGCTGAGAAAACAAAGCGGCTCCTGGGATTAATCTTTCCTTCTCTCTACACAGGCAGGCACCACCCGCTCCGGTCATCCTCTGAGACGGGTGGTTGGGAGGGAGTTGGCAGTGAAGCAGGGTTGGCATCCCAGCACCACCCTGCACAGGCTGCGTCAGTCTGGCGAGTTAGCTCAGCTGCCCGAGGCTCCCTGGGCCTGTGCTTTGGGGATTAAAAATTTTAAAAACCTATTCAGTGGGGTCGTTGTCCAGGGGATTAGGACCTTGTGGGACTGCTTACCTATAAGCTTCTCAATAGGAATAGGTTCTCTGTCTTTTTAAAAATGTGTGTGTGTGTGTCGTTGAGTCACATTTGATTCTTTGTGACCCCATGGACTGCAGCCTGCCAGGCTCCTCTGTCCATGGGATTTCCCAGGTAAGAAGACAGCCAGTGGGAATTTGCAGTGCGACTCAGGGAGCCCAAACTGGGCCTCTGTGACAACCTAGAGGAGTGGGATGGGGTGGGAGGTGGGAGGGAGGTTCAAGAGGGAGGGGACATGTATACACCTATGGCTGATTTCATGTTGCTGTATGGCAGAAATCAGCACAATATTGTAAAGCAATTATCCTCCAATAAAAAATTTAAAACAAAAAAAGAATACTGGAATAAACTGCCATTTCCTCTTCCATGGGATCTTCCCAACCCAGGGATCATTGAACCCGAGTCTCCCTCATTGCAGGCAGATTCTTCACTGCTTCCCAGGTGGTGCTAGTGGTAAAGAACTCGCCTGCCAATGCAGGAGATGCAAGAGACACAGGTTCGATCCCTGGGTCAGGAAGATCCCCTAGAGGAGGGCATGGCAACCCACTCTAGTATTCTGGTCTGAAGAATCCCATGGACAGAGGAGCCTGGCAGACTACAGCCCCATAGGGTCACAAAGAGTCACATGACTAAAGCGACTTAGCAGGCACAAATATATATACATATATACACAAAAAATTAGAAACAGTGTACCTCAACTACATGTGTAAAACAAGCCGTGTTTCAAATTTAAGCTGAACAGCCAAACCCTGAAAACTCAGTTCAGTTCAGTTCAGTTCAGTTGCTCAGTCGCGTTCGACTCTTTGCCTCCCCATGGACTGCAGCGCGCCAGGCCTCCCTGTCCATCACCAACTCCCGGAGTTCACCCAAACTCATGTCCGTTGAGTTGGTGATGCCATCCAACCATCTCATCCTCCGTCGTCCCCCTCTCCTCCTGCCCTCAATCTTTCCCAGCATCAGGGCTTTTTCATGAAAATCACCTCATTAATATTTGCTGTTATTGAGAGCGCTGTACATGCTGTCAATATTTTAAAAGTGGATATCTGTTTTTCACACCCTTCATCCCCTCCCGGCCAAGACCGGGTTCTCTGCCTTCATCCCTGCGTAGAGTAGCTCTTGTCCAACACAAAGGGGAGCCCTGGGCTGGCCCGCGGCCTCAGAGTCTTGTACGAAGCCAGGAAAGCTTTGATTAGGACCTGTTTGACTGTGGTCTGGCTAATACCAGTAGAGCCCGGTGCTTCCCACCGTGGGGAATCCCAGTCAAGGTCTCCCCTGTTTTGAAGCAACAAGACAAACAAAAGGAGCCTGCAGACAGGAGGGGGAGCCTTGCATGGAAAGCAGAGATGAGATGCGCTGGGCCTCTTTTACAAAGCACCCGCGCCATCTGCTGGCCGAGGGCGGGATTGGCGCGAGTCCCCTGGTGGGTTTCAGTTCAGTTCCATTCAGTCGCTCAGCTCAGTTGTGTCCGGCTGTTTGCAACCCCACGGACTGCAGCACGCCAGGCCTCCCTGTCCATCACCAACTCCCGGAATTTACTCAAACTCATGTCCATTGAGTCGGTGATGCCATCCAACCATCTCATCCTCTCGTCCCCTTCTCTACCTCTCTTCAATCTTTCCCAGCATCAGGGGCTTTTCAAATGAGTCAGTTCTTCATATCAGGTCGCCGAAGTATTGGAGCTTCAGCTTCAGCATGAGTCCTTCCAATGAACACTCAGGACTGATGTCCTTTAGGATGGACTGGTTGGATCTCCTTGCAGTCCAAGGGACTCTCAAGAGTCTTCTGTGTGTGGCGAGTCCTTTTCATTCCCTCAGCTTTGGTTTCTAATTAGAACCCCAGGGCTTTTCCCCAGAGACGTGTTCTTAATTATTTCTTAGGAAGAATCTTGCATATCTCCTCTCTTCCATCCTACCATTTCTTTTGCTCTCATTTCACTGGACTTTTGACCGGAATCTCCAAGCTGCCATCCTCGTTCCTAAATTTATACATCAGTCCAAACCTTCAAAGAAGGAATTCTCTAAGAGGATTAGGTTTATCCTCTCAACACAGAGAGCCTTCCTGCTTATGTCTTAGCAGAGGCATCGCAGTTCCCATCCCAGGCTCTGCCGCTGGACTGCCAGCGTCAGGCAGTGTTAGAACCCCATCCCAGCTCAGCCCTGGGCCTGTGACCTTGGGCCACTTACTGACCCTCTCAGTGCCTCCAACCCTTGTGTGGAACATGAGGCGGATTGCAGAAACCACCTGGAATGCCTGTTCCAGCATTAAGTGAGTTAATACCCGAAGCGCTACTTTAGGCCTGATGGTGGGAAGGAGCTGGGCGTTTGCCAACCTTGATTTCAGGGCTATTCGTGCAGTAATTACCACACTGGGATGTGAGTTCACCACCGGGCCAGTGTTTCTGCAGTGCGTGTGTGCAAGCAGATTATCTGGGCCAGACGCCGTTAGCACGCAAAGAGATTCCCATGCAGGTGGTCCGCCAGGTGCGCCCACCTGAGCCCCAGGCAGTGACGCTCCATCATCAGTCTCCCCGCCCCCGCCCCGCCCCCCACATCTGTGTAGATCGCGCACCTGGCCCTCTGACTCTCTGCTCACGGCGGCTTCCTTCTCCATCTCTTCCGCTAACTGGTTTTGGAATGAACAAATGCCAGACCCACTCAATACTGAGTTAAAACAGCAGGACACCTCAGAGCCCTTTAGAGTCTGAGTCTGCCTTTTGTGTTCTTCATTCAGAACACACACAAGGGGGCTTCCCTGGCCGTTCAGTGGTTAGGATTCCCCCACTTGCCCTGCACGTGGGCAAGGGTTCGATCCCTGATCTGGGAACTAAGATCCCACATGCCGCAGGGCCAAAATAAGTGAACAAAATACATTTTAAAATAAATTTTTAAAAAATAGAACACATGCTCCCTCTTAGATCTGAGCTGTTTTTATGAACATTATCTGGAAAGTAGGTGAAATAATAAATGAGTCTCTCAGGACACAAATATGTTAAAGACAGATTATTGGTGAGGATGGCAGGGCTTCTGGCTAGGAATTTAATGATGCTTTTCTGCAAAGCATCACGTGTTCTTTCCCTGGCGCATGAACCACCAAACACATCTTTAAACTTCAGGACATCAGACGGAGAGGAGGAAACAGCAAAGCCTCCCTTCCCGGGTGTGTGTCAGCCAGTCAGTCAGTTCAGTCGCTCAGTTGTGTCCGTCAGTCACTGAGTTAGAAACACCTCGCTTTTTGTGAAGGTCTTGCAATCAGTTACAGTGGGGGCGGGGAGGGGAGCGTATCTGCGCTCTTACCAAAGGTTCATAGAGGGGAAGACTGCTCTGTCTCCACTCGAGAACAGGACTGCAGCCCCCACCCCGCACCCCTGGCCCGGCTGGCTCTTCCCCTGGCAGCTGAGCCCTCGCCCTGAGATGCTGTGGAACACAGGGGTGATTGAAGGGGCTCAGAGGCTCCCAAGAGGCCCATGCCCGGGTTTTGAAATCCAGAGCCAGGCCAGAGTCTGCGGGAGGCCCCAGGGGAGGCTGACTCCGATGCTCCCTCACCCGAGGGTCTCCAGTAGCTCTACTGACCCGAACCTTCCAATGCTGGCTCTTCTCTGGGGGACCGACTCCAGTATTCTCCCCATCAGGAGGCACTGATGAGCTGAGCGGACGTGGGAAGAGCTCTGAGTGTGCAGCCCACAGAACACACACACACACACACACACACACACACACACACACACACGTGAGGACTTTTAAAAGAAGTATGTGCTGACTTGATTTAATCTCGAGATCTCTCCCCAAGTCCTTCCCAGGCTCGCAGGGGAAAACCGGCTCGAGGCACGATGGAGGTGACCTCACAGCTGACCTCTTAACTTCTCTAGAGACAAGTGAGGCTTGAGGAACGCCGGGGTGGAAGCGCAGAAGGCGAACCCCGGGGCAGAACTTGGGTCTCGCGTTCCTGGTCACCGAGCGCCACCTCGTGGACGCACGGGAGACTTCGGGGCTTTTGCTGACCCGCCCGGCCCGCCCGGCCAGAGGCCCTCTTGGCCCTGGGTTCCCCAGGCGTGGTGACCGCTCGGCGTGTTTCAGAAATACTTCTAACACTGGGTCTCCTTCGGGGCCCCCTCCAGTCAAGAGGGGAGCGACTGCAAACTTCTCCGCATTATCGTGAACAGAAAAGAGGGCTCAAAGGGATTGGAGCTCTGAGAGGGCAGCGTGCAGAGCACACACATGCAAGGACACACAGACACACAGACAGGGACACACGTAGAGACACATGCAGACACACAGGCACACACATAGAAACACAAATACATACAGATATACACACAGACACACACGCAGAACACACACACAGGGACACAAGCACACACACACACAGACACGAGGACACACACATACAGAGACATACACACAGGGACACACATGCAGGCACACAGACACACACAGGGACACACACAGAAACACATGGAGACACACACACACAGGGACACACAAAGACACACACAAAGACACACAGACACACAAAGAGACACATGCAGACACAGACACATACACACAGGGACACACAAATATACACAGACACACAAAGAGACACGCAGACATACACCTGGAAAAACACACAGAGACACACACGCCTACACAGAGGGGCACACACAGGGACATGCACAGGCATGGGCGTTCAAAAGGAGCGTGTGCCCACAGCTTCAGGGCCCCACGTCCCTGCAGCCCCGCCCGCCTGCAGCACACCGCCTCCTCGGATCCCGCTACATCCCAGTGCGAAGAGGCACCTTCCAACCCCGTGACCCCTGGTGGCCAAAGCTGCCTAGTCAAGGTCCTGCCCCTGTTGTGTGTTTTAAGTCCCGCTTTCTGCCAAGCACAGATAAGAATGCAGGTCTGGGCCTCCCAGGGAACAATGGACCAAGCCAGGAATCCTGGAGTGGGGGCGAGGCAGTGATGGTTTACCCTCTACACGCCCTGATCGCTGGGTGACCGATGGCCTGGGGCTCGGGTCACCCACCACCAGCCCTTTATCCGGGGCTGTGGGCCCACCAGGTGGTGGAGACTTTCCCGGGGAGGGTTGGTGAATCAGGAGCTGATAACACAACTCAGAGGCTCCCAGCACCTTCCCTGGGGAGAAAAAGAGAAAGTCAGTGATGAGCTGCGCTCCAGGAGACACATGGGCTGCCCTGCGGGAGCTGATGCAAAGTTAAGTTCCAAGCTGCCAGGGAAAGAGGATTTAGAGACGAGGAAGGAAAACAAACAGGCAGAAGGAGCCAAAAGTCTGCGAGTCCTGGCAGCTGCAGAGGAGGAAACCGGGCTCCCTCCTGGCAGGAAACCTCAGCTCTCCAGCCCGGGGTGTGAATCTCGGGGCTTCTGAGCTGTGTGACCTTGGGCAGAACCACTTAACCTCTCGGAGCCACAGCTTCCTTAACCACAAAGCGAAGATTCTGACAGTGGGAGCCTCGGGATGGAGACCCGATGGGTCAACAGTAGCTGTTTACTTGAAGAAGAGTAGCTTCTCCTTTCAGAGTGGTCCTTCATGGTGATCAGTCTAAAAGACCCGGAGCTGAATCCACGTTCTTTGAAAATTCACTCGTGGGTCTTTACTGATTGTCATTAGAAGGGAGGTGGCGAGGCAGAGCCGCAGAAGCACAGCGCAGCTGAAATCACTAAAGGAAACCAAGCGACTGAGCTCTACTCCCTTACCTTGCTGAAGTCCTGGGCGGTGGGCAGCTGTCCCAAACTCCTCCCCTCTCTTCAGCCTCAATTCTGTCCCCGAAAAACGCCTCCAAAAATATTATTGCCCTTTCTAAGCACTCCCCACTCACGCTCATGGTTCCCACCCATGGCTGCCCGTTAGATGCACATAAAAAATCCTTTTTATATTCTTATAGAATATATGCACACATGTTGAAAAGGCAAAATGATAGGATACTGAAAGAGGAACTCCCCAGGTCATTAGGTGCCCAATATGCTACAGGAGATCTGTGGAGAAATAACTCCAGAAAGAACGAAGGGATGGAGCCAAAGCAAAAACAATACCCAGTTGTGGATGTGACTGGTGATAGAAGCAAGATCCGATGCTGTAAGGAGCAATATTGCATAGGAACCTGGAATGTCAGGTCCATGAATCAAGGCAAATTGGAAGTGGTCAAACAAGAGATGGCAAGGGTGAATGTTGACATTCTAGGAATCAGCAAGCTACAATGGACTGGAATGGGTGAATTTAACTCAGATGACAATTATATCTACTACTGCAGGCAGGAATCCCTCAGAAGAAATGGAGTAGCCATCATGGTCAACAAAAGGGTCCAAAATGCAGTACCTGGATGCAATCTCAAAAACGACAGAATGATCTCTGTTCGTCTCCAAGGCAAACCATTCAATATCACAGTTATCCAAGTCTATGCCCCAACCAGTAACACTGAAGAAACTGAAGTTGAATGGTTTTATGAAGACCTACAAGACCTTTTAGAAGTAACACCCAAAAGAGATGTCCTTTTCATTATAGGGGACTGGAAAGCAAAAGTAGGAACTCAAGAAACACCCGGAGTAACAGGCAAATTTGCCCTTGGAATGCGGAATGAAGCAGGGCAAATACTAATAGAGTTTTGCCAAGAAAATGCACCGGTCATAGCAAACACCCTCTTCCAACAACACAAGAGAAGACTCTACACATGGACATCACCAGATGGTCAACACTGAAATCAGATTGATTATATTCTTTGCAGCCAAAGATGGAGAAGCTCTATACAGTCAACAAAAACAAGACCAGGAGCTGACTGTGGCTCAGATCATGAGCTTCTTATTGCCAAATTCAGACTTAAATTGAAGAAAATAGGGAAAAATGCTAGACCATTCAGGTATGACCTAAATGAAATCCCTTATGATTATACAGTGGAAGTGAGAAATAGATTTAAGGGCCTAGATCTGATAGATAGAGTGCCTGATGAACTATGGACTGAGGTTTGTGACACTGTACAGGAGACAGGGATCAAGACCATCCCCATGGAAAAGAAATGCAAAAAAGCAAAATGGCTGTCTGGGGAGGCCTTACAAATAGCTGTGAAAAGAAGAGAGGCAAAAAGCAAAGGAGAAAAGGAAAGATATAAGCATCTGAAAGCAGAGTTCCAGAGAATAGCAAGAAGAGATAAGAAAGCCTTCTTCAGTGATCAATGCAAAGAAATAGAGGAAAAGAACAGAATGGGAAAGACTAATTAGAGATACCAAGGGAACATTTCATGCAAAGATGGGCTTGATAAAGGACAGAAATGGTATGGACCTCACAGAAGCAGAAGATATTAAGAAGAGGTGGTAAGAATACACGGAAGAACTGTACAAAAAAGACCTTCACGACCCAGATAATCATGATGATGTGATCACTAATCTAGAGCCAGACATCTTGGAATGTGAAGTCAAGTGGGCCTTAGAAAGCATCACTACGAACAAAGCTAGTGGAGGTGATGGAATTCCAGTGGAGCTGTTTCAAATACTGAAAGATGATGCTGTGAAAGTGCTACACTCAATATGCCAGCAAATTTGGAAAACTCAGCAGTGGCCACAGGACTGGAAAAGGTCAGTTTTCATTCCAATCCTTAAGAAAGGCAATGCAAAAGAATGCTCAAACTACCGCACAATTGCACTCATCTCACATGCTAGTAAAGTAATGCTCAAAATTCTCCAAGCCAGGCTTCAGCAATACCTGAACTGTGAACTCCCTGATGTTCAAGCTGGTTTTAGAAAAGGCAGAGGACCCAGAGATCAAATTGCCAACATCCGCTGGATCATGGAAAAAGGAAGAGAATTCCAGAAAAACATCTATTTCTGCTTTATTGACTATGCCAAAGCCTTTGACTGTGTGGAACACAATAAACTGTGGAAAATTCTGAAAGAGATGGGAATACCAGACCACCTGACCTGCCTCTTGAGAAATCTGTATGCAGGTCAGGAAGCAACAGTTAGAACTGGACATGGAACAACAGACTGGTTCCACATAGGAAAAGGAGTATGTCAAGGCTGTATATTGTCACCCTGCTTATTTAGCTTCTATGCAGAGTACATCATGAGAAAAGCTGAACTGGAAGAAACACAAGCTGGAATCAAGATTGCCAGGAGAAATATCAATAACCTCAGATATGCAGATGACATCACCCTTATGGCAAAAAGTGAAGAGGAACTAAAAAGCCTCTTGATGAAAGTGAAAGAGGAGAGCGAAAAAGTTGGCTTAAAGCTCAACATTCAGAAAACTAAGATCATGGCATCTGGTCCCATCACTTCATGGGAAACAGATGGGGAAAGAGTGGAAACAGTGTCAGACTTTATTTTTCTGGGCTCCAAAATCACTGCAGATGGTGATTGCAGCCATGAAATTAAAAGATGCTTACTCCTTGGAAGAAAAGTTATGACCAACCTAGATAGTATATTCAAAAGCAGAGACATTACTTTGCCGACTAAGGTCCGTCTAGTCAAGGCTATGGTTTTTCCTGTGGTCATGAATGGATGTGAGAGTTGGACTGTGAAGAAGGCTGAGCGCCGAAGAACTGATGCTTTTGAACTGTGGTGTTGGAGAAGACTCTTGAGGGTCCCTTGGACTGCAAGGAGATCCAACCAGTCCATTCTGAAGGAGATCAGCCCTGGGATTTCTTTGGAAGGAATGATGCTAAAGCTGAAGCTCCAGTACTTTGCCTACCTCATGCAAAGAGTTGACTCACTGGAAAAGACTCTCATGCTGGGAGGGATTGGAGGCAGGAGGAGAAGGGGACGACCGAGGATGAGATGGCTGGATGGCATCACCGACTCGATGGCCGTGAGTCTGAGTGAACTCCAGGAGATGGTGATGGACAGGGAGGCCTGGCGTGCTGCGATTCATGGGGTCGCAAAGAGTCGGACACGACTGAGCAACTGAACTGAACTGATATTCCAACATATGTATTTATAACTGAGTTCTTTTGCTATACATCAGAAATTAACACAACATTGTAAAGTAACCATACTTCAGTAAAATTACAAAGGAAAAACCTTTTTATAGGACCAACCCCTGATCCCCACATCAGATCAGTGAAATCTGAATTTCCGGAAGTTAGGTCTCGCGATAACTCATTTTTAGATGCTCTGAGTTGATTTCATTTGCATCGAGGGTAGAACTTGCTCTTCTAGGTATTTTTAAAGCTATTCCTTTTAAATGAGTCCATTGACCACCTCTGGCTTCTGTCAATTCTCTTCTATGTGTCTGTGATTGCTCACTCACTGTTTATTTGCATGAAAACAGCCATAATTCCTTCCACAGAGAACAAGTCAAATATAAATGGCACATCCAAACAACAGAAACCGCCACGCAGCTATGAGAAATGAAGCAGGAAGTTTTCTCTGAAAGGATGTGGAAAGTCTCCGGGGTGCATTTTCAAGTGGAGAAAAAGCAAGGTACACAGCAGTGCACAGGGAGCATACCCTGCCGTCATTCCCATCGAAAGGGAAGAAGGTAGGTGTTTCTATTCATGTTGTCTTATATATGGATTTTTAAAACTGTAGAAAGATACACAATTGAACAATAGTCGTTGTATGTTGAGGGGAGGCTGGGAAGGAGGAGACTAGAGTGAGAAATATTGTGTGCGATTTAGTATTTTCAAATGCCAAACATGAGATCGTGTTACTTATGCAAAAGTTGAGATAAAATGAATTAAACAAGAGAAGAAATCAAGGGAGGGGGGAATGCCTAAAACTTGCTCTGGGCCTCCCATCAGATGGGAATTGCAAGCAGGAGGGTCTCTTCCCTGGATGCGCTTCCCTTGGGGCTAGGGAGGCACGGTGAACATGCAAACAAGCAAAAACGCAGTGAAGATGACGTGTGCGATGGACGGAGCAGTGAAGCAGGTTGTGGGGTCAGGGGTCATGGGTGGGGGGGGCAGGTGCAGGTTTTAGCAAGATGCACCTGAAGGGGTTGGTAGTGGCTCAGACGGTAAAGCATCTGTCTACAATGCAGGAGACCCAGGATCGATCCCTGGGTTGGGAAGAGCCCCTGGAGGAGGAAATGGCGGCCCACTCCAGTTTTCTTGCCTGGAAAATCCCATGGACTGCGGAGCGCGGTAGTTTACCGTCCATGGGGTTGCAAAGCGTCGGACACGACTGAGCGACTTCACAGTCTGAGGAAGCGAGGGACTGGAGCTTTGAAGATACTCAGGCAGAGAGAACAGCATGTTCAAAGGCCCTGAGGCGAGGGTGGGTTCTGAGGATCAGCAGGGTGGTCAGTTTCCCTGGAGTGGCGTGAATGAGGGGGTGGCGGCTGAGGAAGTCTCAGAAGCAATCAGAGGCTGGTGGTCAGGTTCTCTAGGGCCTTGCTGGTCACTATGAGGAGGCTGGTTTTCACTCTTACTCCAAGAGGACCAGGCAGTATTGGGAGATTTGAACAGAAGAGCGATATGATTGGATGAAGGTTTTAAAAGGACTTTTTTAGCCACTGAGATAAGAATGGAATTGCAGAGAGGCTGGAAGAAGCACAAGCTGGAATCAAGATTGCCGGGAGAAATATCAATAACCTCAGATATGCAGATGACATCACCCTTATGGCAGAAAGTGAAGAGGAGCTAAAAAGCCTCTTGATGAAAGTGAAAGAGGAGAGTGAAAAAGTTGGGTTAAAGCTCAACATTCAGAAAATGAAGATCATGGCATCTGGTCCCATCACTTCATGGCAAATAGATGGGAAAACAGTGTCAGACTTTATTTTCTTGGGCTCCAAAATCACTGCAGATGGTGACTGCAGCCATGAAATTAAAAGACACTTAATCCTTAGAAGGAAAGTTATGACCGACCTAGATAGCATATTCAAAAGCAGAGACATTACTTTGCCAACAAAGGTCCATCTAGTCAAGGCTATGGTTTTTCCAGTAGTCATGTGTGGAGATGAGAGTTGGACTGTGAAGAACGCTGAGTGCCGAAGAATTGATGCTTTTGAACTGTGGTGTTGGAGAAGACTCTTGAGAGTCCCTTGAACTGCAAGGAGAGCCAACCAGTCCATCCTAAAGGAGATCAGGCCTGGATATTCTTTGGAAGGAATGATGCTAAAGCTGAAGCTCCAGTACTTTGGCCACCTCATGAGAAGAGTTGACTTGTTGGAAAAGACTCTGATGCTGGGAGGGATTGGGGCCAGGAGAGAAGGGAACGACAGAGGATGAGATGGCTGGATGGCATCACCAACTCGATGGACGTGAGTTTGGGTGGACTCTGGGAGCTGGTGATGGACAGGGAGGCCTGGTGTGCTGCATTTCATAGGGTCGCAAGGAGTCGGACAAGACTGAGTGACTGAACTGAACTGAACTGGGGAGACTAGAAATAGGGAGATGGGTTTGGAGAGATGGCAGATTGTGTTACTGTCCCTTTGCTGTCCTGGGAGTTTCCTTTCTGGCCTTACCTGCTTCCCCCTTGCAGAGTAAACTCCCGCACCCTGTTGACCTTGCACTTGATTGTGTGACTTGCTTTGGCTCAAGGGCCATTAGTACATTCTAATCCTGTTTTCTGGCAGAATCCTGACTAATTCATAGCCCAAGTCCAGTGTTGCTTTTCAATGAATGTTCTGGAGTTAGAGCATCTCCCTTGGCCCAGAATAAACACACACAGTGGAACAACATGAGACAAGGATGCTGAATTTCCTGATACCATGGGTGCCGCACCAGCCCCAGACTATCTTCCCACCTTTGGAGTTTGACATGGAAGAGACACAAATTTCTCCTGTGGTTAAACCATTGTTTTTCTTCTCCTATAGTCAAACTTAATTATACGTGACTTTTGTTTAACCAACAGAGAAGGAAAGACAACCCCTGAGACACTAAATTCTATAACCAAGTTCAAACAGCCAGAAAACGGTAGGACTCACTGTATGCCCAGGGAGCTGGAAACCCACACTATTTCAACTATAACCTGCAAAACTCAGACTTTTAAGTTTCTAGGTGCTAAGCTATGGTTTTTCCAGTAGTGATGCATAGATGGGAGAGCTGGGCCATACAAAAGAAGGATAAAGAGAAAGGGGCGACAAAGGATGAGATGGTTGGATGGCATCACTAACTCAATGGACAGAAGTTTGAGCAAACTCAGGAAGATAGTGAAGGACAGGGGAGCCTGGCGTGCTGCCATCCATGGGGTCACAAAGAGTCGGACATGACCGAGCGACTGAACAACAATAAATATCCCTTTTATATCTGTGGGGAAAGTATTTCTTTAAGTGACATTATTTAATCCAGAAAGCCTACGAGGGGACCCATAATTTGTCAACATAATGACAGAAGAATCAGCCAAAGATATTTCAGAAGCAGAGGGGTCACTAGATCTGAGGTCAGCTTGGACTAAATCAGCTTAGCCATTCTTACAGTCTAAGGCGATATGGCAGGTCAGACAGAATCCATAGGCAGCAATGTTGAGAAAGTCAAAGTGTTAGTCGCTCAGTCGTGTCTGACTCTTTGTGACCCCATGGACTGTAGCCCACCAGGATCCTCTGTCCATGGGATTCTCCAAGCAAGGATGTTGGAGTGGGTTGCCATGCCTTCTCCAGGGGATCTTCCTGACACAGAGATTGAATCCAGGTCTCCTGCATTGCAGGCAGGCTCTTTACCATCTGAGCCACAAGTTGTATTCATTATCCATTGCAGTATAATCAATTTCCCTGAAACACCGTGGCTTAGAACAACACACATTTTTTACTGCGCAGTTTCTGGGGGTCAGAAATTCAGAAGGGGCTTAGCTGGGTGGTTCTGAGACAGGGTCTCTAGTGAGATTTGAGGCAAAATGTTGACCGGGAATGAGCTTATCCGATGGCTTGATTGAGGCTGGAGGATTGGCTATGGGTGGGAATTCTCAATTCCTCACCCCACGGCCCTACCATTGGGTCATCTGAGTGTCTTCCTGGCACACAGTTGGCTTTCCCTGGATTGAGTTATTCCAGGGAGAAGACAAGGAGAAGGTCACCAGGCCTTTTACCACCTAATCTCAGAGATCACACACTGTTACCTCTACAACTTTCTATTGATTCACTGAGTTCAGCCTACACTCAGAGGGTGGGGAATTAAATGCTACTTCTTAAAAGGAGAGGGCCCACAGGAGACTTGTGTGAGTGGCAGGCAGAAGGATGCAGAGACGTTCAACAATAACTAACCAACAGAGAGCCTTTGGCAGAGGAAGTCAAACCTGGGGAATACCGAAGCCCGCTGTATCGAAAGTGAACCTTCAGCCCCCCGGCAAGAGGAAACAGCATCCTCTACAGGGAGCAGTCGGAGGGCAGCGGGTTTTGCAATGCTGCTGGCGGGCAGGAGCCATGGCTTCCTATGTGTTTATCCGTAGCCCTTAAAAGACATTTGCATTGGAAGGTACACCATAGTACAGAAGAGTATGTGACATGAACATACAGAGCAGGAAAAGAAATAGCTCCCACGATGGAAAAAAAGAGCATGTCCTTAAAACACCTGAGCATCCCTCCTTGGCCCCATCTCTCTTCTCCCCATGGAGAGGTAATCACTCTCTTGGCTCTGAAATAATCAGCCTCTTGCTTTTGTTCCTACTTTGGAAGACTTTTGCATGACCTCTGAACAATATATTGTTTGTCCTTGCCTGCTTTTGAAATCTAAATAAATCAAACCACATTGTATATGTTTCCCTGATATTTATTTCTTTGGCTCAATATTAAATTTATGAGTTTCATTCATGGTTGCCTGTATTTCCAAGATGCGGATGTACTAAAATTGGCTTATCTGCTCTAACATGGATGGATTCCTGGGTTGTTTCCAGTGGTTATTATTACAAGCATATTTGTAGGGACACTGTGGTTCACGTATCCTGGGGGACTTGTGGAGGGCTCCCGGTTTCCTTTGGAATTTCCCCAGCAGGGTTTTGGGTATACACTTTATCTGTTCTACCGTGAATGCCAAAGAATGCCAAACTGTTTCCCAATGAAATTGTACCAATCTCTGCTCCTACCAATAGTGCATGAGAGCTTCCTTTGTTTTATGTCATAACCATCATGTTCTTGATTGGACTTTTTAATGTTGGCCAATATGGTGGGTATAAGATGGGTATCTTTTGGTTTTAATTTGCATGTCCTTGATTACCATGCGCTTGATCACTGGCCGTACATTTATTGTTCATCAAATTTCCACTCTTCAGAAGTGCGCTCTTCAATCTCTGTTGCTTTTACCGTCTGAGCCACCAGGGAAGCCTATTCTATAGCTTTTTCCTTATTGATTTACAATTGTTATACAGTCTAGATACTAATAATTTGCAGGTGATGTGGCTTACAGATGTCTTCTTCCAGAGTGTAGTTTGTCTTTTCACTTTCTTTAATGATGTCTCTTATGAAAAGTTCTTAATACAACAAACTTTATCAATATTTCTTTAGCTCTTGTAGTTTTTGTTGTTGTTGTTGCATTTAAAAATTGTTTTGTACCTCAAGATCATGAAGATATTTTTCTGGAGGATCTCTGAAAATCTTTATACTTTTGGATTTTAAATCTTAGTCCTTAACCATATTTCACTGATTTTTGTGTGATATTATATAACACTGTATCAGATTTTTCCAAATATAGATTTCTAATTGTTTTAGCTTCATTTATTAAAAAGTCTATTCTTTCTGCACTGATCTTCAGTATCATTTATGATTATATCAGATATTCATATATGTTGAATTTGTTCATGGACTTCAATTGAGCCATCTCACACCGTGGTTTTTAATTACTATACTTCATAAGATTTAGTATTTGGAAGGATGAAAACCACAAAACTGGACTGTTTTTCTAAGAGTATCTTGGTTAATTGGGCCTTCTACATAAATTCTAAAATCAGCTTGTACAATTAAAAGGAAAAAAACTTGGGAGTTTTTGATAGGGAGTGCAGTGAATTTCCAGATTTTGCAAATTAACAGTCATCTTTATAATACTGAATCAACTCCATGAATATGATTCATCTTTTTATTTATTTAGATCTTTGATATCTCTCAATGAAGCATTGGTCGCAAAGAGTTGGACATGACTGAGTGACTGAACTGAACTGAATGAAGCATTATTACTTTCTTATAGAGATTTTGCATATCTTTAGTAGATTTATTCTTAAGATACTACATATTTCATGTTATTGTAAATAATATTTTAAGGTTTATTTTTCTAAGTGTAATTGTTAGTATGTAGAATGCCATGGACTTTTATTTCAACACTTTTGCTAAGACTTTCATAAAGTCAAACAATTAACCTTTAGAACTAATTTGGATTTTCTACATAAACAGCCATATTTTTTGTGATGAATGAAACAGTGTTTTTTTTCTTTCCAATATTATAACTTTTATTTTTTTTTCTTGCCTTAGTGTTCTGGTGAGAACCCAAAATTACGTTGAATACAAATGGTAATTGTAGGCATCTTTATCTTATTTTTGACATCAAGAAAAGGCTTTCAACTTTAAACCTTTCAGTCTGACATTTGCTGTATGTTTTTATAGATAAACTTTAATAGATATGCTTTCTATTCTTAATTTGCTAATACTTGATAATATATACCTATTTTATATTAAATAAATGTTGTGTCTATCAGATGATCATGTTTTGCTTCTATAGTATTATCATGTGGGAGTTACACTAATTGATTTTCTAATATTAATCCAACTTTGCATTATTTTGATAAGTCCAACCTGGTTATAATACAAGTGCTTTCTTGTACATGGCTAAATTCTGTTAGCTAATATCTTGTTTAATACATTTGCATCTCACATTCATAAGCGTAATTGTCCTTTTGGCACTACCTTTGTTAGCTTTTGCTATTTCGTGCAATTTGTTATGTTACCATTACAGATTGTACTGGGGACTGTTTCTTCTTTTCCTATTCTCCACAGTGCTTGTGTGAGTGCTAAGTTGCCTCAGTTGTGTCCAGCTCTTTGCGAACCCGTGGACTGCAGTCTGCCAGGCTCTTCTGACCGTGGGATTCCCCAGGCAAGAATACTGAAGTGGGTTGTCACTCCCTCCTCCAGGGTATCTTCCCGACCCAGCAATCCAGCCCACGTTTCTATGTCTTCTGTGTTGGCAGGTGCGTTCTTTACCACTTGTGCCACCTGGGAAGCCCGTTCTCCACAGTACTTTGGGTAACTGTGGGACTGTTCGTATCTTGAATATCTGGTTGACCTCACCGATGAAGTTGGTTGGGCTTCCCTTGTGGCTCACCTGGTAAAGAATCTGCCTGCAATGCGAGAGACCCGGGTTCAATCCCTGGGTTGGGAAGAGCCCCTGGAGAAGGGAAAGGCTACCCGCTCCAGGATTCTGGTCTGGAGAATTCCATGGACTGTATAGTCCCTGGGGTCACAAAGAGTCAGACAGCACTGAGCAACTCTCACTTTCACTAACGAAGCCTTCTGACTTGTCAAGGAAGCCATCTGACTTTGTGGGAAGATTTTATTTTACTACTTACCCAATTTCTTTAATGATTGTAGACTATTTGAGCTTTCTATTTCTTTTTGAGTCATATGTGATCAGTTTTATATTGCACAAGTATTTGTCAACTTAATCTAATTTTCAAATGAATCAGCATAAATTGGTTTGCAATAACTTCTAATTAAAAAAAATTCTCTACAACCATATTTATCCCTGTTTTCATTCTTAATATTATTTTTGTGGCTCCTCTCTCCTTATTACCAATTTTACTAGAGATTTGTCAATCTTATTAATCTTTTCAAAGAACCAACTTCTATTGTTAATTCTTTATATTTTAAATCTACTTTTCAACTCACTAATTTCTGCTTTCATGTTTATAATGTCTCACTTTCACCTTTGCATCTTTGTTTTGCTGTTCTTGTACAATTTTTTAAAAATAACACTTGCTTCACTAACTTCTATTCATTTTTCTATTTCAATGTAAACATTTAAGACGATAAACTTTGCTCTCTGTTCTAACTACATGTCACAAATATTGGTATGTATTATTATTTCCTGTGTGTGTGTGATCAGTCGCTCAGTCTTGTCTGACTCTTTGCAACCCTTTGGACTGTAGCTTGCCAGGCTCCTTATTTTGCTAAGTCATAAATATGTTGTCAGTCAGTTCATTCAGTCACTCAGTTGTGTCCAACTTTTTGCAAGCCCATGGACTGCAGCATGCCAGGCTTCCCTGTCCATCACCAACTCCTGGAGCTTGTTCAAACTCATGTCCATCAAGTTGGTGATACCATCCAACCATCTCATCCTCTGTCATCCCCTTCTCCTCCTGCCTTTAATCTTTCCCAGCATCAGGGTCTTTTCCAATGAGTCAGTTCTTCACATCAGGTGGCCAAAGGATTGGAATTTCAGCTTCAGCATCAGTCCCCCCAATGAATATTCAGGACTGACTGATTTCCTTTAGGATTGACTGGTTTGATCTCCTTGCAGACATGTTGTAGCTTCAATCATAATTTCTTTATTTGAAAATGCTAGTATGTTTCTTAAATACAATTTTTTTTTGCTTTGCTTTTGAGTTCTAGCGTTGCATTGGGTCAGAGAAGGGACAGTGTCATTGTAATCCTTTAAATGTGCTGAGATTTGCCTAACTGGCCTATAAATGAAGATTTTTAAACAAATGACTCATACGTCTTTGCCTCCAGTAATCACTGTAGTCCAGTCTCTTGCTGACCACCCCCCTACACACAGAACTGGGTGTTGCATGCTAACATACAGTTCAGCGTTTTTCCAACTATCTTCCCCTCCTACTAGTTTCTTCCTGCCTCACCCATATTCCTGCCATCATGTGAGTAATAATTTACTTACGCATCCTATGGTCTTACTCTTAATTTAGCTTTCTCCAAGAGGTAGAACAGCATAGTGGCTAGACATAGAAACTTTGGAATTCGACTCTGATTCAAATCCTGTCCCTGCCACTTAAACAGCAATGTGAACTTGGATGAAATGACCTTAACAAGTGTCCAGTCTTCATTGAGTGAATGATACAGAATGTCTGTTAGTGTTTCCTTCTTAATTGGAATAAGGCTGCTATACTGAGCATGGACCAGACAGTGTGGGTTTGAAACCCTATGACCTTTGCATAATCCCACTCCAAAATATGCTATAAAATTGTGAATAGAAGGAACATAGTTGGATGCAAAATCTCAGGTTAAGAAATATGATGAGAACAAGGATTTCTTGTAAGGAGAATTATCATATTGACCAATTTGAGACAAGTCCCATTGTTAGGGAGGAACCATTATTCCCCACTACACGTTTCCATGTGAGGGCCTTCCCAAAAGTTAGTCTTTCTCTCTCCCCACCCCTTCCAGTCCCTCCCACAAGAAGAGGTGGGGCTTACCCTGCTGGAAAATGATTCAGATGGTTCTTCCCCTGAGTATCACTTTTTGTGAAGAAGGCATGTTGCTTTGTTCTCTGCTCACTTTCTGCCAACTTGTTGGAATATCCTGACCTTCTAACCAAAAGACCTTACCAAATGGCTTCATAACTTCCAGCCCAAACTCTTTCTTACATTGTGGTTGTTGTTCAGTTGAGTCTGATTCTGCGACCCCATGGGCTGCAGCACGCCAGGCTTCCATCCTTCACCATCTCCCGGAGCTTGCTCAAACTCACATCCATTGAGTCAATGATGCCATCCAACCATCTCATCCTCTGCTGCCCCCTTTTCCTCATGCCCTCAATCTCGTACCTTTCTTTCGTGTTTAACCTCTGCTCCCATCCCTCCTTAGCATCTGAAGTGGAAAGCCAGCCTTCTCCCAGCCTCTGATGCCTGCTGGGAGGTGGAAATGGTTTTAGTTTGGAGCTGGGTAGGGGTGAGGCTCACTGGGCCTTCCCTATACTCTTTCAGCTGAGCCATGACTAATGTTGAGCAGGCTGTGACCAACAACCTCCACGATGCATGCCTTTATGGAAGAGTATTGCAGTGGGGTGGTCTTCCTCTTAAGTGAGAAAATGTGGAGCGACCTTCAGTGGTCCCCCCAAGCCAGCTGCCTCTTCCCAGTCCCCAGAACCCAGCAGTGTGGAACAGACATGATGCATTTTAACCTCCAAGCAAAGTGGGCTCAAGTCAATCTGGATATCAAAGACACAGGACAAGCAAATTTGGGGGGGGGGGATTCTAGCATCTACATATTTAACCCCAAAATGAGCTCCTACCCTTGAGACTGAGTGATACTGATCAAAAGTGAAGCTTTCAAGCCATCTGTGCATTTCAGATCCTTTTGCCTGATCTTCTAGGTACATCTGTATGACATTTCATCATTTTGCAAAACCTAGACTGCAAAGAACTGGAAAAAGACCTACATAGCTAAGCAGTCCACCTACTGACTGCTGCTGAATATCTGGTGAATAATCACGTGGTCTATACCTGAGCACCCAACATCCAGCAACTGCTCAGCAAAGGACTGGCCATTCTGTACAGAGTGCCTCTGCTGAAGAGTTCTTCACCGAGTCTGGCCAACGGGCATCCATACTGAGTCCACCTGTAGTCCAGACAGTTGTCCTTTTGAATGTTCATTCATACTCACAGGTTTCCTCGGTGGCTCAGGGGTAAGGAATCTGCTTGCCAATTCAGGAGCCCCAGGGAACATGGGTTCGATTCCAGGTTGGGAAGATCGCGTGAAGGAAATGGCAGCCTACTGCAGTATTCTTGATGAGAGAATTCCATGGACAGAGGAGTCTGGCGGGCTACAGTCCATGGGGTCCGAAAGAGTCGGACACGACAGAAGCGACTTAACGTGCAGGCACACATTCATCCCCACAGCTGAGGGCACTTCCTGAGGGCCGAGTGCTGCATTCACGGTGCTGGATTGTGGGTTGACAGTGAATGAGATCCTACTTCCAGCAGAAACACTGGGCAATAGCCCTTTAGCTATTCTTCCATGCCATAATCTTGGGTTCCCTCATCCCCCTCACCTCCATTAGGCTAGCTCTAGCTGGCCTATGTACCTCTGCAAGATTACATCAGAATTGATGTTGAAATCAGTTCAGAACAGTATAAATAGGTTACCTGTCACAATCTTTCTGAAAAAAGCAACGTACATTTGGATAGTCAAGTGTCTTTCCCATGTCCCATCAATATGGACAACATATCTTATCATTAATAGAGGTTTTTGGAGTCAGTGCTGGGACAAGCATCAGCTCACGCTCTTACCTTGGGTAAGCTGGATAAATTGCTTCATCTAAGTGTCAGGATTTTTTATTTTTAATTGTTATCATGAGGACAACTGGAAGGGGTAATGAGACAATGATTTTAAAGTACTCAGTGCAGTGTTTGCCCCTGCCGCTTAGCTCATTAAATATTGTATATTCCACACATCATTGTCATCATCTTCAAAACCTGAACATTTTTCACATGCACTTTTGTTCAGTCCAACTCTCAGGTGTTTTGAACGATGCAGCTCCTGATATCATTAGGTAAGGTAAGTTGCTCAGTTGTGTCCGACTCTTTGCGACCCCATGGACTGTAGCCTACCAGTTTCCTCCATCAGTGGGATTTTCCAGGCAAGAATACTGGAGTGGGTTGCCATTTCCTTCTCCACCTAATATCATTAAGCTCCAGTAAGTCTATTAAGGGCTTCCCTGGTGGCCCAATGGTAAAGAATCCACCTGCCAATGCAGGAGATGTGGGCTTAATCCCTGGGTCAGGAAGATCCCCTGGAGGAGGAAATGCAACCTGCTCCAGTATTCTTGCCTGGAAAATCCCATGGACAGAGGAGCCTGGTGGGCCACAGTTTATGGGGTCACTAAGAGTTGGACATGACTGAGCATACACACACATGAAATCTGTTAAACTTGGCCGATCCCTTCAGTCAGCTCTTTGGATCCTGAAATTGTCATGCGACCTATTTTCCTTTGGGCCCATGGCATTTGGAGTTGCCCTTGGTGTATCTCCTGTATCTTCACCTTAGTAAGGTATGAATAAGGTCAAGGGCAGAGGCCTGGAGCCTGTCCCCATGACCTATCCTCCAGATGGGTATTGATCTTTTAATCAGTACTCTTTGTGCTCAACCAGTCATGACCTTGTATAAACCTCAAAGCCGTTTTATGAAGTCCTCTCCTAATGAAATCCTAGCTACCATTTTTGTAGTGTTTTCTTCAGGCAACATGCTATGTGTATCTATCCATGAATCATGAAAAACTCCTTTTTTTCCATAAAGTTCTTACATTTAACATGCTTCCTGCATGTAAGTCTTTTAATTCAACAAGATCTGACACAAATGATCATCAATTAATATTAGGACCTGCTTTAAAAAACATAATATTTGTTAAAATCTTTTATAAGAAAACAGATGAAGCCATTTCATTTTATAAAATTGAGATAAAAATTATAAGTTAGCAGAGTTTGCACAGTGATTTCCATACAGGATGGTATTGGGCTGCTTTTTCAATAGAATCAAAAGAATATGTAAATACTGTGAAAAAGTGAGCATATGCCCCTACATTTGCAACATAAGTGTTTTCAGACTGGCCAGATTAAGATCTTCAGACTTATTCCAAGAAGTCTGTATTGCCAGTGGGAGAAGCTACCACAGTGCCCATGGCTTCAGGCACGTAGTGCTGCTGAGAGAGGGCTGGCCTTTTGAGCAATGTGTGTTTTTGAGAGGTGTGATTGGCCAAAGAATTTTAGAAAATGCTAGAAGACAGGCAGAATATCTATGGTTTTAAGCAGAATTCTAAGACAGCTCCTAAGATTCCCAACTCCTGGTATACATGCCTTGTAGAATCCACTCTACTGTGAACAGGACCTGTGAACATGATCAGTTATCACTCCCTTGATTAGGTTACATCTGTGGCAAAAGGAGTTTTGCACATATAACTAAGACCCCTGTAATCAGTAGACTTCAAGTTAATGAAAAAGGAGATTCTCCTGGGTGGGCCTGATCTAGTCAAGATGAGCACTTAGAAGACAGAGAGCTTTGAAATGAGAGAGGTTCCCTGCTGGCCTTGAAGAGGCAACTGCCTGTGGAGAGGGCCATATGGCAAGAACCTCAAGTGGTCTCTAAAACTTCAGTGTGGTCCCTGGTGATGGCCAGTAAGGAAACGGGACTTCAGTCTTACAACCGCAAGGAACCAAATTCTGCTAGCAATCAGTGAGCTTGGAAAAGGACCCCATCCCCAGAGAAGATCACAGTCCTGGCTGACTCCTTGATTTCAACCTGTTGAGACCCTGAGTGGAAGACCCAGCTAGGCTATGCATGCCTGACCCATAGAAACTGTGAAAATTTTTGATGTGTATTCCAATTGCTGAGTTTATGGTAATTTGTTATTCAGCAGGAGATAACTAATACACATGGGCGAGTTAACAGTAGGGAGGAGAGTTGTTCAGAGGGAGCATAACTCTGGATAACACTTCCAGAGTAAACTGGTTTCCCTGATGGCTGCTTTTCATGTGGCCACGGGGGGAGGAAAAAACAAAAAACCATTTATGGCATTGAGATTTCACACTGACCATCCCACACATAGGCACAGATTATCTTTTTCTGTGACTCTCAAACTTCAACATGCTTCCAAATCACCTGTAAGGTGTGTTAGACCTGATGGCTGAGCCTCACCACCAGAGTTTCCTATCCAGCTTGTCTGAAGTGGGACCTGAAAATTTGCTTTTTTTTTTTTAACAAGTTCCAGGTGAGGCTCCTGCAGCCCCCTGGGACCCCACTTAGAGTACCGCTGCTCAATGCTAAGACGAAGACCTTCTAGTTATTTTTAATACTCGATTTCTATAGCCAACCATTTCCCCATTTGACATGAAAAGATTTCAGCAATATTTTCAAACCCAGGTTAAGATAAAAAGGAGGAATGGAAATATGATATACCTGTGAGTAATTCAAAGCCCTTTTCACTCTCCTAGTAGTCACCTCAGAACCTGTATTTGGGTGGCATGGTGGAAGGCAGGGAAAAATGACGCTGCTTCCTTTAAACACAGGTTAAAGGTCAATGCAGCGGCCCGGGGGACCTCCATGCTTTCCCTATCTGCAATCACCGCCCGCGTCCCAGGTGTTAGTCCCTGCAGCATCGTCCATCCGTGGGACGCTGTTCCAGACCCTTGGACCCAGGTGGCAGAAGCTGCCGCGGTGCTGAGGAGCTCTGAAGGAGAGGAAAGCGCTCTACCTGTACCAGTCCCGACAAATCGCTTCATCATGAACCCTTCTGACACACAGCAAGGACATCCAACTGGGAGCAAAAAGTCTTGATTGAGATTTGGGAATCCGCAGAGATTCCATCATACACAAATCTCAAAAGCCTGACATTTAAAACAGGAAGCAAGGGTCCCATCTCTTGCCAACAGAAGGGAAATTCTGCAGGAATCATGCGTGTATCTCAGAGCAAATTGAGAGATGGGGGCAGCAGAGGGAAAACGCTCTTGATGTCATCGTGAATACCAACTGGAGATTGCTTTGGATTTCAGTTCAATAGGAGCAGAGACTGAATGATATTTTAGGATATCATTGAGGAATTATTTGGGAGAACTCAGCATTATCATGTTATCTAAAATGATCCCAGTTGCTCATGCTGGTCATAAAGTTTGCTAATAATTTGGATGGGGGAGTGGGAGAGGGAGGTGGGGGAACCATAACTGAGAACATCTGTTAAAATTGAATATGAGAAGCCTGCCTTGTTTTTATTATTTTGCTCATGACACAATCCTGAAAGAGGGGAACTGAGTGACTATCGGAGTAAACGGCTATTTATATGCAGAACGTAGGTGTGCTTCGACTTTGCATTCCAAAATAAAAATGAGTGATCTTTTCCATTAAAACAGTGTGGGTCACCCCCGGCTGCCAGCTTTTATGCTTTTACTTATTTATCTTCCCCAAGGAGACGCAGGCACTTTGCAGGCCTTTCCCAAGCTGCCGTAATTGATGGATAGTTGGATTTCTTTTAATTCGAGTAATGCTGAGTGTCTGCAGCTTTGGTAATCGGATCCCACCAGCTCTAGAGACCACTGCCAAAATATTCAGAGCACAGAGGTTTGGCAACGTCATTTAATCATCGCAAAAGGATTACAGAGTGCAAAATAAGCCCCCAGACAGCTCGGAGATGGGCCAATTCAGAAACCGACTCGGGATGGGGAGTTGCTGAGGCTTGCTCCCTCTCACGTGGCCCTGCATCCCGGCTCTCCTTCACCTTGGCTAAGGCTTCACCTAACCACCTTCACCCTGGCTGAGGCTCCATCCTCAGAAGAGAAATGACGTCAAGGGTGATGGACTTCAGATCAGAGACATAAACAGTATCTGATCACACGTCAGGCTCAGGACTGGTAAAAATCCCAGACAGGGTACCCAGATTATCCTGGTGTGGGAAGGTCAAGGCCACAGCCTACCTGATGAGAGCCTCTGACGGAGAAGCCAGATGGTGAATTTAGAAGCCGTCCCTGGTCTCGTTTAAGGGAGACACTGCTGCTGTCTGTGATGCTTTATTTACCAACAATAACACAGTTTGCACCAGGAACAAGCGTGTGTTCACCATGCAATAGATGCTTTAATGCAGGAAAGAAGGGTGATTTGTGACTGAATGGGGATCTGGAATCTATCAATGACCACCCCAGGTTCAGAGGCCTCTTTCCACTCTGGGCCTGAGTCTGGAGACTCCCAGGCTAAACCTGGGGTCCTCCTGCCCTAGATGGGGTAAGCTGGCAAGAAGGCCCCAGAGAGGCCCACACTATTCTGGTGCCAGATGTGCTCAGTCCTTGGCACTCCCTCGCATGAGTTCCCGGACAAAGGAAACCTCTAACACCAAACCCACCCCCACACAGCACAAGTTTCTATTAAACAATCTGAATCACTTTAAAAAAGTGCAAAGGCAGACTCCTGTGTAAATCTGATTTGCCATGCTAGGCCAAGCTTATTTTTTATTACATACATTCTGCATTCTAAGAACTAGTAACTTCATATTGTAAACATTAAGCATACAGAGTTAAAGTTCAAGGCCACATTAGATCATTGATTGTCTCTTGTGTCGTGAATCTTTGGCTGGCCGAGATCAACTCGTAGTGTATAAATGCATAAGTTATATAATTATTATATAAAAAGGAAAAAACAAAAAAACAAACCACTGACTTGCATACTTCATTCTGACAAACGCACAGCGTTCGCGACTCAAAAGGAAAACTGGAGGCTGCCTCGCCCCGACACCCAGGCGATCTCAGACTGGGGTAGCCAAGAAGGCTAGTGCTTACCTGACCCCGTGGAGAGCAGAGCCCCCCACCTAAGGATGAGGTCCTGAATGTTTCTTTTTAAATATCAGACAATTCCAGTTACGGTTTTTCTTTTGATAAACAAACAAACAAAACAAGACAAAAAGAGATGCATGATTTTGTTTCTGCGTTCTCCAACTGCCCGTGCCCCACCCCCATCACGCTGTGTCCGTCCTCCTAACACTGGATTTGGTACAACACTGACCGCACGAAGCCTGACATCCCCACGACTCAGCTCTCCGAAGAACCGACACCATCCCAAGTCCAGTCTTCACGGCTCGAGAAGCTCCCTTCCCAGTCCTTCCCTCCTCCTTCCCCTGTTTCTTCCTCTCCCACCTCCTCCATCTACACCCACGTGCCCTCTCTGCACACACCTGCTCAGTCCCACCCTGTGACACAGAGTTCCCATCTTAGCGTCAAGGAGTTGGAAGCCTCGGGTTGTTCTTCACATCCAATGGCAAGAATCTGGTTTCACCCAAGACAGATGCCGATGAGTTCCGTTAACGGTGTCTATCGATGGGCCACCACGGTCTCCCTCTCCTCTCTTTTCTGCGTTTGATATGTTTCTCTTTTTAAATACAGGTAGTTTTCCTTCCAATGACGTTAGAAATGGCATGTTAGGTCCAGACTGTGTGGTATCTATTGCTTGAGTTTAATCCCCGCTTAATGCACTAGCAGGATTCCCAAAGACTACTCTAAAGGTTTATACACGTCTTCAGAACGTTTTCTTTGGCACTTTGTCCTTATGACGTCACGCTTCTACTTGCAACGTCTTTTACAAGGTCGGTCCACAGATTACCTGTCCGCGTACACCGGTAGCATCCTCTTTATCTCTGTAGTCATGGTTTAGTAAGTCCCTCCCACTCAGAGTCTCTGGATCTCTCCCCCTTGCCCCAGTCGAGCTTTCGCATTTCCCTTGAGGCACTTCTGATTCGTGGTCTCGGATAAGAGTTTGTAGCAATGGATGGGTGTCTACACAGGTGCTGGGAAAGGCCTCTCCCAGGGGCATTAGTAGTAAGTGCCCAGATGCGAAGGCATATGGCTGGCTGGGAGCCTAGCGCTGGGGTAGATCCCCCCTGTGGGTGAATTCCAGTACGGGTTCGGGGCAGCGAAAAAGCTGGATGACGTCACGGGGAGGGCCGGAGGGTGGGGGGCCACAAAGTTCATCTTCTGCGGGTGGGCGTGATAGGAGCCCATGTAGGGCAGGTCCGAGGGGTACTTGTACAGAGAGGACTCCGGGGGGTGGGGCTGCAGGGCCTGGGCGATCCCGTGGAAGTCGAACTTGTAGGCATAGCGCTTCCCGTGGACTTTGGTCATGATGTTCTTGTCGTAGTAGTAGCGGAGGGCCCGGCTGAGCTTGTCATAGTTCATGTTGGGCTTGCTCTTCCGCTCCCCCCAGCGCCGCGCCACCTCGTCTGGGTCGGTCATCTTGAACTCCCCGTTGGTGCCCTCCCAGGTGATGCAGTTGGAATTCGAGCTGTCAGACAGAAGCTCCAGCAGGAACTGCCAAAGCTGGATCTGCCCGCTCCCTGAGGAGGTGGGGAAAGGAAACGGAACATCTGTGAGAACATCGGTGTGCAAAGCCGAGCCCCACTCTTTGCAGCCCCAGGGACTGCAGCCCGCCAGGGCCCCTCTGTCCATGGGGTTCTCCAGGCAAGAATACTGGAGTGGGGTTGCCATGCCCTCCTCCTCCAGGGCATCTTCCCAACCCAGAGTTCTGAACCTAGGTCTCCCACATTGCAGGCAGATTCTTTAGAGCGTCTGAGCCACCAGGAAAGCCCAAGAATACTGCAGTGGGTAGTCATTCCTTCTCGAGGGGATCTTCCTGACCCAGGGATCGAACCAGCATCCCTTGTGTCCCCTGCACTGGCAGATGGATTCTTTACCACTAGCGCCACCTGGAAAACCCCATGCAGAGTTCCTTTAGCAGGCTGTGCGCCCATCCCTCTGGCCTGGGGGCTTTGGCTGCTCTGGTCCCCCAGCACCAGCCCCCTTTCTCCGGAGAACTGCCCTTGGCCGAACTGGAGCTGCCTCAAACCCCTCCCTCCACCCCAGGTAGCCCACGACCTGATGGACTGACAAAGAAATCCAGAGGTAAGGCCCCTGGCCTCAAAGGGGGACCAATTCTGTGATGCTGGTCATGCCCGGGACTTAGCATGGATGGGGTCAGACTGAAGCAAGCTTCCAGCTAAGGTCACATGCACGCACACTCAGTGGCTCAGTCATGTCTGACTCTCTGTGACCCCATGGATTGCAGCCCGCCAGGCTCCTCTGTCCAGGGGATTCTCCAGGCGAGAATACTGGAGTGGGTTGCCATGCTCTCCTCCAGGGGATCTTCCCGACCCAGGGATCAAACCCACGTCTCTTATGTCTCCTCCATTGGCAGGTGGGCTGTTTACCACTAGTGCCACCTGGGAAGCCCAGCTAAGACCACAAGCTTCCTTAATCTCTCCCCTGTCGTCTCCGGCATCCTCTCCCTCGAGAATGTACCCTTCGTGGATCGCTTGCCCAAGTGTGCTCAGCCCAAGCTCCGCATCTAAGGAACCTGGCCTAAGATGATGATCCTTGGTGATGACCAGGCAGATCTAGAGACCGATCCAAGTCCTTTCGGGAATGCAAAGAATTCCCAGGGGGCAGAGTTCAAGTTGGTTTCCTTCATTTCTGACTTCCTTAGAAGAGCAGCCAGGTCAACTTTGTGTTTTGGGGCTGGGAATACTTAATTTTCCTCTTTTGTGAGACAGAAAGCGCCATTATGTGGCTGGCAATAATGACTTAGTACCATTTATGTTGGCTAGGTCAAGTCGAATAATAAAAGTCAGATTTAGGAAATGAACATCGAAAAGTTTATGGAAAAAGTAGAGAATGGAAGTAAACACCGTTATTTCTAACATAACATGGGGCTGGCACGCAGAAAGCCATTCTGTCAAAACTTTTCCTAGAACAGAATTAACCCACTCAAAATGAGGAAGTTTAGAAAAAAAAGTTGGCTATGTCTCAAACCAGATCACCCATTTCCAGTATTTAGGCAAATGCATCATAACGGAAATCCATGTGTTGCCCCTGCGTTGCAACGCCAGTTGGGTTAAGCAGAGTTTTCAGATGAAAACACTGCAACCGTGAGTGATTGCAAGTCCTCCTGGGAGTGGAATGAGGCTTCAACTGAGTCAATAAGATCTCATTTGACTGGGTGTCCACACAGCTCTCTTGAGCCCACTGAGGGTCTAGCGATGCGGCTTTTAGGCTTTATTAAACTCAGAGAAACATCCAGGCACAGCATTCTAACCTCTACTTACAATACTTCAGGATGACTGATGGCTCCCTTAGAGAGAAAAGCATGCACATACCAACTGTCTGACTGTGACAAGGAGAAGCTGAGGTGCTTTAAGCAGGTTTTAGAAGTTTTGAAAACAGGCAAGAGGCAGGTCTTCCATCCCCAGTTCCCAGATACCACCTTGGGCTTGTTACCAAAGAGATGACCTTTTGTTACACTATGAGTAAATACCAACAGATACGATAAAATGATTAAAGGAACTCTGCCAACTCTTCAGGGAATTGATGAAACGTAAAAATCAATTATACATTTGCTTTCTCTAAATCCTGTCCACAAGCTCCCCAGATAAATGGCCCAGCTCATAAATCTTTGTTTCCACATTGGCTGTATGCAGTGGATATGTTTGTGAACCTATCCATACGATAGCATCGTGAGAAAGGTCAGCCTTTTCTGAATACGTTCTGGAAAATTAGCATTTTTTCACTCTAGCAACACATTTGAAATGTATTAACAGCTTGTAGTTCATTGCAATGTAAAGTCTTCACTTTTTGGGGGCCACATATTCAAACTGTTCTCAATCAACTTTCGCTGCCCCCAACATTTCATTAATATGCATTTTTAAAAATACAAAGGGCTGTTTGAGAAAACCATATGGTTTTAGTATATATATTGTAACTAAAGGATCACTACTTGAAAAAAATTTCATATGTGACTTGGGAATAGGGAAAAACATGGATTTTTGATTTAAAACAATCTAACATATGTTTCAATATAAACACACAGAGTTGTTTGAAAATAGATATTCACTGTCAACCTCCTCCCATAGAGAGAGCAATCCCACAGATTTTGTATAAAATACACAGATTTTCCTAAACAGCCAAAATTATACTTGTCATCTCTTCAAACCTTGGCGTTGTCTCTTGGGAATCTGTCGCTCACTCACATCTTTTATAAACGTGTGTAAGAGAAAAATGGCAGAGAAAAGTGTTTGCTCATCGCTCCTGTTTCTAAAGAACTAGTAAGTCGGGGGCCTAAGTTCATGGCTGGAAACTGAAGGGTCAAAGGATGGACGAGGAATGTCTCCTTTGACTATTTTGCCATCAGCCCTTAAGACACAGGGGCTTGACGTCTGAGCCTTTCAAGGGCATATGGGAATAAGACATCTGCAAAGCAAAATTCATCTGCTTCCTTACCAAAAAATAATAGCCATAAATGTAAATCAATTAATGTTGCTGTTGTTTAGTCACTAAGTCATGTCTGGCTTTTTGCGACCTCATGGACTGCAGCCCTCCAGGCTCCTCTATCCAAGAGATTTCCCAGGCAAGAATACCAGAGTGGGTTGCCATTTCCTTCTCCAGGGATCTTCCTGCACCAGGGATGGAATCCCCATCTCCTGAATTGGCAGGTGAGTTCTTTACCACTGAGCAACCAGGAAGCCCCATTGTTTAAGCAGACGTTATCAAATGCAACATTATGTCAAGTTCATTAACTGTTCACTGTGCTATAACAACACCCACTGCCTTCACAGTGTATAGCAGATCTTCTTGCTCTGCTTGAATTCTCAAGGGAGCCCAATATTTGCTGAGGAGTTACAGTCAATGGTAAATTAAACAAGTTATTCATGGCTATAGAATTTCAAAAGCCATTTATTAAATTCTTCTTTTACTGTCAAAACAGTAACACTGTGTGCTAAAGGTGTGTATTAGAAGATAGAATAGAGATCCCCGAAACACGAATACCTAAGATTTAGGTAGTCTAAGAGTGGGTATCTCACCAGGCAAACCAAGTAAAAGCAGAAGCTCTTTTAAAACCAATTGTCCATCCAACAGCCTCATCACCTGCACCTCAAGAATCACCTTCTTTGGAAGAGAAAAACCTCTTTACCTCTCTTTTCTCCTCTATCCTGATAACCTCCTTTGAAACACAGTAAAGAGTAGCTACTTTTGTCCTAGGTTTGTCCAGGGTAATTAACTAAAAGGCAAGATTGGGGAAAGAGGGAATCCAAGCCTGTTAGCTGCCCACTTACAGGAAGGCCCAGTGGGATGAAGGGGCCTGGGGCGTGGCTTCGAAGAAGACAAAAGGCAAGCCTTTAATTCTGGGAGAGGACTGTCGTCTCTGATTCAAAGAAAAGAAGACAGAAGACTGAAGTCTAAAAGGCAGGGGATATATGTATACCTACGGCTGACTCATGTTGAGGTTTGGCAGAAAACAACAGAATTCTGCAAAGCAGCTATCCTTCAATAAAAAAATTAATTAAAAAGAAAAGAAGAGAAACACCGTAGCACAGAAGTACAACCTGGGCAACAGAAAAGGGCGAAACATCTAAACGGTTTATAAACCACAGAGAAAAGCACAGCTGGGAGTGACTCAGCAGCCATGGGGCAAGCAGGAGGGGGGGGTCCCAAGGAGGACCCTCAGCCCCCAGCTGATGGAGGGAGAGAGCTGTAAATAAAGCAGAGGGGGGCCCAGCAGGCACCGCAGGGGCCGACCTTCGGACTTTCTGCAGTAGCTAGAGGTGCTGCAGAAAAACCCAAGGGCACAGCCTGGACCCCCCACACCACGTCAAGATCAGGGCGGCAGGCGTGTGGCCCAGACGGAAGGCTTTGTCAGGGCTCAGGGTGGCTCAGACAGGACTGGTGGGGGATGGGTAGGGGGAGAGGGAAGCATGGGAACTGGAAGCACCCCTTTGGAATCGGCACCGTCTCAGCTGAATCCTGGCTCTGCCTCTTAACGGGACTTGGGGTGGCTCGCCCGGCTGTCTGTGCCTCAGTGTCCCTGTCTACAGAATGGGGTGGTGCAATGCTATCAACATAGTAGTATTATAATGCCACCATGAAGATAAACTCAGTGCATGAGCGCTCAGATCATCTGTCTGAGCTGGAAACCAGGGTCTAACGAAAGGTACCTCCCTTGCCTACAGACAGGAGACACCAAAGGAAACCAACCACCCTCCGTCCTCCCAAAAAATCGCAGGCTGGCAGGACAGAAGCTGGGGATGGTGGTGTTCTCAGGGCTGGCCAGTGTTCCTGGAAGCTGACTAGTACCAGGCATCATTCTGAAGACTTTCCATGTGTTTATTTAATCCCTCGATTCCCAGAACTATGTGACAGCCCACGGCAGGGATGAGGAATCAGAGCCCAAAAGGCTGAGTGACTGATCTTGCTGGAGGTCAGCAAGGGCTGGAACCTGGACTCCAGTCTTGCTTTCAGGCCTGGGTTCCACACACACCTCCATAGCCCCTTTGGGTCCTTTGGCCCCTCCCTGGACCTGCGGTTGGTAAGTCTCAGTAGAAGACTGGACACTCCCACCTCCTATCCAATGCCAAAACATCCCTAACACTGGTCTCTGGCCCTGCCTGGAGCAGGTTCCACTTTCACGCTCACCATTAAAGACTCCCCCATGAGCCCCACGGGAGCCAGTGAACTCCTGTTCCCAGGAAGCACTTTCCTGGACAGGCAATTTCTGTTCATCACAGGAGCCATGGTAAACATCAGCCACTCTGATGGGATGTAAAGGGGCAGTGTCGCTAATATCTGATCCAGGACTTCATAGTGCAAGGACACACTCGTCTCAGCAGGAGAAATGTGGTCCACGCTGCACACCACATGCGTATTTGGGAGGGAGATGCAGAGATGCTGTTATCATTTTGGGCATTCGCATCACGTGAGGTCATCTTTTCATTTAAAAATGGTTTTTAAAGTTTGCATTGTGTGGAGAGCAGAGGCAGCAGTCACAAGTGGTGAAGGATTTATTTATCAGAGACCGGGCAACCAGAACCAAACAGGAAGAAACATTCTCATTAACAGCAGGATAAAAGATATTCTTGTTTTAGGAGAGGGAAGCCCCATGAGTGTAACTGACACACAGCCTAAGGAGAGACGGAGAAAGTGAAAGTGTTAGTCGCTCATTCTTGTGTGACTCTTTGCGACCCCATGGACTGAAGCCCGCCAGGCTCCTCTGCCCATGGGATTTCCTAGGCAAGAATATTGGAGTGGGTTGCCATTCCCTTCTCCATGGAATCTTCCCCACCCAGGGATCAAACCTGGGTTTCCTGCAAGTCACCTGCATTGCAGGCTGATTCCTTATCTGAGCCACCAGGGAAGCCCAATTCATTATAAACTAAGTAAGAGAAGTCTTTATCTTCAAGTCAGAAGTTGGATGTTGGGATTTCCCTAGCAGTCTGATGGTTAAGGTTTTGCCTTCTAATGTAGGGAGGCTGCAGGTTCAATCCCTGGCCAGGGAGCTAAGACTCCACATGCCTCGAGGCCAAAAAAAAAAAAAAATGCCAAAACATAAAACAGAAGCAGTACTGTAACAAATTCAAAAAAGACTTTACAATGGCCCACATTAAAAAAAAAAATCTTAAAAAAAAGTTGGATGTTGCCACTTTCCCTGGACCCAGTGAACACAGTCTTAGTGGAATAAAGCGCAGCCTTGGCTCACGATGCCAGCGCTGCTATTAGGTTCCAAGACATCTTCCATTTTCCCAGGCCAGTGAGTGCTCCTTGCTCTGCCTGCAAGTCGCTCTACCCGCTGTGGGCATCCCCAGGCACTAAGCCCTCTGTTAAGGGGCCACAGCTCTCTTTGGCCCCAAGTCACCAACCAAGCGCCACCTTTATCTGTGACACCATGGGCACAGACCTATATATATTTCACTTCACCCTTCTGGGTGGGTGAAAGGGCCGGCCTGGTTTTGCTTAGTGCTGCTGGACAGGCTCCTGCCCTCTATCGTTAACTGCAGCCCCATCCCAAGCACCGAAGCAGCTGTTAGAATGGAATCCTTCCTTTCCGTTCTCTGGGTCCTCATTCTCCAAGAGCTCCCTCTTCCCTGCTCGCTCAGTGGCAGTCGAGGGGCCAGAAAATATTAAAGCAGGTTTTGGAGGCAGAGAGTTGGGGTTCAAATCTGGCCTCTCTTCTGGTGGGCTGCGTGACCCAGGAGAAGTTAGCTCATTCATCGGGACCTCCGATTCCCCTTCTGCAGGAGGAAGACCATGGTGTTCCGAGACAAGCACTTGCCCAGGCGTGATATGGCTGGGGGGAAAGGGGAGCTATTGGATTGTTATTTCACATTATTGTATGAACATTCCCACAGCGTTCCAGCTTCCGCCCTTTCCCCCTTTCTAATCTCTCCTGAACGCTCCTGCCAGATTAGTCTTCCTGAAGCCTGACTGATAATCATCATCTCAAAACACAGTAATGTTTTTTATGTGACTGGTTATGGATGAAGGTGGAAGACGAGAGTGAAATACTGGCTTAAAACACAACACTCAAAAAGCTAAGATCATGGCATCCAGTCCCATCACTTCATGGCAAACAGATAGGGAAAAAACGGAAACAGTGGACTTTCTTTTCTTGGGCTCCAAAATCACTGCAGGTGGTGACTGAAGCTATGAAATTAAAAGATGCTTTCTTCTTGGAAGAAAAGATATGATAAACCTAGATAGCGTATTAAAAAGCAGGGACATCATTCTGCTGACAAAGGTTCATGTAGTCAAAGCTACAGTTTTTCCAGTAGTCAAGTATGGATGTGAGAGTTGGACCATAAAGAAGGCTGAGCGCCAAAGAAGTGATGCTTTTGAACTGTGGTGTTGGAGAAGACTCTTGAGAGTCCCTTGGACTTCAAGGAGATCCAACCAGTCCATCCTAAAGGAAATCAATCCTGAATACCCATTGGAAGGACTGATGCTGAAGCTGAAGCTCCAGTCCTTTGGCCACCTGATGCGAAGAGCTGACTCACTGGAAAAGACCCTGATGCTGGGAAAGATTGAAGGTAGGAGGAGAAGGGGAGGACAGAGGATGAGATGGTTGGATGGCATCGTCAGCTCAATGGACATGAATTTGAGTGAACTCCGGGAGACAGTGAAGAACAAGGAAGCCTGGTGTGCCGCAGTCCACAGGGTGGCAGAGTCAGACAGGACTGAGCAACTGAACAGCAATGGAGGCAGCTGCAAATGGAAGCTGAGCACCGGCGTAAGAGCAGCCCCAGGAGATGCAGCCGCCAGGCGGGCGCCGAGGAAGCCCGTGTCCGTGGAAGCTCCTTGCGAGTCAAGGAGAGCATCTTGTTGCTCCTTGCATTCACTTATTTGGCAAATAATTTTTGAGCACCTGGTCTATGCCTGGATTTAATGCAATAAACAAACCAGACCCGTTCAATTCTCTGCTGTTTAAAAAATATTTACTGCACTAGTTACCATTAACTAAACTTCAGCGTCAAAGACACAGAACTCCCAATGATGATATTTTACGTTCTCCAAAGTATAGATTCCCTTGTGGGGATTTACACAGAATCTACGTTTTCCCGTTTCTAACCCCGTTTTGGCCTCAATGTTTAGGAAATACACATTCCGGCTGGGATTTCCAACATGCCTGTGGCATCTTGGCATCTGACGCTGCTGTTGAGAATATGCAGCGTGTGCTGTGCGTTTCTGAAGTGGAGGCCAGCACAGCTGGTTCTGACCCGAACACACACAAATCAAACAACCTGGCTGGCACCGAGGCGTGGTGCCAGGTCACAGTCCTTGGCAAGGGACAGGCTACAGACGGACGATGAAAGATCCGCGCTTTCTTCTGGCACCTGAGTTCAGACATAGGCCATTTACTGACCACAAGCCCACGTTTGAAGCCTTACGGTTGTCATTAGGTTCTTTTTTTTTTTTTTAAGATATTATTTTATCTGCTGTGCGAGGGGCTGAAGTGTGGTCCTCCTCCCCGCTAATTCATATGTAAGGTTTGCTCAGTACCTTGGAATGTGATATCATGGCAATAGGACCTTTAGAGGGGTAATCACGGTAAAGTAATGTCATTTGCATGGGTTCTAATCCAGTTTGACTAGCGTCCTGGTAGAAATGGGAGTTTGGGCACAGAGATAACATACAGAAGTAAGGAGATGCAGGCAAAGACGGCCATCTGCAAGCCAAGGAGAGGTCTTCTTCTTCATGGCCCACAGAGGGAAAGAACCCTGACAACTTGATTTTGGACTTCAGACCTCTAGTACTTCCCAGGTGGCGCTAGTGGTAAAGAACCTGCCTGCCAATGTGGAGACGTACAAGACTTGGGTTCGATCCCTGGGTTGGGAAGATCCCCTGGAGGAGGGCATGGCAACCCACCCCAGTATTCTTGCCTGGAGAATCCCCATGAACAGAGGAGCCTGGTGGGTCGCAAAGAGTCAGACACAACTAAAGGGACTTAGCACACACGCATGCCTCTAGAACCAGGAGACAATAAATGTCTGATGTCTAAGCTCCCAGCTTGTACTTGGTCAGAGCAGCCCTAGGAAGCTGAAACAACTTGGATTAGGTACGGATGCTCTTTGCTGAAGCTAAATCTTAAAGTTTATAACCCAACCCTTTTATTTGCCATTTAGGCAAGTAATCCAGTGAAACCTACAACTTAAATTTGTTCAGTGGAAGGGATTTCTTTGCCCATACAGGTTCAACATTCAAAATCGCTCCTGCCCAAAAGATAACTTTGTAAGAGCAAAACTATCAGCAGTGTCTCACCTGGATTTGCAAGGCGGCTACTTGTGGGTCCAAGAATCTGGTAAGGATCTGCGGCAAAAAGAAAAGACATGATTGGGAGCAGGTGGGATGTAACTGCAAGAATGATGCTGACCTGCTGGTGTTTTCAGATTTTAGAGCTGACAATGCCTCTCACATCAAAGTCCCCCAGCACGACTTCCTGTATTAGAGACGATGTCACACGGATCTGAGACAGGCTTCGAGGTAAAGATCTCCTAGCTGGTGGCTGAGCTCAGATTTGGTCTGGGGTTCCTGACATCCAGGCCAGGCCTCTCTCCAACCCAGAACATAAACAGGGCAAATGTCCTCAGTCCCCCACGGTCCCCAGGACAATATTGGCTGTGTCGCTCAGCACGCTGACAGCAGAAACATTCCACTGCATTTCTGGGCTGATGTTGTTGTACGTGGCCTGGAAGGCAAAAGTCAAATAATTCCCAGGACACAAAGAAGCTGGGTGCAGATGGAATGTATTTTCCATATTTACTGCATAGATTTTGTAAACGGTTTAGCAAAAACTCAATCATTTCCAATTGAGTAGACTGGTAGTTTGGGGCCCATTTTACATATGGAATAGTCCTGAAGAAGACAAAGGAATATTAATTTCATTTAGAAAGTGACACATTTTAGAAAGATGCCGCCAGACCCACTTCTTCTTTTATGACCATCAAGAGGCTCCCTGAAACATACCTAGCTGAGGACGCTGGTCTTCAGTTTTGGGCACTGTGGAAGGAGACGGCTGAGCAGCTGAAAATCCAAAAATGAAAGAGACAATCAGCCATAACTTGTGTTTGACTACTAGATTTTGGTGCTGCTGTCCATCATTCCACCAATTATCTTGGTTATGAACACGAGAGTCCTGCTCTTATGGTAAGAAGCATCTTAGGGTAGGGGAAATGTTTCCTTTTTAACAAAATCAAATGCAAACATAGTAGCAAAACAAAGGCCCTCTAACTTATTTAAAAAATTTTTTTTGGTCAGTCCAGGTTCGATGCATGATACTGGATGCTTGGGGCTGGTGCACTGAGACAACCCAGAGGGATGGTACAGGGAGGGAGGAGGGAGGGGGGTTCAGGATGGGGAACAAGTGTATACCTGTGGTGGATTCATGTTGATGTATGGCAAAACCAGTACAATATTGTAAAGCAATTAACCTCCAATTAAAATAAATACATTTATATTTTAAAAATTTATTTGTGCCCCATTTTTTCCAAAACTAAAAAGAAAATTTGAGATGGTTTACGAAACAAATGAAAATGAATCGCCCTCTAAAATAAATAGATAAAGGGGAATTACTAGGAAGATAAAATAAAGCAAGGAATACTTTAAACATGGCCACGATTGGGAAATGACCTGGTGTTTAACCCGTACTCAAAGCATCCCATGAGACATGTATTTGTTCATGTGGAAATACATCACCTTGTTCACTTCTTTCTGTTAGAGAAATACGTCTAACCCCCAAAGAGCATGAATCATTGCATTTAAAGATCCGTTGCACTTTGGGGCCAAGGGACACACCTGTATGTTGAAAAAGCACAAACTGGCTAAAGAAATGATCATTTACTCCATCAAGAGTTACCCACTGCCTGGTGATGAGAGGGTTCAAGGCAGCAGGAACCAACATCGTACCTTTCGACTGGGGGGCGGGGTGGCCGTGGCTGGTCCAGGCGGATCTCCTGGGTGGTTCATAAGGTAAATCTGTAAAGACAAATAAAATGACTAAAAGATCAATGATGTGACTTGATAATAGCTATTTTGTATGCTTTTTAAAGTTTGTGTTTATTAGAATAATTGAGAAGACCCAGTGATCCAAAGAAACATTCAACCTGGGTTTCATGAGATTTATGTTTTATTTACAAAAGATAACTATCTTTTATCAATCTAACCCATTTTCACTCATTAATCTGAAAACTCCCATGGACAGATTCTCTTGGAGCTGGTGGACTCCCCTAAGATAATTCACTACAATCATAGTCAAGACCACATCAAGTTTCTTACCATCTATTTGTTTCGCTTCCAGCTTGAGCTGACTGAAGTCCATTACCCCGTTATTACGTGCATGACCTGTCTAAAACACAGCCTGAGGTATGGATGAATGAACTGATACCTGCTCGAGGCCTGACCCTAAATCCAACAAATGGCATTGGTGTTCCTTCCTCTTCTTCCTTGGAAAAGAGTACGGCCTTCTTTATTTGCCACCTGCCTCTCTCAGCCACCCCTCATTCCCCCTCATCCACTTTTATTAAATCAGTCTTAGGGGACTAGCTCTTTTTCTGTGCAAATGTCTATTTTTTCTCCTGCTCCAAATGAATTTAGGATTTCCCTAAAAGGAATCACATGAAGTCATCGGTAAGACTGAAACAGTATTGCCCCCGCAACATATTAGCAGTGGTCACAGAACTGAAGTATATGCCAATTTTTTTTTTTTGTATTTATAATGTATTGTCACTTGTCCCATAAACCTTCATCACGCCTTGCATACGCGAATTGAATAATTATATTTTGGCACCCTCAGTGCAAGCTCTGTTATGATTGTGACTCTAAGTCGGTTCAAGTTTCCTTTAAAATATATTCCAGAAATGTTATTATGCATGCTCTCATTGACTGTGCCCATGCAAGCTATGACACAGCCACTTCACATCTATGTCTTCTTGGATTGGGAGGTCTTGGTTCAATGCCAGGCGTCACTGGGCCAGCTGAAAGCCATACCCAGGTCCTGGAGCAGGTGTCCTACTGTGAGACACCTGGAGGTGGCTATAAACTCTCAAGTGGAGAGATTTTAAACTTGGTTCAAAATTGGCCATTTTGTGGGTCCATCTTCAAAAAGCTTCACTATGTTGCAAAAGCCATGTCTCTTTCCATTTTCCTATCCCAGAGAGACAAGCAATGAAATGCAATGTGAAATCCAACACAGAATTGCCCTAATTTATTTGGTCTGTTTGGCTACGACCATCTCGACTGGTGTGGTCTGTGAAATCCTACTCTCCAGAGCTTTGGTTGAGTTTGATCACTTTCTCTGCTGCTGCGCCGCACCACTCCCTCTCCACTGGCATTTTTGTATTTTGGGACTGGAAGAGTTTCCCACCCAGTCCCTTGGATTCTCATTTTTCTGATGGTGGGATTACACAGGGGAGTTAAATCTGCAGCTGCTATCAATTTACCACTAAATTTCAACTTACATCGCTGGGGGCATTTGCACACGGATTTTCATCGAGTTGCATTTGGCCTAGAAAATGGTCAGCCAGAGTTTCAATTTGAGAACTGTCTCAGAAAGAAAAATCTAGGAGGGCAATTGTAACAGTATCTTAGCCCACTACAGGAGCAGACAGTCACACCGACAACAGGGCTTCTATCTACAGAGCGAAAAAGCAAGAGAATCCAGAAATATGTTCCAGGTCCTTGTTCCTCCACAGACCAGCAGTACTGGTAACCTCTGGGAGCTTGTTATAAACGCAGAATCTCACTCTAGATCTACTGAAGTAGAATCTGCATTTTACCAGATATGACCTGCAATCCCACTCCTGGGGATATGTCGGGAGAAAACCAGAAGACACGTGCACCCCACTGTTCATAGCAGCACTGCTCACAATAGCCAAGATACGGAAGCAGCCTAAATGTCCACTGACTGACAAACGGATAAAGAAGATGTGCTACACATGCGCAATGGCATATCGATGCTGTTCAGTTGCTAAGTCATGTCTGACTCTCTTTTGCAACCCTGTGGACCATAGCCCACCAGGCTCCTCTGTCCCTGGGACTCTCCAGGCAAGAACACTGGAGTGGGTTGCCATTTCCTTCTCCTGTGTAGGTATATATATGTATATATACACACACACACACATATATATATAAAACTGAATCACTTTTTTCTGTACACCAGAAAATATGACATTCTAAATCAACTATACTTCAATTTCAAAACACGATCTCACTTGACTTGGCTGTATGCTGAAGTTTGAGAAAGCCTGTTCTAGACAATTTCCTTTTTTTCTTTTCTACAAACCTGTGTTCCTACAGATAATTATTTCAGAAATGCTATCTGAGTCTGCGAATGCCAATAAATGAGAGGACCAAGTTCTAGATTGAATGCTTTTGCCTGAAATATGAGAACACGACTGGAATTAGTAGCCAGTGTCAGTCGGTGAGTCTGCTGCTATCTTAAACATAAGACTGCCCGTGAAATGTACCTGGAAGATATTAAGCATCAAGCCATGAATAGAAAAATATTTTGAAACTCTGTCTTCATGAAGTCCTTCTTAGAGGGCACAACCGTGTCCCATCCTGCCTCGAAAATCAGTCAGGACCTAACAACTCCAAGCCTGATTCTTAGCCAAGAACTTGAGATGTTTACATGAACAATGATTAATGTGCTCATGAGCATATTGCCATGGAAGATAAGTGGAGTTTTGTTTTTGTTCATGAAATTCTGCCCCGGGGCTGTCTTATCAGCTACTGATCATGTGTCGTGGGGGCCCCAAGCCCCCTCCTGTGGGATGTAACATTGGGGAATGTTGAACCAAGCCTCACTGAGACGAGAGACGACCATTTCAGTGACCTCGCCAGCAGCTACACCACCTCGAAGCAGAGCCAGTTTCGAGCAGTTTTGCTCCTTGGCTGCTTGAAAAATTATGACACCGTGTACATTTGCTATTTGCCCCTGATGGATTAGTAGATCATAAGACTTCGAGTAAGAACACAGTTTACATGTCACTTTTGGTGGTCATTTCAACCCACCCTTCATTTCTCGTCCATTTTGATCTTCAAGGCCATTAACTCATAAACTTGGCAGCAGGTCTGTGCCAGGGAAGGCTGCTTTCTGGCATGGGTTCTGCTCTTTTTATTTCTTTAACAGACTGTGTTTTAAAACTGAGCTTTATAAGAACCATTCCAGAGGCAGCTGAAGGTACAAGTATGTTCTCTGCCATGATTTAGACTAAAACCCACAAAACTACAAAGAAGGAGTGTGACTATTGCTGGCTCCTTCACCCCAGCACCTTTGCTTATGTTCTGGGAGTTACGATAACTGTGGTGCTGGAGCAGACTCTTCAGAGTCCCTTGGACTGCAAGGAGATCAAACCAGTCAATGCTAAAGGACATCAACCCTGAACATTCATTGGAAGCACTGATGATGAAGCTGAAGCTGAAGCCCCAATACTTTAGCCACCTGATGCAAAGAGCTGACTCATTGGAAAAGACCCTGATGCTGGGAAAGATTGAAGGCCAAAGAAGAAGGGGGTAGCAGAGGATAAGATGGTTGGATGGCATCACCAACTCAATGGACATGTATTTGAGCAAACTCCGGGAGATAGTGGAGGACAGAGGAGCCTGGCGTGCTGCAGTCCATGGGGTTTCAGAGTCGGACATGACTTAGTGACTGAGCGGCAACAACTAGATCAGTTCCTGTTTCTGAAAGAGACTCCTCCCCACCGTTGCTCCCTCCTCTAGACATCAATGATGTAAGACAGCATCCTTGCTGTCCTTCTTGCAAGATTAGGTTCACCAAGTTTTATGCTCTCTTTTCATCAGGATCACTGAACAGCCCTGCTAGCCCTCTTCAAGTCCACCCGCCACTTTAAAGGACCAGAACTTGGATCGTGAGAGGGCTTACCCTCCCTCTGCAGGACCCATGCCACATGTATGAAGCAACTCTGGAGGTCCCTGGCTGTGCTGGATGTGAAAGGATGGATTCTGCCAGTTCTCAATGAGCTTGAATGTTTACGGCAAAGACACAAAGACCAAGAGCTATGCCCCAAACCAATATCTAAATTCCCACTTAATGCATGGGGTTTTTAGAGTAACGCCTACTACCATGATGAAATGACCCTCTCCCATTCTCCTTCAGCTCTCCCTACAGTCTTCTAAACTCCTCTGCAAAGGCATGGAGATCTGGTGACGGGGGTGCGTTTCGCCTTGCCTTCTCAACCAGGTTTGCAGGTCTGTGGTTATAGCAGAGTCAGGGCAAAGGCAAGCATGCATTTTCAGCCATGTGCTGTGATGCAGGATTCTCTGAGGAGACAGGGCATCAGCTGCGTGGTCTTGCTGTGACTGGAGATGCTGCCTGGCACTGCGCTGCAAACCCTGAAGGAGGAACCATCACAGATTCCCAGAAACGCTTGAAGAGCCCCAGCTGAAAAGCCACAGCCGAGGCTGCACTTGCAGACCTGACTCCAGTCTCTTTCAACAGCATCCGAGATGTGTATCGCGGTGTACGGGCTGCCATGGTGACGGAGGAGAGGGCAGGGTTACAGATTGTCCCGGGCTTACACCAGAGCTTTCCCATACACTGCTCCAAAGCTATCAGGCAGGGCTCACATCGCGAGATCAAAAACCAGCCTACAAGTTTCCCCGAGTCAGACTTGCCTCTATGCCCCTTGAGGCCTCAAAGGGCCATCGTCCCCAAAAGGCATGCACTCAGCAAAAAAGGAGGAGGGTGCCTCTGGGGACGATGGGGAAAGGACTTCTGGTAATAATAACTGACTCTCGGAGAAACGCATGTGATACCACGAATGCAATCACAAAAAAAGAATGTAAACGGATCTGCCCATGTACTAGCATTTTCTAAGAGGAGTGGACAGACTCATCTGCATGCTAATTCAACAAAGGGATCAAGCAAGAGGGTGCACGCTGAATCAGGACGGTTTGGAAACAAATAAATAGGAATGAGCAGGGGAAGGGAGGGGGGCTAAGGCATGAACAAAGGAGTATGTTGTCCATCGTGCGTTATCTTGTGAGGTCACCGGGCGGTCCCGGCTGATTGTGGGGGGGGACTGAAAGGATGCAGCCACAGGACAGGGCAGGCTGCAAAGGAACCCTGGAATACAGGATCGATTCGGGGAGACAGACCGTGACAAGAGGAAAGGGAGGGTGGGGTAGGCCGCCCAGGGCTGGAGGCTGGAGAAGGAAGGAAAGGAAGCAAGTGGGAGGGAGCACCAGGGCATTGGACGTGGCAGGACAGATGGATGGGAGGAAGGAGTCCTCTGTCTCCGTGGGTGTGAGATCAGAGACTCGGATGGATGCTGCAAGCCAAGGGCACAAGGCAATGGGAACTCAGGCCTCTATCCCCAAGGACCTCTCCCCAGGAAAGAGTCAGCAACCACCTCTTCTGAAAGAAACCCACTGACCACAGGCACACGGTCAGATTCCCAGGGACCCCCTCTCCCATGGGTCCCGCCATGGTCCTCCCAGCATGGTCCTCCCTGCCACTCTTCTCTCTCACACCTGGACGTTCCAGGGTGCTGATGAGCCTGCATGCAGGGCGGCAGTGGAGACTCAGACACGGAGAAGAGACGTGTGGACACAGATGGGGGAAGGAGAGGGCAGGACGGACTGAGACAGCAGCGCTGAGGCAGATGCATCACCATGTGTAACCCAGGCAGCCGGTGGTGAGTCGCTGCATGACGCAGGCAGTCAGAACCTGGGCTCTGTGATAACCTAGAGGGGCGGGATGGGCTGGGCGGGGGGACGGAGCTTCAGGAGGGAGGGGACGCGTGTACATCCATGGCTGATTCATGTTGATGCATGGCAGAAACCGACGCACTAGTGCAAAGCGATTATCCTCTGATTAAAAACAAATTTAAAATGAGAATATAAAAATATGAATAAAATTTTATAATATTAAGAAAAGGACCTCTTCCAAATCCACCACATCCTCAAATAGGGTAAAAAGAAACTAGGGCCCACTGTTTTTTCTTTTTGAGTCAAGCGGCATGTGGGGTCTTGGCTCCCCAGTCAGGGATCAGATGCTTGCCCCCTGCACTGGAAGCGCATAGTCTGACCACCAGACCCCCAGGGAAGTCAAAAGACTTACTGTTCTGTCTGTGAAGCAACATGTAGCCCCATCACACTAAGCCAACTCACATGCCCCCACGATCCCAACACCAGCTCACAATCCCCAGCTTTTGAGACTCAGACACATCCACGAAATCTCTTCAGACAAACAAATGAGCAACCCTTGGCCAAAGGTTAACAGGCAGCTTCTGCTTCTGTGAGTATGCGTGGGAACTTCTTTAAAACACTGACAAAATCAGAATGACTTTCCTATACTTCCCATGACCTCCCAAAGGTGCATTTACTGGCAGTCAGCTCAGGCACGTCTAGACCTAGCATGATGCGTGCACTTTGACGCTCCTTTTGCAGCACAGGCGGTGGGTTCCTCTGGAGCCAGTCTAGATCACTGCAGACCCTGAGTCTTGTCCACAATTACGTGGTCTGCATCAGAGATAACAAAGCACGTTGGCTGAGCTTTTCTGCTGTGCTTTTCAGGAGGGATGGGGAGAAAACTTTATGAGGTCAGAGGACAGAAAATCGCCGGCTCAGTCACAGTACCAGAGCGGTCCTCACCTGGAGAAGCATCTTTCCCTGTGCTAGTCAGCTCACTGGTCCCTCATCTTTTTCGATGGGGAGAAACAGCAACCTCAAGCTTGGTGCCTGGGACCAGGTCACACTGGGACTTGGGCGGCCTGGACAGATGCCAGAAGCTGGAGAGCGACAGCTTGGGTCTAGGAAGGAGGATGGGAGTTCTGCATCCACGTGTGAACAGGCAGAAATCATCCCACAGCCCTGAGTCATGATTCCTCAGCTATGAGGCTTGCTCATGTCATCCAGCTGGTGGGGTTGTACACCCCAGTGAGGGCTTAGGTGATGGGACCATGCTTGCCCAAGGCCACCCCCCTGCACTTCTCTACCTGGCAACACTCCATCCTCCTCTGGGCCATGGCCCTTCCATTGCAGCACACATGGCCCATCCCTTTCCTGGAGGGAGAAATTGAGGGAGGAATTCTCCCTTCCTGCTCCCACAACTGCTATTGTCAGAGGTGGTGCTTCTATTGCAAGATCAGTGCTTTAGATTAAACATCCATTTTTGCTCCTCCAGCTCCAGGCACTTCACTTGTAAGGTTAAATATTACGCGTGTGAGTCTATTCTGGCTCTAGGTGGCTTTACTGAAACATCTAGAGCTTTATGCTGTGTGCCGTGGGTTCATTCCCCACTGCACCCCATGGCTGGCACTCAGGAGGGTGGGTGGGCACCTGGGGAATGGCCAGGTCAGCTTTCTGAAGACAGGGGGCTCTCTGAAGTCTGGCTGATCTTTGGATCCCCAGCATCTAACATCGCACTTGGCATGAATTGGCCCTTGATAACTACTGATTTTTTTTTTCATGAATGACACATAAATTAATAAGCTAATTAAGTCATTGGGAAAGACATAAAGATTCAGGTGTAAATATGATCGATTACATGCTTCTGCTCTGAAAGACTGGCTCTCGTGACAGCTTGGAACTGGCCACTTGTGTTAGGGGGACGCCACTGGTTCCGGGTTATGTAATTAGGATGGATGGATGATACTTCATCTTTCTGTAAACTCGAAATCGGACAGGCGTTGGGAATGACTTCTCAGCCCATCTGTGTCTGAGAGCAGCTGGCGAACGGGCTGACCTGCTTGTCAGCCTGCAGTTGAGGGAGGGACTGTCCCTGTGATCTCTGAGCGGAAAGGTCTGACTGATTCTAGGCTCCAGATCCACAGAGGCAGGGTCAGACTGTTTAGAGCTCCCATCCAAGATCAGCTGTGTCACGTGACGTAGGTCACGCATCTCACGGGACATCCTGGGATGTCTCAAAAAAAAAAAAAAAAAAAAAACAACAGGTGACACAGGGGTGTTTTCGTACCTGGCCTAGTTGTAATTCTTTGCGTAGCTTCGGGATATACTGAAGTATTTGGGAAAATAAAAGCTGCACCCCCTGCAGACAAAAAGGAAAGACAGAACACGTGAAGGTCTTGCTGCCGTGGTTGTCCGTCTCAGCAACAATGCCTAGCCTACTTTCCCCCTGACAACCAAGGCAGGCGGCCTCCTGGAAGCAGCCACACCTGATCTGGGGAGCAGGGATAGGACGCGGGTCAGAAACCTTTGCTGAAGCTGGAAGGGATGCTGCACTTGGCATACAGGGTCTTGGGTTCGGATTATTCAGCTTCCTTCCTGTGTTTCTCCATCCTCCCACAAGCTAGCTTTCTTAGAACAACTCTTTGCTGGGTGTTTTCATTTTTCAAATTGTATCAAAATCCATAAAACATTTTTACAGAGCCCTTAGAAAGTAGTATCAAAGAATTGTAACTATTTTGCCAAAGAATATATGGATCTAATTAAATGAATCCACATCTCTGTTCACAAGCCTGTCTTCCCTTTCTCTCTCTCAGTCAAAGCTCAACTTGTTAACGGACAAAGTTCCCTGTTTTCCAGCTCAGTCCATTTGGAATGTGCTACTCTGCTTTTCGATTGCTTCTATGTTTAGTGAGGACAAAAATAATGAAATCAGAGCTTCCTTGACACTTTCATTCCCTGCTAAAAAGAATTTTTAAATGACTATGAAGTTATCTGAAAGTGTGTGTCTTTTCAAAGCATTTCTTAAGAGAGGGGAATTACTTTGTCTAAGGTGCTTGCTATTTCTGGCCACGAGGTTATTAAAAAGCTTATTGTGTAACCTACATCAGAAAAGTGTATGATCAATTCAAAGCAATTTTTAAACTTCAGAATAAAAACATAATGTTCTGAACATTGAGGGCCAGCTCAAGAGATCAACTAGCAATCCCTGCTATACTCAAGCTTGGACTCACTCATATTATATGTTTAAAAATAACATGGCAAATATTCGGGAAACGGCTGCATTTTTCTGTGTGGGCTGACCGTGCACTGGCTGGCTTGCTTATGAGGGGTTACTTGGTCCTTCCAACACTCGATGGCTTTCTCCCTAGCCTGGGGGTGGCAGAGGGTCCCGGGAAAATGATACAGTGGGTTAGCAGCCTGTGGTCAGGCTTACACAGTGTCTCCATCAAAATGGAGAAAAGGGATGCCGCCAGGACCACATTCATCCGCAGAAAGCCCAGCCTCTACTCTCAGCCTTTACTGGGAGGGGAGGGAGAAGGGTTAGCAAGGAAGAAGCATCATGTTAAACTCTATCAGGCTCAGGCCAAAAAAAGAGAAATAAATATTAATAGGATGTAGAATCAATAGTTAAGACATGGAATAGCAGGTATTTGGTTAGTTACTCATTTCAAACCTTCCAAAATCATAACATAGCCTCCCTTGCAACAAAAGCTCCCCAGAGGCAACCAACATTCCCTCCTACTGCCTTTTGCAAACGTACAAGGTCTGTGCAAGAAGATACAAGTCAAGTCAAATGGCCTAAAACTTTACCAAAAAGGGAAAAGTATAATCCCTGCTTGTCCTAGTAAATACTCATTTAAGAATTGAAAAAAAAAAAAAAATTAAAGTGTTGAGTTCTCAGCCTTTAATTTTCAAAGGAGAACAAGGAGGATGCGAAGGGCCCCTTTATACAGGACATGCTTTTAGTTTCTACAGTCAGCACAGGGCACATTGGAGCACTCAGCCGCAGACAGTAACCCAGCAAAGTGAGCTGAGGCTATGGCTAGAAGCTAATCCTGCACATATCCTGGCTGAAAGAAATCCTCTGACTGGCAAGGAAAGCAGGGGAGTACTCAGAGACCAAAGAGGCTGCGGTAGCTCCAACACAGAGCCCTGATCTACCAAGGCCCCCTCCACCATCCACCTCTGCCATCTGCCTTCCTGATGCACTGGCTGTTCCTGTTCCGCCTGGAAAGCATGTGACCTGTAAACAAAAGCCTACGCTTGTCCTGGGGGCAAGGGGCGGGGCCAGCATTACCTGTGTTTCTAGCATGCATTAACCGTGGAGAGTTTTGTAAGGCTTTATCAACATCATCTGAAGTCAAATGTGGAAGAGGTGCTACAAAACAAAACAAAAAGGCAACATCCAAATGAAAAAAAGAGAGAGAATTACCTTCCTTGAAAAATTTTAAAAAAAAAATGAAGAAGAAGAAAGAAAATATCTGCCCGTCCCCCCGCCCCCAACACTCCCCACCCTAAATATCATGGGCTGCTTGGAAATCTCTCCATGGCTCTGCTACCAGTTAGCATGTTAAAACCTAGATGGGGGCCTATATGGAATCCAGGGATGCCAGGCAAAGCATTTACACCAAAGAATTCACACCACCCACTGTTGCACTGTCTCGACTAGCTCCTTCTGACTGTGCTTGACCTTTGAAATATTAAAGCATGCATCAGACTCTGTAGATTCATGCCTCTCATTGCCAAGATGCCATTCCCATTCTGGCAGGCTGAGCCACATCTCAAGATACCAAGCAAAAACGCTCCTCATTTTGTGTTCCAGTATGCAAGGGAGTTTGGTTTGGCTCTCGGGAAGATAAACGCCATACTTCCCATCAAGTAGGAGCCCTACGGTAAAGTTTCTCCTGTTTGGACCTCACGGAGATGAAATAACGTGTGACCGGGTAAAGCTCTGCTTCCCTCTGATATGTGATCCTCTCGGCCAGGGGAACCCTGGAGGAGCAACTGAACACTAGCGGTGACTTTGCTGCTTCTTATAAACGAGCCACTTTCACTCCGCATCTGGCTAAGTCATCACCTGCTGAGCATTCTCTCAGATCCTAATGGGAATCGGGTTGGGGCTGAATCCTCTGCATCTGAGGTTAAGAAGGACCTCAGACAGTGCTCTTCGTGGGGACTGGGGACCGCCTTACTCTCTCTGAGGTAGTGGAGGTGCGACAGGAGGATGTCAGCGTTGTAGCTCGGGGTGAGCCTCTGAAAGTCATCTTTGGTCATCTTGCACAGCTCCTTCCCGTCGATATTCTGGAATAATAAGATGTCAACGTCCGGAAGCCCGTATTCTTTGACTGCCCACTCCAGCCACTGCCGGACATGGTCTGTACTCCATAGCGTGGGATCTGAAAGGGGACGGAAGAATATTTAATCAACGCCTGAAGACAAACTCCTGGGGCAAAGCCATATCCCAGGTGGGATCTCCCACTAGCCTCAGCTTTCCAGAGCATCACCTGCCACTCTTCCAGAATTTTCAAGCCAGGCTCAGGGACCAGTCCAAGGAGAATGTCTGAAGAACAACTGACTTATGCTCAGAGACTATTTTTAAAGTAAGGTTTTTTTTGTTGTTTTTGTTTAAGCAAATAAGGGTATTCATTGATTCACATAACTGAAAAGTCCAGGGGATATACTAGCTTCAGGCACGGTTTGGTCCAGGAGCACAAACACTGTCACGAGACTCAAGTCTCTCCATCATTTGCTTCTCTTTCCTCTGTACTGGCTTCATTCTCTGACTGGTTCCTTTGATACGCTGGGCCCTGCTGGTTTGAGTTTTCCATCCTAAAGAGCTAAACAACTTCCGTAAAGAGCTTCTGAGCCTCTTCTCCACAGTTCACTAAAACTCTTTAGGGTTGAGAATCACTGGACCAACTTGAATCACATGGCCATTCCTGAACCAATCACTATGGTCAAGGAGGTGGGCTGTGCTGATTCATCAGGTCTGAATTACACTTCCACCCAGGAAGCCTAAGATTAAGTCAGACTGAGCCACGTGGACTGACCACAGAGAGAGGGGGCTCCAGGAAACATCAAGGAGTTGCTCCAAAAGGATGGAACTGATGCTGGTCAATCAAAAACAACACTGATGTCAATGCTAAGACCAGGTATTGAAAAAGTTTAAAGGGAATTATCCTGGAAGTGTAGGATTCGTCATACCACTTGCTTCTTTGTTGCTCAATTAACCTAAAGTTTCCTGGAGGGATAAGGTTTTCTTCTTATTCATTTCTTTTTCTTCACCTATTCATCTGAATAAAGAATATCTGAATCACTCTGCTCTACACTGAAACTAACCTAACACTGAAAATCAACCACACTTCAATTTAAAAAAAAAATGGGAGGGACTCCCTGGCAGTCCAGTGGTTAAGACTCTCCGCTTCTAAAGCAGGGAGCCTGGGTTTGATACCTGATCCCACATGCTGCATGGCACAGCCATAAAATAAATAAAATTTAGAAAAAATAAATTTTAAAAAACAATGAGAAAAAATGAATAAGAATCAATGAAAACTTTCCTTAAAACAATACTGGTGTCTTTATATGAAAAAAAGAACAACATATATCAGAAAGATGTTAATTACATATTAACAAAAAAAACATACAATATTTGTATGAAATGCTGGAAAATGTTGACCACAGAATTGGAAATGATATGTAGGTCAACCTGAGCCCTAGCACCTCCCAGCAAGCAAGTGTTTCTAGGCGAAAGGCATCAGTCACACGCTTTTCCTGCAGAGAAGCTGGTCTGGCAACTCACTCACACCTGCAGGAGGCAAGCTGGCTGGGGGTGTTCACATTCCACAACCGAGGCACAAACACCCACAGGATGCAGGCAGTGTTGTCACGCTCGGTCGCCATGTACGGAAGGCGACCCCCGTAGGACTAGGAAGGCAGGGCCCTGGGGAGAAGGGGCAGGTGACCCCCTCAACGGAAACATAAGTTGAAAGCACCCCACGCAAACAGCCTGGGTGGAGGGCACCCAGTATGCCTCACTGGGAGATGCGACCCCTCCCTGGGGTCCCTGAGCACCAGGAGACATCGGGACCAAGAACAAAAGGCCAGAGTTCTTCTAATCCCTGCGTCTCTCAATGCCATGACCCCCAGAGACTGCTTCTCTCCTCTGTGTCTGTTTCCCATGTGGAATGAAAACCTAGGTCTGGGGGTCTCTGGACAGGCTGGGAGAGGGTAGGCATGCCACGAGGCTCAGATCATCATGAGTGGACACATTTGCTGTGGGAAGAGACCACCCTTTTATCACTTTCTAGCTTAATAGTTCTGGAATCCCATTTGCTTCATGGGAAATAGATGGGGAAACAGTGGAAACAGTGTCAGACTTTATTTTGGGGGGCTCCAAAATCACTGCAGATGGTTTTACATCCATGAAATTAAAAGACGCTTACTCCTTGGAAGAAAAGTTATGACCAACCTAGATAGTATATTCAAAAGCAGAGACATTACTTTGCCAACAAAGGCCCGTCTAGTCAAGGCTATGGTTTTTCCAGTGGTCGTGTACGGATGTGAGAGGTGGACGAAGAAAGCTGAGCACCGAAGAATTGATGCTTTTGAAGTGTGGTGTTGGAGAAGACTCTTGAGAGTCCCTTGGACTGCAAGGAGATCCAACCAGTCCATTCTGAAGGAGATCAGCCCTGGGATTTCTTTGAAGGGAATGATGCTAAAGCTTCCAGTACTTTGGCCACCTCATAAGAAGAGTTGACTCATTGGAAAAGACTCTGATGCTGGGAGGGATTGGGGGTGGGAAGGGGACGACAGAGGATGAGATGGCTGGATGGCGTCACTGACTTGATGGATGTGAGTTTGAATGAACTCCGGGAGATGGTGATGGACAGGGAGGCCTGGCGCGCTGCGATTCATGGGGTTGCAAAGAATCGGACACGACTGAGCGACTGAACTGAACTGAAGCATGGGCATCCGGTGTGCTATTGGAATACACTCTGTATTCCAGAAACAACAGAGTAATGGCGAGAAACAGCCAGCCAGTCACGTGCCACCAGAATTCTCCTTTCTCCCTTCCGCCTTCCCTCCTTCTTTCCTTTTCGTTCTCACTCTCCTTCTGCCTCCCCCTCCCTCCCTTCTTTGGTTTCTCCCCTATGGTCTCACATCTTTCTCAGTAGAAAGGAATCATTTTGACTCCAGTAGAATTCATCCTCGGCCCATTGCCCTCCTGGACACCCCAGGAGAAACCACTATCCTGAAATGTTACATGCATCGCCCCTGTACATATCTGAATACTCTTGCTATATCCACTATACATATTGCTGTGTGCCTTTCAACTTAATATAAACGACATCTAATTTGCTTTTGGCCCTCAGCACTGTATTTTCAGGGTGTGTTCAAGTCCATCCATGGAGATACAGTTCATCATTTAAGCAGCTCTTGCATACCCCCTCCCCATGAATATACCCAATTTACTTATCAGTGAAGACCCCTGCATCCCCCTCCCCACCCACATGTGAAGGAATCTGCATTGGTCCATAGCTTGGAGGAGACTGGAAAAAAAAAAAAAAAACAAACCCAAAATACTACAGATGCCTGCTCTCACTCACAGAGATGCTGAAAGAAATCTGCAGGAGGGCAACCTGGGTATCAGTTGTTAAAAGCTGTCCAGGTAATTCTAATGTGGTTCAGACCATCTACTCCCGGATTTCACTCCTTAAGAGTGTGATCACAGGACCTGGAAGCCTCTGCATTCCCTGGGACCCCTAATTAGAAATGCAGAACCCCCAGGTGCCATGCAGGCCTGCTGAATCTGAGTCTGTATTTTCATAGGATTCTCAGCTGACCCGTGTCCACACGAAGCCTGCAGAAGTGCTGGCCTAGGTGAGTACCTCCATGCAGAATTCATGGTCACAGGACCTATGCCTAACTAAGATATCTGGTTCTGCTACAAAGCATAAAATACCTACAAAAGCTCAAATGGCAGCGTTGACAGAAAGGTACGCCTACGCCTTTGTAATCCAACCACATGGAAACATTTTGTTAGCCTGTGAAAACTGAATGTTACCTCCATCCAAGTCATTGAAGTTCAGATGGCTCTCTGCCATGAGGTCAGAATTCTGCTTTCACGGACAAAACGTTCAAAACTTCAGACTGTTTCCATAGAAAGTTTTTTTTTTTTTTTCCCCTCCCTTTTTCTCATGGCATGTCATGATTCCTCATCATATAGGAACAAATCATATACTGGTCTCAGGATGCCCTGAATTCAAGTCCTCTTTCCTTAGTTTTATGCAGAGGACAGTGAAACAGCCCTCTTAGAAAGAAGGTCCTCCTTTCCACTGGGTCCCCAAGTCATTTCCTGTAAATTCCACCACTGGGTATAGAACCCGTGGAAGGACTATGCTTTGGTGTAACTACTTCCTAGAAATCAGTTCATTCTGGGAAGGCATTTTCTTCTCTTAATGGTGGAAACATATTCTGAAAATGATACATAAATATCTTCCTGAAAGTTGCTGGCTTCACATTACCATGGCCAAGTGACACCTTAGGAAGACAGCCAGAAGAAGGCCAATTTCTCTCCAGAATCCCTTGGTGTGACTGTTAATTGGTTTCCCTTGCTAAGCTCAAGGTTGCAATGGCTCTTTCAATTTTCCTTTAAGAGAATCTCATGCAAGACCCCGGAGGCCAATTTCTCTTTGATCTGCACTATTACCGCTAAATTCTTGCTCCAGATTGGTCAAATGGCCCTTCTCTTGTCCTGCTGGCATGAGCATAAATCCCTACAACCTTCCCAATCATCAATTAGGCAGTACTTTTCAGATGCCTTTTAAAAACTGTGTGTATTCTCTGAACTAAAAATTCCACTTCTAGAAATTTACCCTTAGGAAATCATAGAGGAAGTGCGCAATGATTTATTTTCAAGGATGTTCTTTGTAGTGTTGTTTATAATAGCCAAACATTGGAAACACCCTAAATGTCCCACAAAAAAAAAAGAACTAGTTAATTTGCTGTACATTTAGGAACATTCTTGTGATATTTAGAGATGAAAAATTACACTGCTGAATGTAGTTACTGATATAAAAAATGTTTAAATTAGATTATAATTTTTGAAAACATTATGGTCGTATAATTATATTCTTCAAAGAAATACAAATATATCCTTGGAAAGAATTTTCAAGAGATTGGCATTGGTATGGCGATTATTGTGTCTCAGCAAAAGGCAACGGAGATTTAAATTTTTTTTTCTTTTCACTCAACTTTATCTTTTTTCTACAATGAACATGTGATACTTTGGTTAAACAGTTATTTATAAAATATGTATATATATGTATATATATTCTCTGTGTTTCAAAATCAAAACAAGGTCCTACAAAGGACTACACATTTACATTTGCTAAAATGTTTTTATGACATTTTCATAAAATTTTAATACTACTTTTTTTATCCAGTTCATGCATGGGAGTTGTTTCATCGCAAAAGAACAGAACTACACGAAGTCGGGTTACTCCTGTACCCTTTTGGAATTTGATCGCCACACCTCTGCCCTATACATTTAGAAGCAAAGAATAGTAAAAACAGAATATGAAAATATGGCCGCTTGACAGAGTGAATGGGGACGCTCCTTTCCAGTCTGTCTCTGGGGCACCATTATTCTAGACCACCTCTACGGGTGTTCTGCAGGGAGCGGTTTGCAAGGGTCAAGTCTGAACTCTTCAGTCTGAAGCACATGGCCCCAGGCTCCCGGGCCCTATGGTTTTCCTAAGCATCATTCCCAGCTTTCTCCTCCACCCAGACCGTCCATCCCCACACACCCAGCGGTCATGTCCTGAACCCACACCCCGGCTATGCCCACACACCACCAGCAGGCTGAAGACTCACCTTTCCTGCACCCTCGCCTACACTCACCGCCTCCTTTGGGTATCTGTCCTCCACACTCTTCAGGTTTAGGAGCTGACAGTGACTCCCGGGGCAGGAACGTGAGGACAAGACAGGAGGCGCTGTCCCTGGCCCAGTAGCAGGGCCCACCCTAGGCTTCCCCAAGCTCCCTGGGCCAGGCATAAATGCTGCTTTTGTAAAAGGGTATTTTTTTAGGGTTCAAGTCAGTGTGTGGGGTCTCAGCTCACCCTTCAGCTCCATAGAGCACCCAGGAGAGAGGCTTCCGGCTCTCCTCCATGGCCCATGATGGATCAGCCAAGTTTTCTTATTTCCGCCCAACCCTGCCATCACAGAAGGGAGCTCACAAGGTCCCACAAGATTCAACAGGTCTTCCCTCTTTCCCTGATCCCCCACTATGCATATGAAGGAGAAAGGGGAGGGGTCACAGGATGAGCCCCTACCCAGGGTCATCTCTGCCTCTGTTCAGGGGTGGATCGCACACCCTCTGCCCCCCCAGGGAGTGGTGCAGCTCAGAACCTGTCTCCTAACCTCATGACTGAGCCTGGGGTTTCTTTTCTTTTTTTTTTTTAATGGCATTATTTTCTTAATTGGAGTGTGGCTGACTTACAAGGTCGTGTTAATTTCTGCTGTACAGCACAGTGATTCAGTTACACATACAAATATTCTTTTCCATTACGGTTTATCACAGGATATTGACTATAGTTCCCTGCGCTTAGAGTAGGAGCTTGTTGCTTACCCACTCTGTATATACCAGTTTGCATCTGCTAATCCCAAACCCCCGGTCCATCCCTAACCTGTCCTCCTCCCCATGGCACTGCCAGTCTGTTCTCTATGTCCCTGATTCTGTTTCCTAGATCGGCTCACTTGTGTCATAGCTCAGATTCCATATATAAGTGATACGATATGACGTTTATCCTTCTTACTTCACTTAGTATAATAATTCTCCAGTTGAATTCCTGTTGCTACAAATGGCATTATTTTGTCCTGTTCATGGCTGAGTAGTTTGCCATTGCATATAGGTACCATATCTTCTTTACTCTTCTTTACTACTATTCACCCGTTGGTAGACATTTATGAAACAATGTGTACATTCCACAGACCAATAGGACTTTAGTCTTAAGACCGACAGTCTTAGCCCTTAGACTAAGCTGAATTTAACTAAGCATTTATGATATACACAAGTACTGCAGGGATTCAGAGGTGGCCAAGACAAAGATGCTGACAATCTACCGAGGGAGGTAGCCATGAAGATGACCCACGAAATGGAATGAAATCTGTTATCCAAGGAGGATGTGGAAGTACAGAGAAGCAGCAATTCATCCCAATCAGGGGACAAAAAAAAAGGAGGGGTGGGTGGAGTTTCACCAGAAGGGTTTGGCTTGAGCCTGCATGAACAAAAAGGATTTTGACCGCAGTACGATGACAGATGGAGAAGGGAATGGCAACCCACTCCAGTACTCTTGCCTAGAAAATCCCAGGGGCAGAGGAGCTTGGTGGGCTACAGTCCATGGGGTTGCAAAGAGTTGGACATGGCTGAGAGACTTCACTTTCTCTTTCTTTCAAAGAGAACCTTGAAGATCTTGCTAAGAAGGTTGGACTTTATGATTTAGGAATTTCAGAGTCATTGAAAGTATCTGAAGAATCAATGAATGTCTTAGTTCACATCCAGCATAGCAAATCTGGTGATCAAATAAAAGGTTGTATCAGGAGCCAGAACACTCATATTTGGGTTCTGATTCAACCATTCCTTAGATGCAAAAGTCAAACTCTCTAGAATTTTCTTTTTTTCTGTGGGTAGTTAAGTGAAATGTTAGGGGAAGAGAAAAGTCAATGAGATAATGTATGTGGAAGCACTTTGCCAACAATAACACATTACAGAGCAATAACGCATCCACACACTGGATCTGCATTGCAAACTCTGCTAAATTGAAATAAACGGTCTATTATCACAGGGGAAGCCTCTTCCTTTCAACACAAAAGTCTGATTTATCACTTCATTTTAAGAAGCTTTCGGAGGTGCTTCTGGCAGAGGAATCACAAGCCGCTAGAGATAAGTTGTTTTGTTTTCAGCCCTCCAGTTCAATTGTTTTGAAAACATCTATGTCTAGTCTCCACAACGTGTGGACATCAAAATGGTAAATCCCCATGGTACAGGGTTAAAAAAGAAAGTCATCTCTCTCTCTGCAGCCTCTTATTTGTATTTTAGATGACACAGTTAATATCCAAAAGTTTTACAAATGTTATTTCAGTAAACGGAGATTAAAACAATAAATAAAAGCAAAGCAGATTTGCACTGTTTAGGCGGGAGTGGTGAGAGGTGAGGGGATGACAAGCAGTGGGTAGGATTAGGGTTGAAATTTTTTTTACATTTCCCTGAAACTGGATTCTGACTTAGTAGAATTCTACTGCTGCCAGGAAAATATTAAGTAGATATTTAAATTAAGCAAAAGGATACTGCATTGCTGAAGACATATCGTACCTTCTTGAAACAAAATACCTCTTATAGGCAAGCATCCTGTTTCTGAGACATTTGCCCCACCCGAGAATGAACCAAATTGGTGATAAGTCCTGAGTGTCATTTTTCTTGAACAGTATCAATGTAAAATACTGGCTTCCAGAAAGAAAAATCACTCATGGTCATGAAAAAATACCAACAAAAATAAATTGCACTTCTAAGTCATATCACAAGCCTATGAGGTCTTTGTTTATAAAACCAGACCCTGGCGAGGCTGCCAGTCTGCTGTTCTAGACACTCAGAAGCCTGCAAAAATAAGATTTAGTATTTTGCCGCCTCATCAGAACAAATTTTACATTTATAAAGAAGCCTGAAAAAGAGAACTGGCTCAAATTTGAGCTTCAAGAAATTGAAATTTGAGCTTAAGTAAAGAGCCTACAGTCAAGGTTACTTCTGAATCTTTTCATTTCCAAACGATGAATGCGGTTCAGTCACTGTTTTAATAATTACTGATTTCTAGTTTTGTTGTACTTTTGTCAGTGAATGAGGTCTATATGATATTAATTTTTTGAATAATGGTTGTTACTCCTATGGCACGGTCAGTTTCTGCAAGTGCCCTCTGAGTGCTTAAAAAGAAGGCTTCTAATTGTTGAGTACAGGTTTCTATAAATAACCACTAGATCAAAATTAGTAATTCACACATAATTTCCATGTCATTGATCTATCAAAAGCTGAGAAAGGCCAATTAAAATCTCTCACTAAAGTGAACTGGTCTATTTCTCTGTGTAAATTATGTATTTTGAGGCTATGTTATTAGGTACATTCAGCTTTATTATCATACATTCTTCATAAATGTAAATATTTTTTATCATGTGCTAACTATCAGTTTTCTCCAGTAATGCTTTCTGTTTCCATCTTGTCAGCTTTATTTTGGCTGTGATTTGGCTAGCGTATCTTTTCCCATCTCTACCGGCATTCCTTGTCTGTGTCGGATGTTTCTGTAAATAGTACATAACTAACTCTGGAGTACTTTTTAAAAATCCATTTTATCATTCTCTGTCTTTAATGACAAGTTCGGTCTACGTACGTTTATTGTGACTGGTGTATCTGATTTCTAACACTTCACTCTTTCTGTGATTGCCGTATCTGTTCTTTGTTTCTCTTTTCAAATATCTCAGTGAGTTCATCTATTTTTCTTTGCTCCTTTTTGTTTGTTTGTTTCTCTACTGGTTGGGTGTTTAACGTTCTACTCCAATTTCTTCACTTAATCTTTATACAAAATAAAAATTTAATCCCCAAATGTCCTTTGCCCAGAGAACATTAGATATTTAGGAACCTTTAACACTAGTCAGTCATCGCTATGCTTATATAATAATGTCAGTCAATATTTTTATTCAACATTATTAGAGTCTGTGGCAGGAAAAAGGATGTTCAGTTCAATTCAGTTCTGTCATTCAGTCGTGCCTGACTCTTTGCGACCCCATGAATCGCAGCACGCCAGGCTTCCCTGTCCATCACCATCTCCCGGAGTTCACTCAGACTCACATCCATCGAGTCCATGATGCCATCCAGCCATCTCATTCTTGCTCGTCCCCTTTTCTCCTGCTCCCAAGCCCTCCCAGCATCAGAGTCTTTTCCAATGAATCAACTCTTCTCATGAGGTGGTCAAAGTACTGGAGCTTCAGCTTTAGCATCATTCCTTCCAAAGAAATCCCAGGGTTGATCTCCTTCAGAATGGACTGGTTGGATCTCCTTGCAGTCCAAGGGACTCTCAAGAGTCTTCTCCAACACCACTGTTCAAAAGCATCAATTCTTCAGTGCTCAGCCTTCTTCACAGTCCAACTCTCACATCCATTCATGACCACAGGAAAAACCATAGCCTTGACTAGACAGACCTTAGTCAGCAAAGTAATGTCTCTGCTTTTGAATATGCTATCTAGGTTGGTCATCAAGCATCTTTTAATTTCATGGCTGCAGTCACCATCTGCAGTGATTTTGGAGCCCAAGAAAATAAAGTCTGACACTGTTTCCACTGTTTCCCCATCTATTTCTCATGCAGTGATGGGACCGGATTGCCATGATCTTCGTTTTCTGAATGTTGAGCTTTAAGCCAACTTTTTCACTCTCCTCTTTCACTTTCATCAAGAGGCTTTTTAGATCCTCTTCACTTTCTGCCATAAGGGTGGTGTCATCTGCATATGTGAGGTTATTGATATTTCTCCCGGCAATCTTGATTCCAGCTTGTATTTCTTCCAGTCCAGCGTTCCTCATGATGTACTCTGCATAGAAGTTAAATAAGCAGGGTGACAATATACAGCCTTGACGTACTCCTTTCCCTATTTGGAACCAGTCTGTTGTTCCATGTCCAGTTCTAACTGTTGCTTCCTGACCTGCATACAGATTTCTCAAGAAGCAGGTTAGGTGGTCTGGTATTCCCATCTCTTTCAGAATTTTCCACAGTTTATTGTGTTCCACACAGTCAAAGGCTTTGGCATAGTCAATAAAGCAGAAATAGATGTTTTTCTGGAACTCTCTTCCTTTTTCCATGATCCAGAGAATGTTGGCAATTTGATCTCTGGGTCCTCTTCTAAAACCAGCTTGAACATCAGGGAGTTCACGGTTCAGGTATTGCTGAAGCCTGGCTTGGAGAATTTTGAGCATTACTTTACTAGCGTGTGAGATGAGTGCAATTGTGCGGTAGTTTGACCATTCTTTGGCATTGCCTTTCTTAAGGATTGGAATGAAAACTGACCTTTTACAGTCCTGTGGCCACTGCTGAGTTTTCCAAATTTGCTGGCATATTGAGTGCAGCACTTTCACAGCATCATCTTTCAGGATTTGAAACAGCTCAACTGGAATTCCATCACCGCCACTAGCTTTGTTCATAGTGATGCTTTCTAAGGCCCACTTGACTTCACATTCCAAGATGTCTGGCTCTAGATTAGTGATCACATCATCATGATTATCTGGGCCGTGAAGATCTTTTTTGTACAGTTCTTCCGTGTATTCTTGCCACCTCTTCTTAATATCTTCTGCTTCTGTTAGGTCCAGACCATTTCTGTCCTTTATTGAGCCCATCTTTGCATGAAATGCTCCCTTGGTATCTCTAATTTTCTTGAAGAGATCTCTATCTAGTCTTTCCCATTCTGTTCTTTTCCTCTATTTCTTTGCATTGATTACTGAAGAAGGCTTTCTTATCTCTTCTTGCTATTCTCTGAAACTCTCCATTCAGATGCTTATATCTTTCCTTTTCTCCTTTGCTTTTTGCCTCTCTTCTTTTCACAGCTATTTGTAAGGCCTCCCCAGACAGCCATTTTGCTTTTTTGCATTTCTTTTCCATGGGGATTGTCTTGATCCCTGTCTCCTGTACAATGTCACGAACCTCATTCCATAGTTCATCAGGCACTCTATCTATCAGATCTGGGCCCTTAAATCTATTTCTCACTTCCACTGTATAATCATAAGGGATTTGATTTAGGTCATACCTGAATGGTCTAGCGGTTTTCCCTACTTTCTTCAATTTAAGTCTGAATTTGGTAATAAGGAGTTCATGATCTGAGCAACAGTCAGCTCCTGGTCTTGTTTTTGTTGACTATATAGAGCTTCTCCATCTTTGGCTGCAAAGAATATAATCAATCTGATTTCGGTGTTGACCATCTGTTGATGTCCATGTATAGAGTCTTCTCTTGTGTTGTTGGAAGAGTGTGTTTGCTATGACCAGTGCATTTTCTTGGCAAAACTCTATTAGTCTTTGCCCTGCTTCATTCCACATTCCAAGGCCAAATCTGCCTGTTACTCCAGGTGTTTCCTGACTTCCTACTTTTGCATTCGAGTCCCCTATAATGAAAAGGACATCTTTTTTGGGTATTAGTTCTAAAAGGTCTTGTAGGTCTTCATAAAACATAAAAGGATGTTAAGACACCAGAATGGACCTACTAGAGTTTTGTCAGTTTCTCCCAGTTCCTGGAAATTTCCTTCTATTGTCCTCTGTGCCCTGTTTGGCTATTGAGAGGTTTGCTGTCCTTATAACTCTCATTATTTTCTGATAGTCTGTCTTCTTTCTTTTTATAAGGGGGTAATTAGTGAGTTTGCTAAGTGGTCTTTTTTTGGGCCACATCCAGTGGCTTGTGGCATCTCAGGTCCTTGACCAGGGATGGAACCCAGAGCCTCAGAGCAGAGTCCTAACCACTGGACCAAGTCCCCGCCTCTAAAGCCCTTTGCCTCTGGTGTTCTGCAGTCTCACAGTAACATGATTAGAGAAGATGAATTCTTCTTTATCCTTCTCTAGATGGTGTTTCCTGTTATTTGGAGAACAGTTTTATTCATTGATTTTGGGAAACTCTTAGCTGTTTATCTCTTCAAGTATTGCATCTCATCCATTCTCTTTATTCCCTCTTTCCATAACTTCTAATAGGTCTACCCTGCGTCCTTCCCAACTGTTGACTTTTTTTTCTTAAACTTCCCCTTTTCATCACTGTGTGACACTCTGAAAACAATCTTTAATTCACTTCTCAGTCTTTCCATATCAACCGTTTAATCCATCTACTGAGTTTTTGATATTTTTTGATCTGAATTTTGAATACTCTCCTGTGTTTCTAGGAATTCTATTTCTCCTTCTTCAATATTATCCATTCTTTTCCATAATATTTTTCCTCTCTTTGCTTATTCCTTCTTTCATGTATCTGTTGTTTAGAAATTAAGCCGTGTCCAACTCATGTGACTTCATGGTCTGTAGCCTGCCAGGCTCCTCTGTTTAAGGGATTCCCCAGGCAAGAATACTAGAGCGGGTTGCCATTTCTTTCTCCAGAGGAATCTTCCCAACCTGGGGATCGAATCCTTGTCTCCTGCGTCTCTTGCATTGGCAGGCAGATTCTCTACCTCTGAGCTACCAGTGAAGCCCTTTAGGTAAAGCCCTTTAGTCACTTTTTAAATCTACTTATTTTATATTCTCTATTTCATACTTTAACTACATAACATTACTGAGGGTTTAATCATGTTGTCTATTCTTTCTGCTGAATCTTGGTCTCGAGAGATTCTTCCCGTTTTCATAATTTGGGTTTGCAGCATCATCTTCTGTAGGTCTTTATCTGTAGGAATTCTGTCAAGCTTGAATTGAAGGCGAGCTTCTCCAGCCAGATTTTGTCTTTATTTCTAGCCCATAACTACTTTGGGGCTGGGGACTGTTGGAACACACAGTTGTATGCATGAGTTAGGAGGTCCAACCCCTGCTTTTGCAAGTCCAAGATGTCATCTCTGGTCCCTAATTAATCTTTAAAACCCAAATATCTGTATTATAAACACCAGAACCCCACCCCTGTCCACAGCACCTAAGATAACATAAGACAAATGGGACGAATAGGCTACCCTGTTCTGTTTCCGCCTTGTCTTTAGTCTATAAGGAACTTGCTGACTTTCTTTCCAGTTCAGCTGTGCATTCAAAAGGCTGTTAGATTTTATGCATCATTTCCAGGGACTCTGCGAGAGGCCCTTTTAAGTTCAATAGTTTACTAGAACCAAGAGACTTCTCTGCATAAATTGTTTCCATCTACCTTCAAACTTTTCCCTTTTCACTGCAGCCATCAACCTAGCTCACACTATGCTCCACTTCATTCATGGATTAAATAATCAATTGTCAAAAATTAACTGTACATATGGATTGTTCAATACCCTAGGGAAGAGCACAAAGAACTGTAAAAAAAAAAAAAAAGGGTGTGCTTACTTTCAACTTACTGAGAATCAACAATTCCATCATATATTTTATTCAAAAAATACATGACTAAATTATTTTTGTTGGGCTCTAAAGATATCTTTGACATTCAGACATGCCAAAATATTTCACTGGGATAGTCATTCTCAGCTCTTCCTAAGTGGGTTATCTAGCTTGGAGATTTTGTTTTTCTTTTTTTTTTCCCGTTTCCTCCTCTTAGTTAGTACTCCATGACAACACTGCATATGCTCATCGTGTTTTAGAAATGGAGTGACCTGTTCCACTTAAAAGTCTCTCCCTGCTTGGGCTGTCTCTCTTTGCTCCTCTTTAAATACTGCTATCCCCGGAGTTTTGTCCTCCACTCTCCTCACTCCATAGATATCCCCTGGCCATCTAGACTCTCATGTTCCAACTACAGTGTGCATGCTGCATTGGTTTTCAAGGGGTGCCGCAAAGAGAACCACACACCAACTGGCTTAAAACAATAGGAATGTGTTTCCTCATAGTTCTGGGGGCTAGAAGTCTGAAATCTAGCTGTCAGGAGGGCTAAGCTCACTCTGGGGCTCTGAACAGAATCCTTCCTTTCCCGCCCCATCTTCTGGGGGTGGGTGGCACTCCTCAGGGTTCCTTACAGCTGCTCCCTTCTAATCTCTACCCCCATCCTCACCTGGGCTTCTCCCTGCATCCTCACATCACCTTCCCTCTGTGTATGTTGGGGTCCAGATGCCCCCTTCAGATAAGGGCACCAGTCATTCTATCAGGCCCACCCTTGTGACCTCATCCTAACTTGATCAAATCTGAAAATACTCTTTTTCCAAATCAGGTCACGTTCTAAGGCACTGGAAGTTAGGATGTCAATGTATCTTTTTTTTTTTTGGTAGGGGGACAATTCAACCCATAATAAATGCTTATCTTTTGAGTGTAGGGCTGTCTCCCAAATGCCTGAAGAAATATGAAAAGAAGAGCTGCAGTTTTTGGAAGCATTACCATATCCCAAGCACTGTTTATACACTTCACACATGCATCTTATTTAATCCATACTACCATCTTTATTTTGATGGCACAGAAACTAAGGCTCAGCAAGATTAAATGGCTTTTCAGAGCTAGAAAAGGCATAGTTTAGAACTCAAATGTATGAAATGTATGATCCTTGATAAAGGACTTTAATGCTATGCTCTACAGGACACACTGAACTGCCTTGTAGGTGTCCCATGGGTATCTTGAGTACAGGGTGAATCAAACGAACACCATGTGTGCATGCTCAGTTGCTCAGTCGAGTCCAACTCTTTGCAACCCCGTGGACTGTGGCCCTCCAGGCTCCTCTGTCCATGGGATTTTCCAGGCAAGAAACCTGGAATGGGTTGCCATTTCCTTCTTCTGGGGATCTTCCCAACCTAGGGATCGAACCCACGTCTCCAGCATTGGCAGGCAGATTCTTTACCACTAGCACCACCTGGGAAGCCCAAAGGAGCATCATCTATCTTAAATTTTTTTTCTACATTTACGAACATCCACCCAGCTATTTTTGCTAAATCAAAGCTATTTTTAATTAGATTCTTCTCTTGGTTAAAAAAAAAAAACAACAGATAAATCATTATCATTATGGAAATGTAACAGTTAAGAGCTGAACAACATCATAGACATCTTGAACATCAACTTTACTCCATGACTTACTACTTACATCTTTGAAAAGGCCATTTTACAACCTACAACAATTTAAAAAATTTATTCCATCATTTACTTTCTTGTGTTCTTCCTAGATACTTTTGATCATGTATTAATAGTGTACGAATAAGAGCTCAGACTCTGGATTCAGACAGAACTGGGTCAGAATTCTGGCTTTCCACATCATCAGCTGGGACATCTTAGGCAACCATCTTACTTCCCTAGTTTTAGTTTCTTTATCTACAAAGTGAGAATAATAAATAGTTTCTACACCATAGGATTTTTGTGGAATTTAGATGAGATTGTTCTTGTTCAGTTGCTCAGTCATGTCCAACTTTTAGCAGCCCCATGGACTGCAGCACGCCAGGCTTCCCTGTCCTTTCCCATCTTTCCCATCATCTTCACAATTAAATGAGATAATATATTTTCAACAGAGAACACGGCCAAGTGGCTGACAACAGTGTGCCCTTAGCAGACGGTCACCATTTCTGTTTTTATTATTTCAGCCACATAGAACCCAATGACAGTTGCCTCAATTCAGCTCACAGTTTAAACATATATTAACTGGGACCTTAGGATTTAGGTTTTAGTTGGTTGGGTTGTTCAGTTGCTTGACTTAGCATAAAAAATTGTAACCAGAAGCTTATAGAAACACATTCCATAATGCAGACATAATGGGAGAGATCTTTGGGAGTGTTTGGAGGCATGACAAAGTAAAACAGAGAAATGTGTAGTTTATTGAAAACAAATGTGTGGTTACCAAATGGGAGAGGGAAGGGGGGGACAAATTAGTGCTGTGGGATTAGCACATGCAAACTAGTATATATAAGTAGATAAGCAACAAGGATATACTGTATAGCATAGGGAATAATACTCATTATCTTATAATAATCTAATCATGGAGCACAACCTGTAAAAATACTGCACCACTATGCTGTAGGCCTGAACTAACACAGTATTGTAAACTGACAAGGAAAAAGTCAAAGTATTAGTCACTCAGTCACGTTTGACTCTTTGCAACCCCATGGGCTGTAGCCCACCAGGCTCTTCTGTCCATGGGATTTCCCAGGCAAGAATACTGAAGTGGGTTGCCATTTCCTTTTCCAGGGAATCTGCCAGACTCCGGGATTGAACCTGGATCTCCCGCATTGAAGGGCAGATTCTTCACTGTCTGAGCCACCAGGGAGGCCCCCATAATACTTTAATTTTAAAAAAGAACTGCTTCATCAACAGATACTTAATCACTGAATACAAAGTATGAAGACTGTATTAAATACAAAGCCTGAAGACTGGCTCTGGTCTCACCCATCTGTACGTGTGCCCTCGGGAAAGTTCTTTCACCTCCCCAGGGCCCAATCTTCTCATGTTTAAGTTTTATGGGACTTCCTTCACGGCTCAGGGCTAAAGAATCCGCCCGCCAGTGCAGGAGACAGGTGTGAGCCCTGGTCTTGGAATAGTCCACGTGCCACAGAGCAGCTAAGCCCACGCACCACAGTGACTGAGCCCGAGGGCCACAACTCCTGAGACAAGTGTGCCTACAGCCTGCGCGCTGCGGCAAGAGAAGCCACTCTGATGGGAAGCCCACACACTGAACTCTAAGTAGCCCCTGCTTGCAGCAACTGGAGAAAGCCAACATGCCACACCGAAGACCCGGCACAGCCAAAAACAGATACATACATACATTTTACAAGACTTTAAAGATAGGGCTTCCCTTGTGTCTCAGCTGGTAAAGAATCCACCTGGAACGCAGGAGACCCTGGTTTGATTCCTGGGTCGAGAAAATCCACTGGAGAAGGGATAGGCTACCCGCCTCAGGATTCTTGGGCTTCCCTGGTGGCCCAGCTGGTAAAGAATCTGCCCACAATGCAGGAGACCTGGGTTCGATCCCTGGGTTGGGAAGACTCCCTGGAGAAGGGAAAGGCTACCCACTCCAGTATTCTGGCCTGGAGAATTCCACGGACTATATAGTCCACAGGGTCACAAAGAGACGGACACGACTGAGCGACTTTCACTTTCAATGATAGTTAAGAGTATGTGTTCACTTGACTGGATTGTGGGAGGTCTAGATATTTCATTAAACATTATTTCTGGGCTAATCTGCAAGGGTGCTTCCAAAAGATCTTGCCCTTTGAATTGTGAGATTGAGTAAAGACTGGGAGAGGGTAAGAGAGAGAAAGAGAGAGAGACTGGTTCTGCTTCTTTGAAGAACCCTGACTAATAAAGAGCTGAATGAAGATCAGCAAGAATCTTACAAATGCATCCCCTGTGATCCTCTGATTCCAACTAACTAAAGGTGGATTCCCACTAACTCGACTGATGCGTGCTTGCTGAATGAAGATCAGCAAGAATTTTGCAAATGCATCCCCTGTGATCCTCTGATTCCAACTAAAGGTGGATTCCCACCAACTCAACTGATGCGTGCTTACTGACTTCTGCACACAGGCCATGAGTTTGGTGCTTTGTCTGGTGGTAAAGAATGCAAAAGACATTATCACTGACTCACGATGCTCTCAATCTGATAGAACACACAGGCTTATAAATAACCACCTTTAAAAAGATTATTGTTGTTGTTCAGTTGCTAAGTTGTGTCTGACCCCATGGACTGCAGCACACCAGGCTTCCCTGCCCTTCACTATTTCCCAGAGTTCATTCAAACTCGTGCCCATTGAGTCAGTGATGCCATCCAAGCCTCTTGTCCTCTGTCATCCCTTTCCCCTCCTGTTTCCAATCTTTCCCAACATCAGGGTGTTTTCCAGTGAGTCAGCTCTTTGCATCAGGTGGCCAAAGTATTGGAGCTTCAGCTTCAGCATCAGTCCTTTCAATGACTATTCAGGCTTGATTTCTTTTAGGATTAACTGGCGTGATCTCTTTGCAATCCAAGGGACTCTCAAGAGTCTCCTCCAACACCACATTTTGAAAGAATCAATTCTTCAGCAGTTAGCCTTTTTTATGGTCCAGCTCTCACACCTGTATATGACTACTGGAAAAACCATAGCTTTGACGATACAGACTTTGTTGGCAAAATGATGTCTCTGCTTTTTAATACACTGCCTAGGTTTGTCATAGGTTTTCTTCCAAGGAGAAAGCATCTTTTAATTTCGTGGCTGAGTACACTGTAATAAAACGTTGGCCACTTGGACTTGGAGAGTATTTTCTTCCATTGCTTGTTATTCATCTACTTTCAACCTGAGCTTGGAGATGTCATCTTTAGAAAAGGTCTTGTGCAAGCCATAGGAACTTTCTGCCACTTTGAGAAATCAAAATCCTGACCTTCTAAGAAACCAGAGCAGCAAAGACTCACACTGGGCATATGCCTTCTGTCTGCACCGAGCTGTTTGCTAACATAACTCCCTCTGTCCACAGAGGATGTCACAAGGAAGGTGCTCGCGTCTGAGTTAAGCCCAAGTATAATGTCCAGCTATTCTGCTTTTAGGATTCTGCACCAGGAAAAACATGCCCTTCCCTGTGAAATTTATTTCTGAAAAAAGACATTATTTCCCCTATGGATCTTTTTAGGTTGGCCACCAGGAAGCTCAATGCTATTCTAGAAACTAAGCCACAGCATCTTGGCCAAGCTTGCAGCCAAAAGAACTGCATTGTTCCTTCACGTGTTCCTTCATGGTTTTCCATTAATGTTCATAATTGCCTTAGTCGTGGCTGTTGAGTTGCAAAGTCGTGCCCAGCTCCTTTGCAACTCCATGGACTGTAGCCTGCCAGGCTCCTCTGTCATGGGATTCTCCAGGCCCAAATACTGGAGTGGGTCACCATTTCCTTCCTCCTCCAGGAGATCTTCCTGACCCAAGGACTCAACCCAAGTCTTCTGCACTGGCAGGTGGATTCTCTACCAAACTGAGCCACCTGAGAAGCTCAACTGCCTTAGTATCGACGCCCAGTTTCTAACTGATCAGTCGTTTGGCTCACGTGATGATCAGTAGTTTAGTCTGCAAAGCATCTCAAATCCTTCATGGAATTCAACACAGTATCTAGTATACATATGCACTATAGACTATAATACGAAACCACATAAAGTGTGATGAAGGGATTGCTAAGTCGTCGTCAGAGAAGCAATGAAGGTGCCTAAAGATCCAGGGTGGTTTCTTAGAGAGGGTGGATTTCAAAGGTGCCTTGAAAAGCGAGAAGGACTTGTTAGCAGGGGAGCAGAAGGACATTCCATCGGAGGGAACCGCCTGGGAGAGGACAGAGAGACAGCGCAGCGCAGGAGTAGAAAGATAGGACTTGGGGAGAGGCCAGGGCGGAGGGAAACGGCGGAGGTGGCGGGGCTTCGGAAAGCGCATCACGAGGGGACAAAGGAAGCTGTTCCTCACGGTCATGCTTATGGTCATCGTGTTCCCCAGCTATTTGGAAACACGTGTCTGAATCACTCATCTGAGCTCTTAATCATGCTCTCCCCGCCACGAATGACTTAACCTCAGGCAGCCGGGTCTTATCTGCTTCTCACAGGCTTCGGTCATTTCCTCTGTGACTAGTACAAGAGTAACAAGTACTCGGTGGATACCTTACACGCTGAGTGGAAGTCACCCGGCAAGGAGGGCCTGAGCAGGACATGATAGGAGAAGCTCCGGCCACGTGTGTCTGGGGACCAAGGACTGGGGGCTTTAAATCTCCTGAAAGCTTTTATTCTTGGTGACTGGAATATTCCAAGTGCTCAGTGAATGAATAAGTGAATGAATACAGAAAGTGAACTTTGTTAAAAGGTGAATAATTCAGCTCGGTGCCCTGTGATGGCCTACAGGTGTGGGATGGGGTGGGATGGGGTGGGATGGGGTGGTGGGGAGGCTCAGGAGGGAGGGGAATATACGTATACATACAGCTGATTCATACTGTTGTAGAGCAGAAGCTGACACAATAATGTTATGCAATTATATTCCAATTAAAAATGAAATTTAAAAAGCAAACAGGGGAAACAAAGACGAACGTGGCAACTATTTCCCTCTGAGACTTCTGACCCCCATGAGCATTTGTGCTCAAGGAGAATATTTAGACAATGAAAACAGAAGTGTTTGAAAAGCCCCATTCTTCAGCACCCATTCTGGAGACTAAAAACAAAAAAACAAAAAAAAAGGAAGAAATCTCAAAATGATGTAAGCTGCTGAAACCAGAGGTTCTGTTGCATTTTGCAACTTTGAAGAAAAGTGGGTAAAGACCATGCCTTCCTCTTTGCCAGCCCTCTTGCTTGGCATGTCGCCAAGGACACTGTCAAGACCTAAACCGTGACTGCGGCAGGCCACCCGGCAGATGGAAGGACAGTATCCTTGATGCTGAGGCTTCATCAGACAGCACAAAACCTATGTTCCCCAGAACATACTAGTTCCACTGTGCAAGAAGGACCCATTGCTTCTGAACATCCACCTGTGGTCACAGCCTCGGTGCAGCAGAACTGGAAACACCCAGGAGTCAGATTCCTGGGCTGTCCCCGAGCTGTCTGTGCTGTTGATGGGAACACAGTAAAACACAGGCAAGTACCGCATTTGATCTGATTGGTCTGAATGGAGCTCAGGGCTGTCACCAATGAACAGAGGGCTGCGGGGCTTCTTCCTCAGCTCTCACATTGCACTTTGTGCCTTGAGTGGCCCTGGATTTCCCAGTGAACACCTTGACACAAGACCTTTACAGAATTTATCGTGTCAACCAATGACACGTGCCAACCACAGCTCCCAAAACACATCTGAAGGGAAAAGCTTTAGGACAATTCTTTATTTTGCCAACTTCCTTTCCCAGATGATGTCTTTATTTCAAAAAAATGAAAGTGTATTAAAGCAAGATTATTTGTGTGTATGCATGCTCACTCACTCAGTCATATCCAATTCTTTGTGGCCCCAGGGACTGTAGCCCACCAGGCTCCTCTGTCCATGGAATTCTCCAGGGAAGAGTACTGCAGTGGATTGCCATTTTATATTCCAGGGGATCTCCCCAAACCAGGGATTGAACCTGTGTCTCTTGCATTGGCAGGTGGATTCTTTACCACTATGCCACCTGGGAAGCTCAAAATTTATTTAGTACCTTCCATCTAGTCTAGAGCTCCTCAAACCCTATAATGCATGAAAATCACCCCCCAAAATGTGCTAACAAAGTAGAATCCTCCTCTCCATACCTGGATTCAGAAAATTTGGAGGTGGGCACTTCTATATCCTAAGTCTCCCAGGTGACGCTGATGCAGGTGGTTCTGATCATACTTGGAGAAACATCTCCCAGTCAACCTCCAAATTAAGCTGAGCCAACAAGAGCCATTGAACTGGGTCCCCTGTCTGGGGCTCATCTTATTAAGAGTGACATCACTGAATGATACTTTGACCTGCAGCCATGAACACAAGAAACAGCCCAACTCTGTGAGATGCAGACCTAGATATACAGCTATTCACACCACATAAGACAGATAATAGGTAGACAGATGATGGATACACAGACAGATGGAAAGACAGATAGATACCAATGACAAAGCGATAGGTGATGGATAAATGAGAGGCAGGCAGATAAATAGGGAGCTGGAAAGATAGATACAGATGACAGACAGATAGATGATAAATGAGAGGTAGACAGACAACAGATTTATGGACAGACAGATGGAAAGATAGATGATACAGGCGACAGGTATATACAGATGGTAGACAGGAAGAGCACATGTGATGTATTGTCTAATCTCTACACCTTGAGAAGGAGAGGCATAGCCGGTGGCGTTTCCAGGACACCAGGTGGGAGTCAGGGCTTCAGGGGTGTCTGCTGGCCTTACTGACTGAGTGCTTTCATCTGACTTCCCTGTTACCTTCCAATGACAAACCAAGGGACACATTTTTCTCTAGACTCAAAATTAAGAGCTGGACCATCTTCCCCACATATTTTCTTTGAATCCTGGGGACATTGAGGCATGTATTGATTAAGGCATTGCCTTCACACAGCCTGCTGACACCTTGAACCCAAATAACACCCACTGTTTGCAAGTCTGCAGGATATAAAGTTTGTGTTAATCTATACATATGTGCTAAGTCGCTTCAATCGTGTTCGACTCTTTGCAACTCCATGCACTTAAGCCCCGCAGGCTCCTCTGCCCATGGGATTCTCCAGGCAAGAATACTGGAGTGGGTTGCCAGTTCCTTCTCCAAATATATACATCAACATACAAACCTCACCCCTGGTTTCACTGCCTGTTAAGTTCTTACTTTAGCCCATGTTCTCTATCCATTCACTTTGAAAACGAATTCTCTTTTTCCTTTATTTATATTTGTGTGATCTTTCTTAAATCCATTCTGAAAGAAGGAAACAGTGTAAATATATTCAACGAGAGTATTTTTATTCTTTAGGGATATCTGACGAGTTTTTATAAAGCTCCTGAGTTAGATGTGTGTGTGTGTGTGTGTGTGTGTGTGTGTGTGTGTGTGCATGCATGCACATGTGTGCTGAGGTGCTTCAGTCGTGCCCGACTCTGTGCATCCTTATAGATGCAGCCTGCCAGGCTACTCTATCCTTGGGATTCTCCAGACAAGAATACTAGAGTGGATTGCCATGCCCTCCTCCAAGGGATCTTCCCGACCCAGGGATTGAGCCCAGGTCTCTTACGTCTAACCTGCATTGGCAGGTGGGTTCTTCACCACCAGTGCCAGCTGGGAAGCCTGAGTTAGAGACAGTGAGTCTCAAAACCAGGGACGTCTAGAAGTGAGGAATCCAGGCCAGGAGTCCAAAAGATCATGTCTTTTTCTGTGTCTTCTCCTGTCTACACACCAATCTTCTTGCTCAGTGTTTCTCAGGACCATTTTCAGGTCTAGGACATGAATGTCAGTACGTAGTTGATTGATACTGCAAGTGCTTAGGAGTAAATAATGGATTTGGGGGGTGGGGCTATCTTTCTGATTTGCATTTAGAAGTGCCAATCAATGTACTTAAATAGTAGGAACTACATGAACCAGTAGTAACCAGCTTTGGAGAAGTCTACCTAAGTATGCAGAGCTCTCTACACCCAAAAGGTGTCCTAGTGAGGGGCCTGGATGTCAGAGCTGGGGCCGAAGGCATGGAGAGGGCAGCTGATACAGTCGCGCCCAGGTCCTGCTGTCTTTACACCGGGGGATTTTCTGCATTGTGCAACACAGCAGTGTGTCTGTGTGTTCATCTGTGTGTCTACGTGTGAGCACACATACCTGAGGCTTGACCAATAACTGCAAGACTCACAACTTGCAAAAGCAGCCACAGTGAGCTCTCTTACAAACCCGATTAACTGAATAACTGCCCTTGCCTCGGCGTGAAGCAACCGAAGGAGGGGACAGCTGAAAGAGGGCTTCCTTCAGGGGATGAAACAGCCTTTACACAAAAGCTTGATATGAGCCAATCTGTGCAACCAGGCCTCCAGCCGACTGGCTGGCAGTTAATGAACACCTACTACACAGAGACAGCACTTGGCCAACGAAGGTCTGTCCAGTCAAGGCTATGGTTTCTCCAGTAGTCAGGCAGGGATGTGAGAGCTGGACCATAAGGAAGGCTGAGCACCGAATGACTGATGGTTTCGAACTGTGGTGCTGGAGAAGATTCTTGAGAGTCCTTTGGACTACAAGGAGAACAAACCAGTCCATCCTAAAGGAAATCAACTCTGAATACTCATTGGAAGGACTGATGCTGAAGCTGAAGCTCCAATACTCTGGCCACCTGATGCAAAGAGCCAACTCATTGGAAAAGACCCTGATTCTGGGAAAGATTGAAGGCAGGAGGAGAAGGGGACGACAGAGGATGAGATGGTTAGATAGAATCACTGACTCAATGAATATAAATATGAGCAAACTCTAGCAGATGGTGAAGGACAGGGAAGCCTGGCAGGCCATGGTCTGCAGGGTTGCAAAGAGCTGGACATAACTTAGCAACTGAACAACTGCACAAATCATAAAGCGTGGTCGCAGGGAGTTGGACATGACTTAGCGACTCAACAACAACCGCACAAATCACAAAGGGTGGATGTCCTGACTTGATTAAATTGCTTCTTGCCTCTTTCCCATGAAAATGGCTCTCTTGTTTTCTAAACAGTTTATTTAACATAGGAAGCAAGTCTGGCCCTACTAGAAATGATACTGACAACATCAAAGCCTGCTGCTGACATGACAGAAATAGGACCCCGTCAGATGAAAGGATGTCACAGCAGCAGGCTTAGCTCCTGGTTCTGTGATTCCATGTGGATCTCAGATAAGTACCTTCAATGTAAGCCCTTCCTCAGAGCGAGTCTCTCATCTTGGAGAACTGAAGGCTTTGTTTCATGTAAACTGAGGAAATCACATTCTCGAGGAGAAAGGCAAAGGGTGAGACGGGCTTGGGCAGACATCCTCTGGGTTTCGCCTCATCCCGTTCTGCCCCAGCCAGTGTCCAAGCCAACAGCGCCCCTGCCTGACCCACCCTCCCCAGGAGCATATGTGCTCCCAACTCCTTTAGGTACCACGCGTCCAGGATGGGCCCCTTGGACATTTGCCTTTCCATACCTTTTTCCCACTCAACCGGAAATGCCTCCAATTCTAAGTCACAACAATAAGTGATGTTCTCAGGAGTGTAGCTTAGTTGCCATGACCAAACCAAATGCATGCCTTAGGCATAAATATCCACTTCCTTTCTGGAAACATCAGAAGCAGCTTTGTCCTTCCCATGAGGCACACGTGAGACTCACTCCACTGTCCCCTATAAAAGCCTTATGTGCGCTTCAGGATCGGGGGTGGATGAGCCCTTTCATACCTCACTGCTTCCAGCTAGCTTCATAAAGTTTCCTGAAAGCTACACAGTGACCATCCTGAAGAGAAACCCAGTCCGTGAGCCCAAATCAGGTGTTTTGCACTATGAACTTTCTTGCTTGGAAGGTGGTGGAAACAGAAGTCCACTGGGGGTGGTCTGGTGCAGACTAAAGGGCTGGGGATGGGAATCACGCCATTGGGGGGATTTGATCTCATTTGTCATCAACCTCACAGAGGTGAACTCCCAGGTGGCGTTAGTGGTAAAGAACCCACCTGCCAAGGCAGAAGACGTAGGAGATGTGGGTTCAATCCCTGGGTCAGGAAGATGCGCTGGAGAAGGAAATGGCAACCCACTCCAGTGTTCTTGCCTGGAGAAATCCCATGGACAGAAGAGCCTGGCAGGCTACAGTCCTTGGGGGTCACAAAGAGGTGACTAACACTTTCACTTTCAAACTGGCAGTGGAGACGGTCCCCTTGACCTCTTCTGGCCCCTGACCCAGCTGCCAGAGGAGAATTATCAGCTAGAAGGACTGGTCTTAATTCTGGAGGGAAACTGTATAGCTGCTGGGCTATATGTAGCAGGAGAACAATGCCTGTAGCACAAGGGGGCCCCTGGGGCCCTGTTAGTGCTTCCCACTGAGTGGTCCAGAATGATGGAGAGCTGAAGCAACCCAGTAAGTATAAGACCACGGAAGGACTAATATCCTATAGATGTCGAGATTCAGGTTACCCTACCGGGGAAACAGGGCTTCCCTGGTGGCCCAGTGGTAAACAACCCACCTGCAGTGCAGGGGACACGGGAGACTTGGTTCAATCCCTGGGTGGGCAAGATCCTCTGGAAGAGGGCATGACAACCCACTCCAGTTATTCCTGCCTGGAGAACCCCATGGACGGAGGAGCCTGGCGGGCTACAGTCCACAGGGTCATAGAGAGTCAGACTCGACTAAAGTGACTGAGCATGCACAGACCACCTCCGGGGCAAGGGAGAATCAAGTCTGCACCGGTTTCACCCATGCTCATCTCTTATGACTCCAGCCATAAGCAGAGTCCTGGGCAGGACCACCCTTTCGTCAGGCACCCTTTCGTCCATTCTCCCCTCAGTTAACATTCATGGAGAACCTAGGGGACACCAGGCACCAGGCACTGGGCTTGGCCATGGAGGCAAGGCCTTTGTAGGTCTTACACAAGGGAGGCAGGTGAGAAGAAGACTTTCACATAAAATCCCACTGCAGTGACAGAGGGGAAAAAAAGCAGTAAAAGAAAGTAAGGCAGGCAGGGGTTGAGGGTCACTGGGTGGAGTGGCGGAGGGCCGCCTCTGGATGGGGTGGCTAGAGAGCCCCGATGAATCACAGAACTCCCTGGAACCAAGGGTTTCAGGCTAAAGCGACAGCAAGTTCAGTTTCAGAGGCAGAAGGCGAGGGGCCCAGACAGCCGCAGGGGGTGATGGAGGGAGCCCCCAGGGGCTACAGAAAGGGGCTTGAGAATGAAAGAGTGGGGGCAGGGGGGGGGCTTGTCTGAGTTCTAACTCACGCTTAGCTGCTAAGAAGTATCCAACTCTGTGCCACCTCGTGGAGCCCACCAGGCTCTTCTGTCCAGGGGAATTCCCAGGCAAGAACACTGGAGTGGGCTGCCATTTCCTTCTCCAGGGGACCTTCCTGCCCCAGGGGCTGAGCTCACACCTCCTGCACTGGCAGATGGGGTTCTTTACAAGTGTGCCACCTCGGAAGTTCTCTCTCGCCTCTTACAGGCCAACCTCTCTCGCCTCTAACTGCAGGCCAACCTCCCCGAGCGTCACTGTCATCAGGGCACTCGTGACAAACCACGCTACGTATTGCTTGAGAGCTCATGACACCAAAAATTCAGTGTGTGCGCATCGCTCACTGAATACCCGAGTCAGGACCTGCTGGTGGTCACCACTGCTATCGTTGTGGTGAGTATTTTAGGTTTCATACAGCACATTTCCTCCGAGGAGTTTTAAGGCATCCTTCCGACTACCTTTAGTTTTACTAAATAAATAAGTCCCTGGCATGGTTCTCAAATCCAGAGTTATTGTTCTGGATTATGTTTAGAATTACTTCTGGAAAAGAATGACTCACGCTCTCAGAGTCTCTTTCATAAGCCAGTGAGGGCTGGAATTTCAAGTTTGACAACCAACAATACAGGGCTCCCAATTTTTAATTATGCCAGGTAAGAAAAAAAATGCTAAGTCTACCTTCTATTCTAAGTAGCACTTCATAAAAGGAAAGATATTTAACACCAAAGAAGCTCAGAAAAAGGCAAGTCCTCCTTGGAAAGGTCACTCTGCATGGATTCTCTCTCTCACACACACACACACGTGCGTGCACACACATAGCGGTGAACACTTCACCACGGTGGACCAGTATCTTCTGGTCCATCCGCAACCACTCCTGCAGGCAGCTGAGGGTGACCGATGCCAAGGGCAGGAAGAGAGAGCTGAGCGGAGGCCGAGGAAGGCCTGGGCCGCTGACCGAGCCTCTGACCTGCGGGAACGATGACGCGGCGCTCGTTGGTGGTCATGTTTGGGGGTGGCATGTGCTTCTCCTCCATGTAGCTGCTGTAGTTCATCCCGACGGTGTCCGGGCTGCCCACCATCTTCCCGCCTTTGGCCATGCTGCACTCGTCAGGGGAGTTCCTGGGGGAAAAGAAGACACAGCCTTCCATTACTGCGGCCCCCCAGAGCCTGCCTCCCTGCCTTTCCATGGTGCACAGAGAGAAGCCAGGACGGGCAAGTTGGAGGGGAAGGAGGGAGGAGGCTGACAAGAGGAACGCAGTCATCTGTGATGTGCTGAATGACCATGCCTCCTCCAGGTTCACATACTGAAGCCCCAGTCCCAGCGTGACGGCATGTGGAGGCGGGGCCTTTGGGAGAGAATGAAGTTTACATGAGGTCATGAGGCTGAGGCCCTTATGATGGGATTAGTGCCCTTATAAGAAGAGGAAGAGATCAGACTCCTCTCTTTTTCTCTCTCTGCCACTGAGTTTATAGTGAGAAGGCAGCCATCCTCCAGCCAAGGACAGAGGTCTCACAAGACACCTACCACCACCCTCCCCAGCACCTTGATTTTGGACTTCAGTCTCGAGAACCATGAGAAAAAAAGTCCTGCTGTTTGAGACCCCTGGCCCATGGCATTTTGTGACAGGACCCCTGTGAGACCAAGCCCGCGCCCACGCTCGCTGGAAGGAGAGCACAGGCACACGGGGACCAGCGCTGCCACCTGCTTCCCACTCCTCCAGCCAGCTCCTTCCACAGCTGTCCTGCCGAAGCCCCGTCTGTGACAGCTGGTTGGAAACATGCGCAGGGAACACTGGACGGGCACTTGCTCCCCCTGTATGACTGCAAACAGGCCACGCACACAGATGGTGAGAGGTGACACTCTGCCAGGTTTATTCCAGAGTGACATGCCTCTTCCAGACCTCAGAAGGACACCTTTGTGTTCACTTTCAAATCCCTGCAGCCGCTTGTTAGACATGGAATTTGAAGGCTCCCAGTGCTCCTGGCTTAGGTGTGGGCAGGAAGGGCAGATAGGGGAGCAGGACTGGCCCTGCAGGAAGCAGCAGGACAGGGGACCCCAGCAGCCCTGGAGGACTGGGATCAGGGAGTGAAACCAGTTGTGTGCCAGGGGTCAGCTGCTGGGCCTTGGGGGACAGCTCAGAGGGTGGCTGTTAGTTAAGGCAGCCATGGACACTTGGATAAAGACACACTTACCTTTCTGGAAAAAGAGAAGAAAAAAGAATACATGTTTTTTAATGTAAGATCTAAAGTGACTGGATGTGATGAGATTGCTGTTGTTCAGTTGCCAAGTCATGTCCAACTCTCTGTGACCCTATGGACTGCAGAATGCCAGGCTTCCCTATCCCTCCTGGAGTTTGCCCAAGTTCATGTCCACTGAATCGGTGATGCCATCCAACCATTTTATCCTCTGTCACCCTCTTCTCCTTCTGCCCTCAATCATTCCCATACATAACAGGTAAACTCCAAACAGAAAACTCTGGTTTAACCAGGGAACAGAAGAATGTGTCAATGCCTTCTTAGATGGTTAAGCCAGAGATCACTAACACAAGATCCCTGTAGCTAAAGGATCCTGAGAGCTGAGTTACGTCATCTAAGGCAGATTTCTGAAAAAGTCCTCCTAAGCGTTACCCAACACAGGGTTTTTTGTACTCTTGGCAATCTAGTTAATCTACTGGATTTTAGACTTCTATCCCAATGTCTGAGTCCCTGATGGTTGTGGGCTCCACCCCAGTGGGTCTTCCTTTTTCTCCTTCACACCATGTCAGCTAGAACTCTGCAGCCAGTCTGCCAAATCTTGGAACTAGAGCAAGCATGGATGAGACCTTCAAGCCTGAGGAGGTATCAGAGCAGAAGGGCACTCTCTGGGTGGGGCAGGACTGAGATGGGATGGAGAAAGTCATTCTGGATCTAAGAGTTGTGGCAGGGGAGTGGACAGGAAGGATGGACCACAGGCCCTGGAAAGAGTTCATTCAGCATCTGGAAACTTTGAAACTACAGATTCATTCTCAGCATCCTTTGCACAGGTGCTGATGGAGGGAGCTAAGGGCTAATGATGAGGATGGAGCAGGTATGTCTGTGGATGGAGGTCATAGCTGGGGTCGCCTGGACTATGGTAGCCCATACCGTGGGCCGGGAAATACATAACCCTGCTTCATGGCATCCGCACAGCTGTACTAACATGAAGGAAATTCAAAAATAATAGTGGTCAGAGTTCCCATGGTGTGAACCCTCTATATTTCCGATGCTGCCTACACATGCATTATTTCCTCTTGATGCTATTTTTCCTGGCTTCCAACATTTATCTCTAAAAGACCCATCCTAATATCAAAACACTGAATGTCTTCACTTGAGACTTAAGTTTCCTATCCCCTTGGAAAATTCCGTCCATTGAGTAGAGTGTGTGTGTTTTGGTCTATTTGTCTCAAGGAGAGAAGTTACTAGGGAAGAGAGTTAAAGGAGTTTGGTTCTTTAGGAAAAAAGACTTTAGATGCTACGTAGGTGATGACTATTACTCTAGGATGAGTGCTGTTCGGATTCAGTCATTCACTCCTCATTTAAAGCATTTTTTAATTGAGCACTAGCTGTATACCAGGCACTACAAAATTTTTTCTTCTCCAGCAAGGCAGTTAGCCATTTAACAAGCGAAAGGCCAAGGAGATGTACAGAATTACAGGAAGAAGGGTCACTGGGGATTATGGACCCTTCAAACGAACTCTTGTCATTTTCTTACAACCCTACCGTTCAATTTCCATCTCTGAGGACTAAGCTCTAGGAACAGATCACGTCAGCTTTCCCATGGTATTAAAACAGATACCTCATCAAATCCGGAGATACGATGAGCTGTTAAACTGCCTTCTGTTTATTCCAATACACATTGCTGCTGCTGCTGCTGCTAAGTCGCTTCAGTCATGTCCGACTCTGTGCGACCCCATAGATGGCAGCCCACCAGGCTCCCGCATCCCTGGGATTCTCCAGGCAAGAACACTGGAGTGGGTTGCCATTTCCTTCTCCAACCAATACACATTAGGGCAGACAAATACTGTTTGACTCCACTTATATGAGACACCGAGAATAGTCAAGTCCACAGAGCCAGAAAGTACAATGATAGACGCCCCAGGGGTGCAGGGTGAGGGGGAAAGGAGAGTTAGTGTTTAGTGGGGACAGAGTTCCAGTTTAGGAAAGTGAACAACTGGGAGACGGATGACGGTGAGAGATGGACAACAATGTGACTCTACTTAGTGCCACTGAACTATCCAGCTGCTGCTGCTGCTGCTGCTGCTAAGTCGCTTCAGTCGTGTCCAGCTCTGTGAGACCACATAGACTGCAGCCTACCAGCTCCTTGGTCCCTGGGATTCTCCAGGCAAGAACACTGGAGTGGGTTGCCATTGCCTTCTCCAAACTATCCAGTTAGAAGCGGTTAAAAGAGTATGCTTTATATTATGTGATTTTTATCACAATAAAAATCATTAAAAAATAAAAATAAATTGCATTTTATTGGAATTTTACAAAAATATGTGTACATATTTAAAACAGGCGTAATCTTCAACAAGGTTAGTTTATGTCTTTATCTTATAACCAGAAGACATAATTCACTTTATTAAGCTTTTCCAGCCAGCTTTCAGCATTAGGGAAAAAAAAAAGGCAACATGAAATGCTATTTGCAAAAGCTGTACATTCAGGACATTTTTTAAAATATTTTTTTCCCACTGTATTTTGTTTCAGCTTCAGAGGAAGACAGAAGGGGACCATGTTTATGTTCATTTCAAATAGTTTTTGTTTTAACTCTAAGGGAACTCCAACCTCAGTGTGGGAAGAGGGTCACCCCAATAGGGCCACTGACACACAGAACTCAAGCCGGGCGTTCACGTTAACACTGATTGAAGGGGCCTCAGCTGGTCTCATTGTTCAACCTTTTCCCCTTAACTATTCCCCTGGAAATGTTAATAGCAAAGCAGAGAAGGCAATGGCACCCCACTCCAGTCCTCTTGCCTGGCAAATCCCATGGACGGAGGAGCCTGGTAGGCTGCAGTCCGTGGGGTCGCGAAGAGTTGGACAGGACTGAGGGACTTCACTTTCACTTTTCACTTTCATGCATTGGATAAAGAAATGGCAACCCACTCCAGTGTTCTGGCCTGGAGAATCCCAGGGACGGGGGAGCCTGGTGGGCTGCCGTCTGTGGGGTCGCACAGAGTCGGACACGACTGAAGCGACTCAGCAGCAGCAGCCCATCTACACGTCATCATGTTCTGAGAGCTTAACTGTTATCAGTCCTCATGACAGCCTGGCATCAGCTCCATTTCTCAGAGGTGCAACTGAGAATACAAAAGAGAAGGGGCTTGCTCCGGGTCTGAGTCGGGAGGAGGCAGAGCTGAGGCTTGAAGCTGGGCAGCTTCTACTCACTGTCTATGCTTCCAGATGTCCCCTCGGTAAAAGTAAGATGGCTGCGATGGCAGCCTCTCAAGCGGTGAAACAGATCTTCATTTCAGAAAGGCATCAAGAAGGCCCAGCCCCCACGTTACTTTGGTTTAAGCTCTGTGCTGCAACATACGGACAGTGTCCAGTCTAGACCACCAACCTTGACCCCTTCTCTTCATTCCCAGCACAGCAGCTGCATGACGCATCCAGAACACGTCTAAACAGATGGAAGTTAGAAAGGGAAGGGGGCTTCCCCGGCGGTGCAGGGGATGAGAATCTGCCTGCCAACGCGGGGGACACGGGTTTGATCCCTGGGCCGGGAAGATCCCATATGCTGCGGAACAACTAAACCCGTGTGCTACAACTACTAAGCCTGAGCCCTATACCCTAGGAGCCACAAGTGCTGGAGTCTTGCTCTGCAACAGAGAAGGCATCACAATAAGAAAGACGCCCGAGAACCTCAAGGAAGCACAGTCCCCACTGGCCGCAGCAAGAAAAGCTTGCACAGCTGTGAAGACCAGCACAGCCAAAGATGAAATAAGTAAGAACTAAATAATTTTTTTAAAAAAGAGAGACGAAATTCCCAAAGATTTCATTTTTTCAGGGACATGTTGTTATTATTTTTTATTAAGAAAAATAAATCTTAATGTGGTTCAGAAAATTGAAAAGTGTATACTTAAAATTCTCCCAATAAATGCATTTTCAGTCTTTGCCCAGCTGTGATAAGAAAAGATCCATATGGAAACCTGTCCACACTTACTGTGCTGTTTAGCTCCACCTTTCAGCGTGCATTCTTAAAAGACACAGGAAGAAACTTCCCACAAACAGCTTAGTATTCCATCTGCACTGAGCCTAAAACAGAGGGTTGCAAGTTTTCTATTCTAACATGGTGAGGATTTGGGCATTCTTGCTTTGAGATGCACAAAGCAAAGAGCATCCCTTTAAATGTGATATTCCTAATATTCACCTATGTGCTCTTTAACAGTCCCTATGAAAGTTTTAAGGCATTTTTTAGATGCTTTCTAAATGGGTAATCAACTGGTGGATATGAAATTTCTGTCTTATTATTTGAAGCATGAATTTCTTAATTGCAAATAAGCACGGTTCAAGATATTTCTCTCGAAGACTCTTTCTTTCAAGGGCATGGAAAAGCTATTATGCAAGTCAGACAACAATGAGGTATCACCTCACACTTGTCAAGATGGCTATGATAAAGACAAAAAGCAAAACTTAAGAAGTGCTGGAGAGGATGCGGAGAAACTGCAACTCTTGCATACTCTTGGTGGGAACGCTAAAGGGTACAGCTGCACTGGAGCATAGTATGGCGATCCCTTGCAACATTTTTTACAAAGAACAACCATATGAGCCAACAACCCCACTTATGCATATCTATCCCAAAGAATTAAAAGAATTAAAATCAGGATCTCCAAGAGATATGAGCAGTTCCATGTTCACTGTGTACTCTTCACAATAGTCAGGATGCAGACCTAAATGTCCATGGATGGATGAATAAAGAAAACGGGGTACATGCAAACAACAGAATGCTATTCTCCTTAAGAATAAAGAAATCAGAAATACATTACAGCGCGGATGCATCTTGAGGACATTATATGAATACTAAGTGGAAAAAGTCAGTCACAGAAAGACATATACTGCATGATTCCCCCTATATAAGCTATTTTTAAAAGTCATATTCAGAAAAAGAGTGAAGCGTTGGCTGCCAGCAGCCAGAGGAGGGAAAAAAATGGGGAGTTATTAATCAATAAGCATAACGTTGCGGTCAAGTAGAATGAGAAAGCTCTGGATACCTGCTGTACAACCTTGTACCCCTGCTCAACAGTAATGGACACTTAAGGATTTATTTGCAGACATCCCTGGCAATCCAGTGGTTAAGACTTCACCTTCCCATACAGGGTCCAATCCCTGGTTGGGGAACGAAGATCCCACATGCTTTGTGGTCAAAAAACCAAAACAGAAAACAGAACCAGCATTGTAACAGACTAAGGGCAGGCTTAAAAATTGGCCACATTAAAAAATATTTTTAAAAAATTTTGTTTAAAAGCCGGATCTCATGTGAAGTATTCTTACCACGATAAAATACATTAAAAAATTATCGTGTCTTAATCATTTTCTCGAGTTCACATTTTCAGGTCTGGGTTCTATTTATAACCACAACCCCATACAATACGCAGCAGCAGGGAGAAGAGACACGAGGCAGGAAGACAGCTGGTTGCCCCCACTCTCAGCAGGAGAAATTTCACATTGGCTTGGAGTCATCCTGATAGGGGGAGGCAGGTTCAGACTGAAGAGTTCCAGGAAGGCACTGGACAACATCTGGGGGGCCAAAAAGTTGGGTGTATCACTCCCCCAAGTCCCTTAAAACATCCTTGGGGCCAGATAATTTTAGGAGTTTAATCTCTACAGCAGTCTCACAGACTTCCATGTCACTTGCACGTAACTGTGGCTACTCTGGAAGTCAAAGTGCTAGTGACTCCATCATGTCCGACTCTTAGCAACCCCATGGACTCTGTCCATGGGATTCTACAGGCAAGAATACCAGAGTGGGTTGCCATTCCCTTCTTCAGGGATCTTCCTGACCTAGGAATCGAACCCAGGTCTCCTGCATTGCAGGCAGATTCCTTACCATCTGAGCTATCAGGGAAGCTCACTCTAGGAAATACAGAAATAATGTAGAAAGATCCTTCAACCTTCATGATGAATAAGAAGAAATGTTGGTGCCCTTCCTCTGATAACTAGGAACACATGGCTGGCTAACATGGCCTGAGTCTCAGTTAAGGTGAGTTGAGATCATGAGCACTGACTTCTCGATACATGCTGGTATTATGAATTAGTGGTGAAAGAACATAGCAAAGAATATAAAATAAATTGGAAAGTTTACTCAATTTAAATTAAGCTGAAACTCAGACACGCTGAAAAACCAGATTGTGTTTTCAAAGCTCCAATACTTTGGCCACTTGATGCAAACAGCCGACTCACTGGAAAAGACCCTGATGTTGGGAAAGATTGAGGGCAAGAGAAAAAGTGGGCAACAGAGGATTAGATAGTTGGATGGCATCACCAACTCAATGGACATGAGTTTGGGTAACCTCTGGGAGTTGGTGATGGACAGGGAGGCCTGGTGTGCTACAGTCCATGGGGTTGCAAAGAGCCGGACATGACTTAGCAACTGAACAATAACAATATGGTTCTGATGAGTAGTCAAGAAGGACTCTTCAGAAACTACTTGGAAGAACAAGCATTTAGCTTCTATTAACAGTTTTCTAAGGAGAAGATGCCATTATTTTTGTCTGAAACTCCACAGTGATATTTATGTGTATGTGCAGTGCCTCTCAATATATTTTATTTACCTGTTCTTCCTCAAACTATGTGCCATTTGAGATAGATTGCAAAAATGCATACAAGACCAAAATAACATAAATGATCAAAGGAATGGAAGTGAGTGTTATATAAGGGCAGCAAAGCAATTAATCAAGAGATAAATTCAGCGCATTGAGCAAGCTTACTATTTATAGTTGCTCAAGGTAGCACATCAATTTATCTCCGAACTTTCTACTCGCCAAAGCAAAAAAGGAAGTATATCCTGTGACCATTCAAGATGTCAAAAAAAAAAAAAAATACACATGAACCAAGTTATTCAGCATAAGAGAAGCTTTTCCTGAGCTGAACCTTGAGAGAAGTTTCTCTTGTGGCTTCTCCTTCAGAGACCTGGGTGGCGCAGCAGGCAGAATCCTTCCCACCACCGGCTTACAGACCTGAGAACACTCCCCGTGCAAAGCAGGTGCTCGGAGCACTCAGCTCTCAGCCGCTGCAGGTGCAGGAATCCCGGGACTGTGTGTGCCCAGCCAGTGCTCCACACTTCCTGTCTCTTGACGTTGTTTTTGTTATAATTTACTTATGTCCTTTTTACTGGAGTAGTCGTTAGATACACCCACTCCTACACTCACCATAGCACTATTTTCAACAGCTAGCACATGGAAGCAGCCTAAATGTCCATCAACAGAAGAATGGATAAAGAAGACGCGGTGCATATGTATATATACACAATGGACTATTGCTCAGGCATTAATAGGGAACAACACTGTGCCATTTGCAGACGTGGAGGGACCTAGAGACTGTCAGATAGGGTGAAGTTTAAGACAGAAATAGAAAAACAGATATTGTGAAGTTTAAGTCAGAGATAGAAAAACAGATATTATATAAAAGTGCACATATGTGGAATCTAGAAAAATGGTACAGACGAACCTATTGACATTGTTTTGGAAAGAATCAGAAAAATGAGTGCAAAAATATAAGAAATGGATGATTAAACAATGAAAAGATCTTCGAAGATAGAATGCTATATACATATATTCCAGTTTCCACAATCTTCTGATTCCTATGTTTTATTTTTAAGGGTTTTCATTAATTATTTATGGCTGCACTGGGTCTTCGCTGCAAGTGGAAGCTGCTCCCCGGATGCGGCGTGCAGGCTTCTCCCTGCGGTGCTTCTCTTCTCGCAGAGCACAAGCTCTGGAGTGTGCGCTTCCGCCTTTGCGGTACATGGGCTTAGTTGCCCAGCAGCATGCGGAACCTCCCCAGACTAGGGATCAAACCCATGTCACCTGCATCAGCAGGCAGATTCTTAACCGGTGGACCACCAGGGAGGTCCTAGCTTACATGTTTTAAATCCAAATTTGCCTCTGGGAAATTGATCTAATGCATGGTGGGTGAACAAACATTTACAGATCTTATCTGGTTCATCCATCCCATACTGGACTGCTTACTCATGCTAGAGATGGCTCCAAACTCTTATGTGTTCCTGTTATAGTAAACACAGGGGGTGAAACACGCAAAATGGCACCTAACACACAACAAATGTTATAGTGTTAGCTGTTGCTATTTATCTCATCTGCAAGGTCAAATACCAACAAGCAGCAACAATGATACAGGTGATGTGCAGAGATTTGGGGTACAGGTTGTGTCTAAGGTCATGTTACCATCAGTGGAGGGGCTGGGATTTGAACTTAGACAGTTAGGGTCCTGAGTCCAAGACTTGACCACCACGCTATAGGACCTCCCCTGGTAACTCCACACGAGTGGTCTCTTTCCCAGACATAACACATTATGGGATGGACCCTCAGAAGACTCAGCTTCATCACTGGTGGGTATTTTCTGAAGAATATCCTCAAGCCAGTCAAGGAGAAGGCGATGAGAGCTGAACAGGGGCAGCCCCGTGCAGATGAAGGCAGAGCCTCCTGGGAGACATTAAATGTGGCAAGGTTTATTTGGACAGAGATAGGAAATGTGATGTCTGGTTCATTTAAAAAAAAAAAAAAGTTAAACTCCTCAATTTATAGTGGAATGTCATTTGTTCCTCCCCCAAACCTCCTAGAGGTGCTCAGCCGGGTGCCAGCTCTGCAGAGATGGAGGGTGAACATTCCTAAGTGTGAGGAAGTCAGGTAAGAAGTTTCTGGGCTCAGAAAGCAGAGCAGGAAGGACTGTGACCCACATCGTGAGTCTAAGCAGACAGACCTGAGGACCAGGGCAGAAACTGGAGCATTAGGGAAGTAGGCAATGTCGCTGTTTAAGATGAAGTAGACAGGGAAGGGACTTCTCTGGGTCCAGGGGCTAGGACTCCACATTCCCAATGCAGGGGCCCCAGGTTCCATCCCAAGTCAGGAAACTAGAGCCCATATGCTTCAGCGAAGAGTTTGCATGCTGCAATTAAAGATCCCACGTGTTAAAACGAAGACTCCATGCAGCCAAATAAATAAAATAATATTTTCTAAAAAAGATGAAAAGGAGCCCAGTTCAAGAAAAAACTTTTTTTTAGCTGTTTCCATACATAACCTCTTCTTTTTGAAAAGGATGCCTTCCCAGGTGGTGCTAGTGGTAAAGGACCCGCTTCTCAAGGCAGGAAACATAAGAGACACAAGTTTGATCCCTGGGTTGGGAAGATGCCCTGGAGGAAGGCATGGCAACCCACTCCAGTATTCTTGCCAGGAGACCCTCATGGACAGAGGAGGCTGGTGGGCTACAGCTCATGGGGTCACAAAGAATAGGACACGACTGAGTGACTTAGCACACACGCACATCATGCCTATAAGAATGCACCGAGAAATCAAAATTAAGAGCTTTGCTTTTTTGAAACACAAAATACAACTTGGCATCTGACATTGGTTTTCTTGAATCAGAACCTACCTACAGTGGGGCAGATTCCATCACGGAAAGAGCCCTCAGTGAAACTGCACAGATGCGGTTCTTCAGTTGAAAAGAATGCACTGTGCCCTTGCTGAGTGTGAAGGGACCTCGTTTATGCAAGAAGGTCCCTGAATGCAGCCCCAAGCCACAGCCTCAAGCTCACCAGCCACGTTAAAACTGGGATCCACCCTCACGTCACAGCGCTGAGTGGAGGCACCTCAGGCTTGAGAAAGCCCCTGTGGTAGGTTGAAATTGAAGTTGGGCAATGGATATAACTTATTCCAGTGGGTGGAGGCAAACCCGTCAACCTTTTCAAAATCTACCTGTTTTTCAGGGCCCACCCTGCTTCCTGTTCTGGAGTTTGTCTTGCACTTGGAGATGGCTATTCCCTGCCTTGCTTGCTCTCCATCGCATCCTGGTAGAATACTTTTATTCCTATCTGAAATGCATATTTTAAAAAATCTTTTATTGGAGTATAGTTGGTGTACAATATACTGTGTTAGTTTCAGGAGTACAGAAAAGCGAATCAGTTATACAGACACATATAACCACTCTTTTCTAGATACTATTCCCACATTGGTTACTACAGAGTAATGAGTAAAGCTTTTTGTACTATACAGTAGGTCCTTGTTAGTTACCTATTTTATATATAGTAGATGGGGAAAAAGTGGAAACAGTGACAGATTTTATTTTCTTGGGTTCCAAAATCACTATAGATGGTGACCGCAGCCATGAAATTAAAAGACACTCACTCCTTGAAAGAAAAGCTATGACAAACCTAGACAGTGTATTATAAACCAGAGCACTCACTTTGCCAACAAAGATCTGTATTGTCAAAGCTACGGTTTTGCCAACAGTCATGTATGGTTGTGAGAGTTGGACCATAAAGAAGGCTGAGCGCCAAAGAATTGATGCTTTCAAACTGTGTTGCCGGAGAAGACTCTTGAGAGTCCCTTGGACAGCCAGGAGATCAAACCAGCCAACCCTACAGGAAGTCAGCCCTGAATATTCATTGGAAGGACTGATGCTGAAGCTCCAATCATTTGGCCAGCTGATGCAAAGAGCTGACTTACTGGAAAGGATCTCGATGCTGGGGAAAATTGAAGGCAAAAGGAGATGGCGGTGGCTGAGGATGAGATGGCTAGATAGCATCACCAACTCAACGGACATGAGTTTGAGCAAACTCCTGGAAATAGTGAAAGACACGGAAGGCTGGTGTGCTGCCATCCATGGGGTTGCAGAGAGTTGGACAAGACTTAATGACTGAACAACAACAAGAACATTCCATTGTTTGTATGTATGTGCATACATGTAATATATATGTGTATGTATATATACACATGTATATTCTTTATCCCTTCATCCATTTAACAAAGACTAGGACACAACTGAGTGACTTAGCACACACGCACATCATGCCTATAAGAATGCACCGAGAAATCAAAATTAAGAGCTTTGCTTTTTGAAACACAAAATAAAACTTGGCATCTGACATTTATAGAGCAGGTCTCTACACCAGGCACTGTCCCAGGTGTTGGGGATATAGCTGTGCCCGTTTCCATGGTGCCCGCATTTGAGGGGGCGAAGCCCCTCTTCCCAGCCCCCCATACTCTGCCCTTGAAGCCCACGGTCCGCTCCCCCTCCAACCCTTCTGTGGGTGAGCAGGCCAATGTTTACTGGCAAAGCAGTCTTCAGCCCATTCCACAGTTCATCTGAAGGGCGCTGTCTTCCCAGATGTCCTTCTCAGTTCACGAGGTGATTTCATGTTAAGAACTTGATGAGGGAACTGACTGGGAGACCCCGCAGGTCTGCTTGGACCACTCCAGGAGTCCAAAGAGGCCAGTCCCACAAGAGGGCCCAACGACGCTGGCCGGGGCGTTCATCCCAGGCGGCCGCAAACCCGAGTCGGAACCAACCCCCTCCTCTGGCGGTTCTCCTCCTAAGAATTCGAAAAGCACAGACTCAGTGCTAATCGACCCAACGAGCTCCTAATCGGGTTACGCGCCATGAATGGAGGTAGTCACCACAAAAGGTATTTTTAGGACCCCAGACAAGGAGGAGATTGTCTGGAGCGCTCTGGGGTAATTTGTGGGTCTGTTTTATTTCTGACTCAGAGGCAGTGGAAAAGCTGTTTCAGAGAGCCCGCGGCCGAGCGGCGGGTGGAGCTCAGCAGTGATTCATGGAGCACTCCGGGCTCAGACTGAAACTGGAGATGTTTGTCTTCACAGCTGGGTGTTATTTTTACTCTTACTAAATATTCTCTTACACCTGGAACGTCAGCCTCTTCCCACCAGGCCCGTTCCCTTCCCCCCTTCTCCAAAGCAATTGAAGACAAAATTAATTAAAGAGTCACCACCAACAGTTAGCTCTTTGTCCCCAAAAGGGGGCTGACGTTTCCCTGAGAAGGTTTCATGATTTCAGGGTGTGTTTCTTTTAGCAGCTGAAAACGGGGATCGGCAAGACGACCTCACACTCGGATCTTGAAAACTGGGGAGGAAATGCAGTCTTGACGAATTCATCCTTTGGAAGTACGATATTCTGTAGAATGAGACCTCTGCAGAGTTTACCTGACGAAGGTGTGGCATCCTTTCGAGCTCCTGAGTTTCTTTTTTCTTGAGACACTTTTCCTTTTCCAGAGAGGAAAGAATGAAGCCAGATAGCCATGATGGTGCTTTAGGGTTTTATTTTCTTAACAGGCTATGTAAATCCTGGTTAGCCAAGATGATTTTCCTTTGCAGGAGAGAAAATGCCAAGCATTTCCCCTTGTCCCTGATGGCAGCATCCACAGAGACCTGATGGGACTCGTTTACATCACAGGGAAGAGTACGGCTCTTCCACAAAACGGCACCCATCTGTCCGACATCCCAAGAGATGGCAAAGACGGTCATGCGTGACAGCAAGCGGAGGGATGAGGACGCGGTGGGAGCCCCTGAGAACGTGTCTCCCTCACTAACTTTTCCCCAAACGAGGCCCTTTCAATCCATGCCTCAGCCCCGCAGCCCAGTGAACTGACGTCTGTGACGACCCAAGGTCCCTCGTAAATAGGACAAGCTATTCCTACCCAACTTCACTAACACAGTTGGGAAAAGCACTCGTTTTCCAGTCTCCGACACTGAGCCGCCCACGGCTTGGAAGGTTTGCAAGGCGGTCGAGCTTAACTAGGAGACATCTTTCATGCCAATCGGCTTCAGAACCCCGAGGCAGAGAGCAATCAACGTCATCAGAGCTGCAAATTTCACTATCCTAAAAGAGGACATAAAATCTTCGAGAAAATGTCAGAAAACATACATGGAGTCAAATCTCCATGCGTCAAAGCAGAAAGATGTGAGACAGACCAGTCCCAGGGAGCCACTTTCAAAGGTCAAATATTGAATGTTTCACATAAAATGAGAAAACCTGATGTTAAAAGACCTTTAGCCAAGATCTTATTCTGTAGGCAGGGGTTGGGCAAAGCACCTCTTCCCACACAATGACATGTAGGGAATTTGAACAGTCACCATTGTAAAACTGAGAGTTTCTTTTTTTTTTTTCAGCCCACTGAGTATTTAGTAAGAGACACTGCTGGGCTCAGACAGCAGGTCTCATCATGCTAATTTTTTTTTAAAGTGTGGTTCTGTTTGGAATCACCTCATGAAGGTACCATAAAGAAGGCAGAGCACCGAAGAATCGATGCTTTTTGAACTGTGGTGTTGGAGAAGACTCTTGAGAGTTCCTTGGACAGCAAGGAGGTCAAACCAATCAATCCTAGAGGACATCAACCCTGAATATTCATTGGAAGGACTGATGCTGAAGCTGAAGCTCCAAAACTTTGGCCACCTGATGCAAAGAGCTGGCTCATTGGGGAAGACTCTGATGCTGGGAAAGATTGAAGGCAGGAAGGGAAGGGGATGACAGAGGATGAGATGGTTGGATGGCATCACCAACCCAATGGACAAGAGTTTGAGCAAACCCCAGGAGACAGTGAAGGACAGGGAAGCCTGTTGTGCTATGGTCCGTGGGGTTGCAAAGAGTCAGACATGACTGAGTGACTGACACATTCACTTTTCACTTCCCAGTGTCTGGGCTGATACTCAGAGGGGCTGAGGCTCAGTTCTCAGGAGGATTTCCAGCTTTGGCTTGTCCACCCCTCATTCGGGGGTGCAGTCCCCAAACCTGGGCTCAGCCTCAGTTCCTTCCTCCTCCCTCCATGCATGCAAGCTTAGTCGCTCAGTTGCGTCTGCCTCTCTGTGACCCCATGGACTGCAGCCCACCAGGCTCCTTCTCTCCACGGGACTCTCCAGGTAAGAATACCAGAGTGGGTTGCCATTTCCTTCCCCAGAGGATCTTCTCAACCCAGGGACCGAACCTACATTTCCTGTGTCTTCTGCATTCCAGGTGGATTCTTTATCCACTGAGCCATCAGGGAAGTCCTTCTCACCAGCCAGCAGAACGTATCAGCTCTACCTTCGGAATATGTCTAGAGTAACCACTTCTCCCACCCCTGCATTGCTACCACCCTCATACAGGTCTCACCATCTCTTACCTGAATTCCTGCGGGGGCCTCCTAGTGGGTTTTGGCTTTAACACAGGGGCCAGGCACATCCTGCTTAATTTGAGAGACATCGTGTCCCTCCTTTGCTAACAGCCCCCAGGAGTCTCCTAGCTCACTCAGAGTGAAGATCAAAGTCCCTCACTGGCCCCATAATCCGTTCATCTCAACCCCTATTACTCTTCCCCTTAGTCACTAAACATCAGCCTCAGTTGTCCCCCAACACTTCAGACTGACCTCAGGGTCTTTGCACTTACCACTCCTTTCACTTGGAAAGCTCTTCTGCTGGTTAACCGTAAGACCTCCCCCTCTTCACTGACTTTGGGACTTCACTCAATTGTCATGTTCTTATAGATGATGTTTTCAGGCGTCCTTTGTAGAACCACCACTCCTGGTCCGCTTTATTCTTTTTCCTTAGCATTTAGTGTGTTCTAACCTGCTAGCCTTTAGTAAGCTATCCGGCTCAATGGCTGTCTTTCCCATTAGAAAGTGAACTTACAGAGGCAATATTTTTGTGTATGTTTCATGACTGTGTGGCGAGTACCTATAACAGTGACTGCACACAGTAGGTGCTCAATAAATACTTGGTGGGTAAAGGAATGACTGCAGGCGTAGCTGGGATGTCTGGGACCAAGACGGACCAATCAGGAAGCCCCCTTTTCTGTCACCTTAATCACACTCCTACACCATGGTTTTTAAATACCACATCAAAAGCATCCTGCCATCTGACCCTAAGCTAGAGTTCTTCACAACACACAGTGAACCTGTCTCCCAGACCACAGAGAAAGGCAAGGCTCAGTCCCACACCGCAAAGACTCAGGCAGACTAAAGCCACTGCCGTGGGAGGTTGGTGGCGGGGGGTTCCCCATCCATCCAGGCAGACTTCCTGGGTGCAAACCCTCCTCTGCACATCCTTTCTCCCGGCTCTCCACTCTACAGACCCCTTCTATTCAGCTCCAGGGATTCTCTTTTTTCATCTCCCTAGACCCTGCAGCAGGGCTAGACCAGAGAGCATCAGAATCCCTGCTGAGGAGGGGGACTTGCTGAAACCTGGAGGGCGAGGCCCCACCCCCAGAGTTTCTGCTTCAGCCGGTCTGGGCAGGGCCGAGAAGTCACATCACTAACAAGCTCCCAGGTGGTGCTGCAGCTCTCAGGGCACCCGCTTTGAGAACCAGGACAGCAAGGGACATCCCCCTTGTCCCCACTCGCCCCACAGACTCAACAGTAAGTTAGTGGCTCCAGGCGGCCTGCGCTCTGGGCTGGGAGCTGGACCCTCAGCGCGGCACACAGAGCTCTTCCGCTCCAGCTGCAGTGAGCCTCCAGGTGGGCAGCATGGAGGAGGCACTGCGGAAGGATGAAGGCTGCTCAGTGCAACCTGGACGTGCAACCAGCAGAGTGTCCAAGACAGGGGCGCTGAGCTAGAGTCAAGCAGCCTGCTTTGCACACGATCCTGCCCTCCTGTAACAGAAGGTGATCCCCCTGTGGACCGTGTGTGCTGGTGCGTGTGTCTTTCTTGGCCTGTCCTGTGGTTCTACAGTGGCGTGTGCCTTAGAAACCACACACAGAGTTAAGGCCATCAGCTGGGGGCTCGCCCGGAGGCCAGGCAGCCCTGAAGCCCCAGCAGGGGTCTCTGTGTGCACCAGCTGTCCTAGGTGAGCTGTATTCATATGACTCCACTGCGCGACCATCTGAGAGTTTCTCGTATGTGAGACTGGAGTGAAGTAAAGGGAAAGGCACGGTGGCCAGGGACCGCTGAAGCTGGGAAACGCGGTCCTGTGTCTACACGGTGCGCAGTCAGGCTCGTGTCTGCAAGAACTGTGTGATCTGCTACCGCAGCTGCCAAGCTAAACCCACAATTACATCCCTGTTGGCTCAAGGTGCCTTTCTCTCCTGTTTTCCTTTTATTATTTTTTATAGGGCTCCATTAGAATGGAAGCAGATCTCACTTCACCACTTGTATTTCATTTCAGGAGCCTGTGGGTGCGCTGGGGCCGAGGTTTTGTAGAATTTCATCACTTGCCTGGGAAACTCAGTCCCTCCCTTCTCCAGTCTTAGCCTTTCCCTCTGAGGGTGACGGATGGATAGGAACCGAGCAGACCGTGCCCAGGGCCCACCCGTGTGGGCTGCATGCATGCTCAGTCGCGTTCGACTCTTTGGCGATGCCTGGGACTGGAGCCCCCCTGGGTTCTCTGTCCACGGGATTTTCCAGGTGATAATACTGGAGTGGCCATTTCCTCCTCCAGGGGATCTTCCTGATGCAGGGATCGAACCTGCATCTCCTGAGTCTTCCATATTGCAGATGGATATCTTACCACTGAGCCACTGGGGAAGCAGACTCCATTCTCAGGGACTGAATCCTGAAACAGTGCGAGTGGGGTGGTGTTCTGGCATCACCCAGCCTACAGAGGGGTCTCGTCCTCTGGGGGGATGTTTGTAAAAGAGCAAGGAGGGGCCACAAAAGTAACAACCCACACGTTCTGGCCCAAGTCCAATTTGTGACTTAACGTAGATTCCCCCTGAACTTGACTTCCAAAGGCAAGCGTGCTGCAAGGAAGTCCACTGCACCAGGGCTCAGAGCAAGGACAGCGAGAAGGCGCTGGAGACGCACTTCATTTCTGGCTGCAGCCCCTGACTCCCAGGCACCCCTGGCCTGGGGCTTCCAGGCGGTGGGTATGGCATCCACCCTCTCCAGAAAGACGCAGGGAGGAGGCATGTTCAGGGGCTGCGTCCTGGGCCCTGGTGCTCAGATGAAGCAGAACCATACCTCCTCCACGGTGTCCCTGCCACAAGCCCCTCCCGGGAGGATCCACGAGCTCAGTCTCTGCCCCCTGACACTCCGGGGCAGAGCTGAAACAGCCAGGTGTTCACTGGAGGTTTCCATAATGAAGGCAGAGTCAACACACATCCACGCTCCCGTCTATGGAGCCGGAGCTGACACGTGTAAAGACCACGCAGCGAGTCAGCAGCATCTGTGGATCTGATCCTGGGAGGTCCCTCTGTCTGCCTGCTGCCTCTTTGAATCCTCTAGAGGAAATGGGACTTAGTTCCACTGATTGATTTTTGAGTTTTCCCTTCCTCCATGGCTTCCTCTGGTGGCTCAGATGGCAAAAAATCTGCCTTCGATATCAGAGACCTGGGTTCGATCCCTGGGTTGGGAAGATCTCCTGGAGGAGGGCATTGCAACCCACTCCAGAATTCTTGTCTGGGAAATCCCATGGACAGAGGAGCCTGGAGGGCTGCAGGCATTGAGGTTGCAAAGAGTTGGACATGACTGAGTGATTAACACTTTTATTTTCACTCCCCTTCAGGGGAAGCCCCTTATATTCTGAAGAGCAGATTATGCCTCATGTCCACCTTGCAATATTGCACCAGTCACAGCTGAAGGCTGGTCCTGGTGTGGCCTGGTGACATTGATTTGCTGTATGAACCTCCTTCCAACACTTCCCACTCAGCCAGGCTGAGTCCTTCAGGGACAGGGAACTGGCCACACCAGCAAATGCTGGTCTGGAAATCGGAAAGGAGCAGCTCCACTGACCACTGGCCAGCCAAGCAGCCAGGAGCCCCGGGTGCGGTCAGTTTTCTGAGTCTTCCTGGCCAGGCCACTGCACTCAGTGACTTAAATCCAACGCCAATCGAGGCACTGGTCTGAAGGTATTTCAAAGGTGTGGTTAACATCTACCATCCTTTGATTTTAAAGAGAGGTGATTATCCTTGATGATGCTGGTGGGCCTCGTCTCATCAGCTGAAGGTCAGAAGCAAAACCTGAGCTTTCCCTGAAAAGGAAGGGATTCTGCCTCAAGACGGTTGCATCCACACCAGGTTGTCCAGCCTGCCAGTGCACGCCCAACAGATGTCAGATTTGACAGCCTCTGCAACTGCATGAGCCAATGTCTTACACCAAATCTCTTCAGCAGGTACCCTACTGGTCCTGTCTCTGGAGAACCCAACTGACACGGCAAAGCCAGGCCCCACCAAGCTGGATTCCTGTGGATGCTGAGCTCAGGAAGAACAGGCAAAAGCCTCTTCTCCAGAAAGGATCAACACATGCCACCCTCCTGTGTTTCCAGAACATTCCAGATGCAAGGGAATGGCACTGGGGGACTGGTTGACATCTGTGTCATAGCTCAGATCTGCCGAGCTGAGCTTCCTCCCCTTTAGCAGCCCACACCAGCTTCACCATTTCCCGTCCAGGTCACGCTCAGCTCTGGCTCACAGGCACGTGGGTCAGCCATGAGCTCGTCCTGGGCAGTGGCCACTGGGCAGGCACCACCACACATCCAGGAAGAAGACAGAGATGCTGACAAGGTAGCCTCCCTCGGAAGCCACCACCAAAGCACTTCCCAGTTTTCTCCCAAAGCTGGAATTGCCTTTAACGAGCCTCTGATGGGACACCTCTGAGCATCGCAGGGCTCCACGTAGAGACTGGGAGAAGAAATGACTGATGCCTCCATTGCTCCCCTACAAGAAAACGGTCCAGTCCCTCCACACACAGTTTCATTTCCCAGGAAAGAGACCCTTGCCTGAGCCCACCGCTTTGCAACTGCCAAGGCAATTTCCCCAGTTCGCCAGGAACACAGGATTAGCTTCCCAGGGGTCGTGTCTTTCTTAGGGACTTGACGCCTCAAGGCCAAGTTCAAGGCTGCCTTGAGCAATGACCCCCCACCCTACCCCATCCCAAATTCCTGGGGTGACCAATCTTGGGCTGGGAAGGTGGCCTCCACATTCCAGCCAGGAGGGCAGGTGGACGTGGGCTCCTGAGGAAAAGCACAGACCTACATCGGAGGAAACGGTATTCATGCGTCTTCCTTATTTATCTATTCCTCTGTTTGCTTATTTGTTCATTCATTTAAATCTAGCCAGAAGGAAAGTTTTACTTCTGCAACATCGGTCTCACCTCCTGGCTCAGGCTCCTTTCTGAGCCTTGCTAAATCCAGACTGGCACTCTGAGAGCTGGCCTGAGGCCAGGCTTGGCAAAAAGGGCCAGGGCACAGATCCCCCTGCTAACTGCCAGCTGGAAGCCACCTTGGCGCCCTTTGCCTGCAGTGTTTTCTCTAGTTCTTTCTCCTTCTCCCTCTCCATCTCCATCTTTCTCTGTCTCTGTCTCTGTCTCTTGTATACACACGTACATGCACACACACACACACGCGACTCCCATGCTGATAGAAATGAGCCTTGGAAGAAGACCTCTTTAAAAACGCACCCCACCCCATCGTGACTATCCTGGCATGCATGGGATTATGTGACTCCATCAGAAACAGAATTCACCACTCTGCTCAGTGCTACATGGCAGCCTGGATGGGAGGGGAGTTTGGGGAGAGAGTGGATCCATCTAGACGGATGGCTGAGTCCCTTTGCTGTTGACCCCAAACTATCACAACATTGTTTGTTAATTGGCTGTACCCTGATACAAAGTAAAGTTAAAAAAAAATTAAAACAAACAACATCAAAAAAATAGAATCCATTACTGTTTAAAGATCTGGCAGCACAATGACCCTACTGTATAAACACTGCTACATTCTTCAGAACAGAGCAAGTCTCAGGAACAAACGCAGTGAACAGTCAGTGGAAACATCCCATTAGATGGACAGGATTCACCTGAGACCTATTTATACGTATTATACGTAATGAGGAACCTGCTGGACTCTACGACTGCATTCCCACCCAGGTCCTTTCCGAAGTCTAGGAGTTTTCCCTTGATGAGGTCCAGGATGAGCCTACCTTGGCTAGAATCCACTTCAGGGACCAGCGTCACAGCAGAAAGGCAGCATCCCGCTTCCAAGAAGAAACGTGATGCATGGGAGGGAACGACTCCCTGGAGCCCAGGGAAACCCTAGCACCTCCCATCTCTGTGTCTGGCACCTCCAGCCTCACAGGTGACATTCCCTCTGGGGACTCTGACTTGGCACCTTCACCGACACCACACTAGAAGTTGACTCGATGGTCTCCAGCATGTATAAAACACAGCACTTATTTAAAAACACATTGAGCATTAAAATATGTAAGTAGCAAAAAGGGTCCCCTGCAGCTGCAACAGAGTGGAAAAGTGCACTGGGTGTGGAATCAGACACCCTTGGTTTGGATCCAATTTCTGAGTTGCTTGAAGTGATGCTTTGGGTTAGCCAGAAAATGCCTGAGTCTCAGTTTCCTCATCCGTCAAATGGGGACAAGCATTCCTCTGGGGGCTGCTTAGAAGACTGGATAGGCCATTGGATGCATACAAAAGGGCTTTCTACGAAGTAGAGCACCAGAAAAAGTTAGCTGCTCTTGTGACTCTAGGCAGATTATGCAAATTTAAATGAAATTCTCTCTTTGTCCTGGGATTTTAAATGATTTTTCCTGAATATATATGGGATATCCTACCACAGGGCTTCCCAGGTAGCACTAATGGTAAAGAACCTGCCTGCCAATGCAGGAGACAGAAGATCCTCAGGTTCGATCCCTGGATTGGGAAGATCCCCTGGAGAAAGGCAGGGAAACCCACTCCAGCATTCATGCCTGGAGAATCCCATGGTCAGAGGAGCCTGGCAGGCTAGAGTCCCTAGGCTTGCAGAGGGTTGGACACGGCTGAAGCGACTTAGCAGGCATGCACCCGTTATATCATAACTGAAATCAGTTTTACTTTTCAAAACGGCATCTGATGAAATGCTTTTGAGTGCCTGGGATAAGACTCGCTAATTCGCTGCATTTAGGTGACAGCGCCATGACACACTCAGAAGAGTTAACTCTGGCGTTTGGTTTTCAGTGTAAATAAAGAGGAGCGGGGAAAGCAAGCGTTCAGAGACGGTGACGGGGGAGGGGAGGGGGAGGCGGGCACAGGCAGCGGATCTATCCGCAGCATCACGTGGTGCGACGTGCGTGGTGCCGCCTGCCCACGGGCTGACACTCTCCCGCCATGAAAACCGAAGCCAGTTTTACTTTCCAGACAGGAAAACCCTCCGAGATGAGTTCTGCCATATGTGGGCAAGGCCCCCCTTTCCACGCCGCCCTCATGCCTGGGAAATTAGACCTGCACATCTCCTCTTCAAAGCTACTGCTGCTAAGTCGCATCAGTCGTGTCCGACTCTGTGACCCAGAGACGGCAGCCCACCAGGCTCCCCCGTCCCTGGGATTCTCCAGGCAAGAACACTGGAGTGGGTTGCCATTTCCTTCTCCAGTGCATGAAAGTGAAAAGTGGAAGTGAAATCGCTCAGTCGTGTCCGACTCTTAGCGACCCCATGGACTGCAGCCTACCAGGCTCCTCTATCCATGGGATTTTCCAGCCAAGAGTACTGGAGTGGGGTGCCATTGCCTTCTCTGCTTCTTCAAAGCTAGTTCTCTGTAAATATACTACCGGTTTTTCACAACTTCAGTCCTCCACGCAAACCACTGGCGAACACATTTTTGCAGCCTCACCCAGGGTTCCTGTGCAATGTCCTGGCAGCAATGCCGTCCATTTCCACTTGGCCTTTTCAGGGGACAGGGCCCAGGCGACCGGGAGGATGCGAGCCCGCGGTCTCCTTACCTTGAGCCGTTCACCTGGTTAGGGTTACATTCCATCTTGATGGTGACCCTGGCTGGGGGTTGAGACAGCCAGTCCTGCTGAGGGACGCGCGGGCTCATCTTGGATGTCTGTCCATAGTCGCCGGAGGAGGACGCGGTCATGTCCGTCTTGGGCAGGTGTGGCGTGCCGTAGGCGCACTCAAACAGTGACTGGTCCTCGCTCACGACCGATAACGCTTCCTAAACGCCCAGAGAGACACACCTTCAGGACATGCCAAGGAACAGCCGTGCTGCAGAAAGTCGCTAAAGTCAGACTCATCTCTAACTGGGACCCTACTGTTTAGGTACCTTTTTTGGTGTCCATTTCTATCTTTCAGAAGAAAAACGGAGCTGGCTTTCTTTCCCAGAGAAGGTAAGAGTTGGAACTGGCAGACCCAGAAAAACTTTCCTGCAGGTCCCCAAACATCCCAGGCCTGACTGCAGCCGTGCAGATAATATCCCCTTTAATCTCAACTCAAGGAAGTTGAATTTCAAAGGTCTTAGAAGACATCCAATCGCATGTGTCATTATTTGACAAATGCAATCTATAATTCAACCAGACAGGGTACAGCATGGTCAGGAAGATTAAAAAGCAGACATGTGACCACTAACACCTAAGCATCTGGCAAAACTGCCACATTCCCAGGAGATTTCAAAGAAGAGCTACTTAGAAGAAGAGTGTGGGGGAAATGGGGCACCAAAGGACAGACAGACAAAGATACAAATTTTTCCATTTCTAAGTTATTAGCTGAGATGGAGTTTCAAGTGGCACTTCCATGATGGTGAACATCTGGGTGATAAATGAACCAAAAAAAAAAAAAAAAAAAAAGCTGTGAATTAACCAGAGGCCTCTAGGATGTTTAAAATATCTATACCACTGAATAGCTCTTTTCACCCTTGATTTCTATTCCTATCTTTGCTCATTTTGCATGATTTGTTGAAAAGAAACAGCAATGTGCCATGGTTGGACCATTCTTCTGAGGTTTTAAGTCAAACAAGTGGTTAGCCTATGGCCAGGCTGACATTCTACAGCCAAATCCACAAAGGCAAATATGACTGGGAAATCTCAGCTGCTTGAATGATACCTCATGCAGCAGCTACACAGAATAACTACAACACAATCCAATTTTGCTTTCTATAGTTAAAGAACAAGTCCGTATGGAAATTCACGCTTATTTCATTTCCTGAACACCCTTGGCACTGCTATTAGCTTTTGAGAAGCAAATGCTATTTACATCACACATTTTTTTAAAAATGGAAAGCTATGGCAACCTTCTGGTCCGGACTTCCCATCCCCCAGAGGGGAAAATCTGAGATCCAGAAAGGTCCAGACCTCACCTGGAAGTGAGCAGCCCAAGATCGAGCAGGGAATTCATGAGGACACCAACAAGTGTTTTATCATTGGCTCCCTCCTGCCCCCAGAGCCTATGACCTTCTTAAACATTTCTCGGTTTGGAATGTGGGTCTGCATTAGCACTCCTTTCTTGTTTGAATTGATACTTAAGTCAGGATGCTCTTCTTCACCCCAGTTGTTAGTATTAATAATAAAGCTCTTCAAAGCAGCCTTTCTGAGAGAAACCCCTCTCGCTACAGATACAAAGAAGTATCTGAATCTTCAGGGAACACATGCAATTTCATAAAGCACCCCCCAATCCAGTGTGTACCCCCTCCCATTTTACCTCCCCCCTCCACCTACCCAGGGACCAACTTCATCATTCTCCAAGTGCATGACTTCACAGCCAGCCGGGCACACTGTGCTGTGAATCAGTGAGCAGGGAGAATCACAAGGAGCAAACTCAGTGCTCTGGATCCAAGCGGTAGCCAGGTATCTGTGCAGAGGTAACAGCCCCCACCCCCCACTGACATGGCTAAAATGCCTTAGAACCAGAGCCATGTGATGTTCGGGGAAACAGAGCTGAGGATTTAAACGGTAACACAAACTCTACAAACGGTGTGCTGGACCAACTGGAGAGCCTGAAGCAGGCACAGGAAAGACAAGAAGAAAACCAAGCAGGCCTCTTCCCTACCCAGCAAAAGCAAGCACGCCAGCAAACAGAAGCAGTCTGAGAAACGGGCATGGCAGACGGGGAGCGGGGCGGGAGGCTGAGGGGGGAACCTACATCTAGCGGCTCTCTGGACTGGTCACTAACGGAGCAAGCGGATGTAAGGAGGCTCAACTCACAGATGCTGGGTTAAAAGCCAAATCGGCACCACGGACTCAGTGCAGTCCTCCTAATCCACAAAGGCAAAATTAGACCTTCTTCAATAAAGTTTGCAAAACAGAGTCTGCCTTCCCATAGCAGCACTGGAGAGAATGCTTTTTACACACTCAGAACAACAACAACAAAAAAAACATGGCTCTCCTGCCTGGTCCTGCAGACCCCACCAAGCCTCGGAGGGGAATAACATACTGTGTAATGTTAGCATTGGCTCACTGACTTAAGAGAAACACGAATAAACTGGCAGAGACGGGTTAAATGCGAGGGACAGGCTTCACATCACAAATGCGTAAGAAGAAGGCTTTCACAGCACAAAGAGTAACGATGTTAAAATAGGAGTGTATCCCCTAGATAAAGCAGGATATTCTGGCAAACACACCCAATGATCAAAGACATAAACGCAGCATAGGATTTAGACACTGGACCAGCTTAGGAGAACCAAAACAATGCTTCAGTGTGTGTCTGGGGCGGGAGGAACCTATCCTCACATCTGGCATAGCATTACTTCACCACATGGTCTTCTAAAGAAAGAAATCAAAGTTAACAGAGATTGATTTAGGGAAAGAAATTGACAAAAGCTAGAGACACGGGGGGCACACAGCTTTCCTGCATATCTGAAAACGCTCTTCTGCGTGAATCCTTCATGAGGATGGCCATAGCCTTCGAACAGCAAAAGTTGCTTTCCTTCGCTAGAGGAGAAGTCGTCTAAAAATGAGACGGCTTTAGGATGAAACATTTCATTTCAAAAGGGGTGACATGCGGTCCATATTCTGGAAAGACAAGAGAGCATGCCCTGGAGTGATGCTAAGTAAGCCGAAGCAGCCAAATATCTAGGACTTAGTACAAGTGAGGAAAAAATAAATAATTAATGGAATCACATACACACACTCACACACACGCCAACTCAGCACATCAGAACGATGAAGGGGTACAAAGAAGCTGAAGGGTGGCTTTCAGAGACCTGCTTCAAACAAGGAGGCTCCCTATAGTTAACTGCTGTTCTTTAGAAGAAAAGGAACGCCATACCTCAAGAGCATGCCTTTGTTCACCCACTTGACTTTGTCTATTACGGGCAGGTTTCATCATCCCTTTGGTCCCAGGATGAATGACAAAGGCTGAGGCATAGGATTCTCCCACCCCAGCGGCCCTGGGACTTCAAAGCTGGGAAAGGAGCGAGCCCAGTGGGATTAAAACCAGAACGGACCGCTGCAGAAGGGCTGGTAACCAGGACCACATGAGGCCCTTGTCTCCAGCTCTGCAACTGACTGTTCTGGCCTCGACGGGTGCTCTCTGTGCTCCCCCGACACCTGGCTTCCCTCCTCGTCCGCAGCCATCTCACCTACCTACCTGCCCACCTGCCAAAGGTGTGGGCAGATGCCTTAGTTAACATGTATGGCTTATGCCCTCAGAACCTTTGGCCAGCCTCAGGGACTCGGGAACTGTTTTGGTTGCTTTATAATAGAGAATTCAAAAAAAAAAAAAAAAAGTCCAAACCTGGCAGAAACGTGGCATGATAATTTAATATGCCTGCCTCTATGTTACTATAAAAAGACATGAACTTTAGATTGGTGTGTGCTGGTGTGTGGGGGTGTTTTTCTGTAGCTCGAGAAAGCTGGAATATTCTGACGTGGCCGGTGGCAGGCAAACAATGCCATTTTTATGAACTTAGGAGAAACGCATAAATTCTAAGTAAATGGCCCCCCAAACAAACGGGACCGCTGTGTTACTATACAGTGTTTATTATTATTTAAATACTGAATATACCAACAACATATGAGGCCCATTCCTTTGGACTTTGGTCATAGCAGTTGACCAAGAGTTCCAGAAAGTGAAGACAACTCAACTAGATGATATTTCAAACATAAGACTACAATATTATTCTGTTAACTAGATTTGGGCACAACAAAGGATACACAATGCTTATATTAAAAAAAAAAAAGTTGAATGCACATTTAAGCATACTGACATTTCCAGCAAAAGATTTCAGAGGTCCTGTAGCAAATGAATTTTTTTCTATAACAGATGAATATTTTGAGAGGCTCCTATGGTTCCAGCAGAAGAATTATAAAAGAAGGGTCTGGACTCAATTTGGCTTCTAACTTTTGATCCCCATGGTTCATAAAAACACTGAAATGTCAATACAGAGAACACAACATACTTAAATTTTCATGAAGATCTGGGTGTGGTAAAGTGTTGAAACTAACAAAGTCTTAAAGAATGATCGGCTCTCTTTCACAGCTGGAGCCAGGAGAACATACAGAGGGAAATGGTCCTTACGTGGTTTTCAAAAACCCAGAAAACGGCCAGAACTAGATGTCCAGAGGACAAGATTCCCAAGGCGACCCTCAGCTTCCTCAAGTCTTATGTGCCTCAAACAGTTATGAAAAACAAATGGAAAACCAAGTGGAATAAGCATGTTAAGATTATGGTCACACTTCAGAAAAAAAAGAATTCTTATAGAAACCCTTGCTATCACAATACAATATCCACTTTAGGAAGCCAAGGTCATCCAAAATCCACAGTCTGCCTTTTCACCCACACATAGCCAACCAGAATCTGGTACATCATGTAACTGCTTTCATTGCGATGAAAACGACATCTTTGAGCCAACACCTTTGCGACATCGATAGGTTCGCTTAATTCATAAACAGCTGATCCATCACTTAATAAACCAGTTTATACTGGTAAGCAATTCATATGGAGCATCCCTTCAAATTCTATTTCACTGTTTTGTTTTGTGTTTTGTTTTTTCTTTATGATATGCCATTTTCCACATTTTACCAGCTCTGAAATCTGGGTGCATCTCACCATTGATGGCATGTCATGGGTTACTGACAGCATTTCTTCTCCTTTTATGGCTGGAAAAATTATGATTCATTTTATCATCAATGACATCTTACATTTTATGAACTATGGTCATCCCTAGTGGCTCAGACGGTAAAGAATTTATCTGCAATGCGGGAGACGTGGGTTCAATCCCTAGGTTGGGCAGATCCCCTGGAGGAGGAAACGGCCACCCACTCCAGTATTCTGGCCTGGAGAATTCCATGGACAGAGGAACCTGGTGGTCTACAGTCCATGGGGTTGCAAAGAGTCAGAGTTGGGTGCTCAGCTTTGTATCCCATGCCAAGACTTTGCACGTGGCTCAAGTGGTAAAAGAATCTGCCTGCCAATGCATTCGCCACAAGAGACATGGGTTTGATCCCTGGGTGGGGAAGAACCCCTGGAGGAGGAAATAGCAACCCACTCCAGTATTTTTGCCCGAAGAATCCCGTGGACGAAGAGGCTACTTGGGCTACAGTCCTTGGGGCTGCAAAGTCAGACAGCACTGAACACGCAAGCATGAGGAAGGAGATGATGCTGGCCATTCAGTCTTGATGATGGCACCGTGAGGTCAGGAATCGTTCCTGCCCACAGATGACAACTGGGAGGCGCTGGGAAGAAGAGTGACGTCAGCATGAGGATAGGCAGCAGAGGGGTCCATGGACGGACACTCTCCGCTCTGGATGTGGCAAACAAAAAGAAGAGACAGGCCAGGCGCACAGCATTTCCCCAGGGCCTCATCGCAGCTGAGCAAGGGGCAGCCCTGAAAGCATGGACAAGAGATGGAACCACCTAGAAAGAGACAGGCTGGTGGGGAGGAGGCCCGGGACAAGGGGGAGGGGATGCACGCCCAGAGTGCCAGCACTAAGGTTGCAAGTAGGGGGTCAGGAGAGCAAGCAGATAAGCCTGCTGGAGACTAGGAAGGAATCTTGTAAGTATTTAGTACAATAAGCTCTCCTATGGTCCTAAAAGTTATCCAGCGATGGGTCCCAGGTACACTTAATTAGCTTTTCTCACTAGTTTTCCTAAAGGAAATCAACCCTGAACATTCATTGGAAGGATTAACGCTGAAGCTGAAGCTCCAATACTTTGGCCACCTGATGCAAAGAGCTGACTCATTGGAAAAGACCCTGATGCTGGGAAAAGGAGAAGGGGACGACAGAGGATGAGATGGTTGGATGGCATCTCTGACTCACTGGACATGAGTCTGAATAAGCTCCAGGAGATGGTGATGGACAGGGAAGCCTGGTGTGCTGCAGTCATGACTGAGTGACTGAACAACAATTTAATAGTTTGAATCAACAAACCTGTTCTTTTCATTGGTTAATCAGATAATTCAGACCCAAACTGATGGCCATCCATCAGGATGTGTTTGCTGCCGGTGGCTGCAATCTGTACGGCACAGGAGGAACTGGGCAGGTAGGAACAGCTACCAACATGCTGCAGCGAGGGCCACACGGAGGCAGACCTAGCCACACTGGAAGGTGATTTATTGGGTTGTCTCAAGCCCAGTTGTTCGTAACTTCTCTTCAAGGCAGCGTGCGTGCAGTAGATGCTTCTGGAAAGCCTACTCTTACCTCATTTAGAGGAGAAAAAAGCAACTCACATAAAATAGACAAGGCACCTAGGAAAGACCTCCACTCCATCTGCCCAACAGGCCAGGCCTTGATGATTTTATTCTCAGCATGTGCGGTTTGGCATTCATATGTTGCCAACATCTCATGAGACGAGAAACCTCACCTGACCAGTGCCGTTTAACTACAGCACACTTTAACTACAGCACTTTTAACTACGACAAAAGAGCCAAACACTGTGAGTTCAAGTTGTCTCGTCAGTGTGAGTGGGAATCATTTTACCCCTTCTTGATATTATTTTCTTTCCTTAATTCTTCAGCAGAGGAAACATTAAAATCATATATTAAAGGCAGCATCTAGCTTTGAGCTCATGTTTTTCTCATTTAACACATTGCTATTTTAGTCCCCCCCCAAATATAAAAAATCTTGGATAAACCTCAAAGGAAAGATGTATGTAAGCAAATGAGGTCAATTTAAGAGCGTATTTCTCCAATGTGGTATCGCTTCGTATCAAACACATTTACAACTGCAATACCAGCCTGGAGCTAGAAGAATGAGACCCAGGACTGTGAGGAGATACGTGCAGGCAAATATATTCGTATACACACACACACACACATGCATTCACACTGTGCATATTCATACACACATATATCCACACACGCACATATCCATACCTCCATATTCATATGCATACACATAGACATTCATACATATACATGTTCATACGCGCACACACACAAGCACTTCCATATCCATACACAGACACATAAATATTGGGCCCGCCAAAAAGTTTGTTGGGTTTTAAGTCAAAATAAGACATTTTCATTTTTCTTGACGAACTTTATCAAACACTTTATTCACTAACCAAACAAACTTTTTTGCCCAATGCAATATATTCATACTCACACACATGTATATTCATATACACACGTACACAAAAATACATACACACACATATACTCACGTAACATAGGTGCACAATGCATGCACGTGCATACACGCATACATGTGTGTTCATTCACACGTGCATGTTAATGCACACACATGCGTACATATTTCCATACACAGGCATCTCACACACACACACACACTCACCCATCTATCTCTCATCCTTACTGTCTCTGCTCATCGAGCACTGTAGAGAACCTGGCCACCGTCCTTATTGGGGGTGTCCCTTTGGGGCAACTATTGCCTAAAGGATAAAGAACCAGATTTCTCCCCTTTAACCTTGATTTGTTTCTTTCTCAAACTCAAAGGTATTTTCTCTCCCTTAAGCAAAGCCCTTTAGAAAAGAGCTGGAAACCAGTCTCCCCATGACCTTCCGATGAATATCCCTGCTCTAAACTTACCAGCTTTCTCCTTGGCTGTGAGCTGCCTAGCCAGCCCCGGCGATTCGCTTTGCTCACACATTCTCCAACTGCTGCTTTTATTAAGATACAGGCATTTTCAGGGCAGGATCGTGTGTGTTTGCGTGTGTGTGTGTGTTCCTAGCGATCAAATAGCTTCATAACATCACACGTCTTTTGATACTTCTATTAATCATAGAACTAAGTCATGAAATTCTACGAAAGCCCCATGATAAATCTGTAGGTCTGAAACCTTTTTTCACATCAGCAGAAGGGAATATACACTTGTGAGCCTGACTGTGCAGTCAGGGGCTAGGAGTTTGGAAACGAACTGCCATGGGTGCTACATCCTCAGTCATGTGATCCTAGAGCACAAGATTTGCAGGGTTTTTGACTGAAATCTACATAGGCTTCCACTAGAGAGTCTATGGAGGTAGACCATACATGAAATAAGGAGGACTTACTAGAAAATGAAGATTAGCAAAGCGAGAAGAGAAGCAGTCGATGGGGCAGCTGAAATCTGAGAAGACTGACACAGCGGAGAAAAATGTCAAGCAGAGAAGAGTTTGGTTCCACCTAATCAGAACTAGATTTAAATGAACCTCAAAACATTCGAAACCCCACAAACATAACTGTAAAACAGCTCTCCTGTGTACTTCCTTAGTTCTGTGCAGATACTGCGTGAGACAGTGGAGAAAGGAGGATGAGATGGGCAAACTTGGCCTGGCCATCCCAGGGCACGAGGGCTCAGGTGTGCAGGGGGAGGAACGGTCCAGGGTTCCACCGCACAGCATCACCCCGTGGTTAACAAACCATGTGTCCTCCAGGCACAAACTCGGCTCAGAGGGGAGATCTTATACTAAGTGTTCTTATCACAAAACATAAAAATAAGTAAGAGGGAAGGAGGAAACTTTCTTTGGGAAGTGATAGATATGTTTATGGTTGCTTATCTCCAAATGCAGTAAGTTGTAAACATTAAATATAGGTTTTAGTATATCCAACTGGCCCCGGTAAAGCCAGCTTTTAAAAAACAAAGGCAACAGTGTGTTTAAGTGATGTTAACGACTCCTTTGTTTTCCTACAAGGAAACACATTTTTTCACCCCACAGGCTTCTTTCCTTCTTTGCAGATGAACAAAAAGTATAAAAACATGTGTGGAAACATCCTGTTTGTGGGGTCTGCATCGGAATGAGTGCAAGAATGTGGTCCGGACCCTTTCGGAGCCTTCAGCGCCCTCTTGGTTCTGCGTGGGGTGGATTCCGCTCCTGACTTTGCATACGTGCGCGTGTTTCTCTAAGCACTGTTATCACGTGACACTCAGAGACCATTCATCAAAAGCCTGCATCTTACTTTCATCCGATTTGAAATAATTCATTCGGGATGAAAAGGCGGTCTGCGTTTCACTTTTGACCACCACATTTAGGCTGCATGACGGAGGTGCTCCAGAATGTTGGAGGCAGCACGGTGGCAGGGGGTTGGCAATGCTAAGAGCCGCAGGCTCCCTTGATCCCTGGGTCACCCCGGGAACTTCCTCGACCCTGTCCTGCTCCAAGTTTAGTCCCACAGTGAGCTGCTGCGGGATCACTGCAGATCCGGAGGCTGCGTTGTCCCCAGCCCTCCCGAAGCAGAATCCACTTTGTAACATCATCCCCAGGTGAACCTGGATACAGCATATTCACCTGTAAGTCCTACTGCCTCCTCCTTTGGGCTTCCCAAGTGGCACTAATGGTAAAGACTCCACCTGCCAATGCAGGCGTCACAAGAGACCCAGGTTTGATCCCTGGGTGGGGAAGATCCCCTGAAGGAGGAAATAGCAACCCACTCTGGTATTCCTGCCTGGAGAATCCCATGGATGGAGGAGCCTGGTGGGCTACACAGTACACAGGGTCACAAAGAATTGGACACAACTGAAGCAACGCCTTATCCTTGTGTGAGTCTCAATTTCTTCAACTATAAAGCTGATGTTGATAACAGCAATCCCGCTCCCGACCAGGGCCCCCAATGGGCCAGGTGAGTTAGCGTATGTGACAAGTTTAATAAACCTTAATACTGCATCTCAACTATGATCCAAAAAAAGTTGATGTGACTGACCCAAATTCTTCTTGTGATTCAAGACAAGAGTTTGGAATATCCGTCTCAAGTCATATTCATCAGGAACCAGGAAAAGGGCATCATCTCTGGCATGCCATAAGTCACTCCTTCTCTGTTATGGACCAACTTTAAAAGTCAGGTATCTTTATTTAACATGGGGAGAAGGATGAGCTGGCATTTCTTACATCAAGAGCTTTCAGTCCCATGTGATTTAGCCTTTATGGTCCTCGGTCCAGTTCTTATGTGGGTTTTCGGTTGCAATTCTACATTAGTTTGTTGAATGTCGATTATAAGTTTTGTGTGGACTCCAGATTTCCTGTTGGCAGCTGTAGCCTCAACAACCGGTTGGGGCTTCCCAGGTGGCGCCAGTGGTTAAAAACAAAAACAAAACCCACCTGCCACTGCAGGAGACATGAGAGACGTGGGTTCGACCCCTGGGTCGGAAAGATTCCCTGGAGGAGGAAATGGCAATCCACTCCAGGATTCTTGCCTGGAAAATTCCACAGATGGAGGAGCCTGAGGGGGCTACAGTTCATGGGGTTGCAAAAAGCTGACTTGGCAAGCATGCATGCAACAACTGGGACAGTCCCTGGCATACTACTGTAGTTCTCTGTGCAAGGAGTGGATGTATGGATGAGCAGACGAATGAATCAGGAATACACCACGTTCTCATAATTTCCATTAATCTCCCTAGAACTGCATGTGCTTGCTTGCTGAATCGCTTCAGTCATGTCTGACTCTTTTGCGACCCCATGGACTGTAGCCTACCAGGCTCCTCTGTGGGATTTTCCAGGCAAGAATACTGGAGTGGGTTGCCATGCCATCCTCCAGGGCATCTTCCCGACCCAGGTATTGAACTTGGGTCTCCTGCATTGGAGGCAGATTCTTTACCATCTAAGCCACCAGGGAAGCCCAGCTAATGTTCCTCAAACTTCCCTGCAAAACTCTTCTCTTCCGGGATGTGGGATTCATGATGCTCCTCATCCTAACTTTCCCTAAAACCTCATGGGGTTCCTAACACCCTCGGACAAGGAAGTGATTCTACAGCAGTCTTGCTAAGAGGCTCATGGGACTCTTCTACCCTTCTGATTTCTGAAGCCACACTCACGCATGTGAAGCTGCAAGCAATTAGGCACAGTGGCCCCTGAGAAGGGCACCCCATGCCCACAGGGGTGACAGAGCTCTCCTCTGTTGGAGCAGCCCTTCTCTTGAGTCCCAAGGGAGGCATCTTATCCTTTCCTCCCCAGAAGCTCCATGAAAACAGGCAGCTCTAGGCTTGGCTTTTTCCAAACACACACCCAGATGTTAAAAACACAGCACACCACACATCTGGAATGTGTCTCATCCATGCATCTCCGACACATGGACTCATTGTTTTCGAGAAAATTCCAAGAATTTTATTCATGAGAAAATTCTGGCACAATGGGAAATGCTGGCAAGCGTGAGGGGCCGCAGATGTCCTGGCCTGCACACACACACACACACACACACACACACACACACACACACACACACACACACACACACACACACACACACACACCACACACACACACACACACACACACACACACACACACACACACACACACACACACACACACACACACACACACACACACACACACACACACACACACACACACACACACACACACACACACACACACACACACACACACACACACACACACACACACACACACCTGTTGCCCCTTCAGCACCTTTCCATCAGGTACCTCCCCCACCCCTGCAAAATTCCAACCACAAATTTCCCATAAAAGGGGGGCACATAACACCCTTAACCTTTATAAGCGATGCCATTCCCCCAGTGGTTGCGTCGCTCCAGATGCGCTCTGCAAGTATCCAGAGGGACATGGGAATTTAAAAGGAGCGGCAGGAACAGGGAGTGACTAGAGTGTGAGAAGCAGCCGCGCGCCCTGGGGCCACGGCCTCCTCATCTGTTCAACTAGGCTCTGGCATCCTGATGTTTCCTGAGGTCCCTCCCCACTCTAAAATGAAATCTATTGTATTTGACTACTGACATTCTCTTCCTGCCAGGGCCAAACTGCAGGCCCCAATTTCTCCATCTTTGAGCAGATATGTGCCTGGGGGTGGCGGTTGGGGGGCGGGGTGGACATCCGTCCTCTGGGGAGCTGCCAGACGCTCCTGCAAGTTCAAGTTCAAAGAGAACTGTGGGTGCTTCCCAGGCTGCCCTGGGTTTTAATTTGCCAAGTCCTCTGACTATTCATTGGAAGAACTGATACTGAAGCTCCAACGCACAGGCCACCTGATGTGCAGAGCTGACTCACTGGGAAAGACCCTGATACTGGGAAAGACTGAAGGCAGGAGGAGAAGGGGACAACAGAGGATGAGACGGTTAGATAGCATCACTGACTCAAGGAACATGAATCTGAGCAAATTCTGGGAGCTAGTGAAGGACAGGGAAGCCTGGTGTGCTGCAGTCCATGGGGTTGGAAAGAGTCAGACACGACTGAGTGACCGAACAACAATGGGATAACTTCTTCTGTGCTCATTGTGGGAAAGCAGTCCAGATGCTGAGAGCTCATTTCAAGTCTTCAAGCACAGTTAGGACCTGAGCTCCTGGACGGGAACTCTGGCATTCTCCATAAAACACATCACACACCGGTAATAGTAAAATACGGTCCTGCTAGCAGAAACTCTTACAGAGACTGAGGCTCTCATGAGGTGGGGTAGGGCGGCGGGGGGAGGGTGTTGCAGAAAGCGGGCGTAGGTAGGAAGCCCCACTTTTCCCGAGGTGTTCCAGGGAATTCCCCCCTTTCCTTTCCATGCTCATTCCCAATTAACGATTGTCAAGGGCCACACAGCACAACGAATAGAGCAGACATAAACACACACTCATTTTCTTTTTCATAGGCGCCAGCTCCCATTGTGGAAACAGCCAAGGGCCCCCCCACGGTGAGGGCCCGTCATGGCCAAGCTCTCGCTTAGGCTCTGGGAGTGATGACGCCTCCATCCATCCCCAGGGCCGGGAGGCCAAGCCTGTGCTTTGCACCAGATTTTCCAGTGCATAAATCTGCACAGGAAGGAGACCAAGGAGCCAGGGTATCATGACCTTTGTTCCTGCTCCACACTGAGCTCATTCGCCGCCCGTGATCTAGCTCACGGCACCAGGGAGGACCCCGTCAACGGAACACTGTTCATGCACCAACAAGCTGGTTGCCAGCGAGACTTGATTTTTACGACTCTGAGAGTGTTGATCTCAAAACCCAACGCATTTGAATTACTTATTGTGAACTTGTCCAACAATTTCAAACCGCGCATACTAGATCATACCCAACGAGGCTCTCCTGAGCCCTTCTGTAAACCGGTCTCTTTAAAAATCTGTAGAGCCGTTCTTACCAAAATCACTCTAAACTGCAGAATAGTTTAGTGGCCTAAAAATCTTCAGAATGTCTATCCAAGGAGCTTTTTAGATTGCCTCCTTACTTGGGACTCTTATTACGCTGAATCCCCATGGAAGAAGCAGAGCTAGGGATGTCTGTCTTCCCATATGTTCCAGGAGAGAAAGGAAGTTTCCAGGGCTCAGAATTGTGTGCACTGTTGTGCATACAACAGAGGCAGAAAGAGAGGTCTGTGCAGATAACTCCTTTCCAGGAGGGTGGAGTTCCCTAAGTCACCCACCCATTTAATCTGCATAAGGAGTCTTGGGGGGTGGGGTCACAGGCAGCCAAGTCTACCTAAAAAGGCAACTTGTTGTTGCTATTTAGTCGCTCAGTTGCGTCCTGACTCTTTGTGACTCTGTGGACTGTAGCCCGCCAGGCTCCTCTGTCCATGGGATTCTCCAGACAAGAAAACTGAAGTGAGACGCCATTTCCTCCTCCAGGGGATCTTCACAACCCAGGGATCGAACCCTCATCTCCTGCATTGGTAGGCAGATTCTTTACCACTAAGCCATCTGGGAAGCCCATAAGGGCAACTGACTTAGTACAAAAGATGACTTGCCTTCCTGTCTTCCAGTCTGGTAGACTTGCACTGATCACTATGTGTAAGCAGAGGGACACTTTATAAAGTAATTTCAAAACTAAGATAAAAGTCTATAAAGACCTGTGAATTAGAACCTTCCTTTTCAAAGTCTGACCCTTGGACCTGCAGCAGCCACAGCATCCCCTGGGTCTTTGTCAGATACACAGAACCCCAGGCCCCAACCCAGAGCGACTGAATCAGAACCTGACTTAAAAAAATTCACACGGCAGCAGGCAGGCACATTGTACTGAGAACTGGGTGAGAAAGTGGTAAGTTCTCCCAAAGAAAGAAGAGCCGGGGCTGGGTTAGGAGGGGGAGGAGGAGAGGGTAGACTGCTGTGTTTAATTAAGAGTGGTCAGGGAGGTCTGCATGGAGGAGGCGAGGCCTCAGCAAACTTCAAGGTTGTTGCTTAGTTGCTAAGTCATGTCCAACTCTTTGCGACCCTATGGACCATAGCCCACCAGACCCCTCTGTCAGTGGGATTTTCCAAGCAAGAATACTGGAGTGGGTTACCATTCCCGTTTTTCTCCAGGGGATCTTCCCAACCCAGGGATTTAAGCCCCATCTCCTGCACTGGCGGGAAGATTCTTTACCACTAAGCCACCTGGGCAGCCCAAGAACTTAAAGGAGGCTGAGGCAATAGCAGAACAAGGCCAGAGGTGGGCACCGGGGTTTGCGGGTGGGGCACAGCGATCAGCAGCAGCCGGGGAGGAAGTGTTATCTCAGGAGAGGAGGGACAGGAAGTACCAGCCCCGGGGGTGGGGGGAGGTGGGCCACGTGAGGCTGGGGGCCATGGCCGGACCTGGGTGGTACTGGGAGTGAGATGGGGACCTCTCTAGATGTCTTGGCTCAAAGCCCAGGGAGTGTCTTCTTTCCCAAGACACACCAACATTTTCCACCTCCGAAGGGCTCTGCAAAGAAAATACTTTCTATTTGTTTAGTTTGATCACTTTCAAAGCTCAGCGTGACCTACATGAATATATTACACACAGCAGGCCAACACCGAAAGCCACGCCTCACAAGACGTTACAGCCATCCTTTGTCCCCAGAACAATGGGAACTCCTATGCGTCATTGTGCACAGAAAACTGTAGGAATTCAGAAGAAGTGCTTTTTATTCAAAGAGCCTGTCAGTGGGCATGACCACTGCTGAAAGGCTTTTGCACATATAGGGAACATGCCACTGAGGCTCCGCTCGAAGGGGCAGCCTTGGGGAGACCTACCTCTGAAATCAAGAGGAAACACAGCACCCAAGTGACCCCCACCCCCAAATCAGCTGGCGTGGGGCTCGCAGGTTCTGGAAGCTCTGGCAGATGACAGGCCAGAACATCATGCTGCCTGCCTCAGGCAGGACTGAAAATTTCGGGGCTGGAGCAAGGACGCAGATGACCAGCCATTTCCTCTTTAAACACAACGATAAGCTTGACCTCGAAGAGGCATTCAGAAGCAGTGGGTATTGTGCTTGGGAGTGGAGGACCCTAATTTTCCCAGCTCTAGCTGGTGGAATGCGCCTCCTCGTTCATTAAGGGCGGGTCCCCTTCTGCTGCTGAACTGTCTATACATTGTCAACAAGGGCCTTGTGGCTACCTCTGAATCCAATGTTGACATTCAGTGTGGAGTCTGCGTATTGGTTTCCTCATAGCTCAGTTGGTAAAGAATCTGCCTGCAATGTGGGAGACCCGGGTTCAATTCCTGGGTCAGGAAGATCCCCTGGAGAAGGAAATGGTAATCCACTCCAGTATGCTTGCCTGGAGACTCCCATGGATGGAGAAGCCTGGCGGGCTACAGTCCATGGGGTTGCAAGAGTCGGACACAACTGAGGTGACTAAACCACCACCATTGGTTTCCTAGGGCTGAGAAACCAAGTACCGCAGATCAGGGGGCTTAACCAGCAGAAGCTCCTTCTTTCATAGTTCCAGAGGCCAGAAATCCAAAATCAAAGCACGGGCAGAGCTGGTTCCTCCTGAGGGCCGTGAGCTGCCCCAGGCCCCTCTCGCTGGCTTGTAGACAGCTATCATCTTCCAGGGCCCTAAGAAGGCCTTCCTTCTATGCATGTCTGTGTCTACATCCAAGTTCCCTTTTTCAAAGAACACAGCCATTTGGGATTCAGGCTCCACCTTATGTTGTTCAGTTGCTATTAACTCATGTCCGACTCTGCAACCCCATGGACTGCCCAGAGAACCCAGCTGCCAGGCTTCCCTGTCCCTCACGATCTCCCAGAGTTTGCTCAAACTCCTGTCTGTTGAGTCAGTGATACTATCTAACCATAGCACCCTCTGTTGCCCCCTTCTCCTCCTGCCTGCAGTCTTTCTCAGCATCAGGGTCTTTTCCAGTGAGTTGACTCTTCACATCAGGTGGCCAAAGTATTGGAGCTTCAGCTTCAGCATCAGTCCTTCCAATGAATCTTTAGGACTGATTTTCTTTAGAACTGACTGGTTTGATTTCCTTGCAGTCCAATGGACTCTCAGGAGTCGTCTCCAGCACCACAATGTAAAAATACCAATTCTTTGGCACTAAGCCTTCTTTATGGTCCAACTCTCACAGGCTTACAGGACTACCAGAAAAACCATAGCTTTGACTCTATGGACCTTTGCCAGCAAACTGATGTCCTCATCTTAACTTGATGACCTTTGTAAAGACTTGATCCCAGTAGGATCCGAGGCTGATGTTCTGGGGGTTGGGACTCCAACAGATGAATTTACAGGGACACAATTCAACTCATAAGAGGACAGAGAATGTGTTCATTTGTGGGTGGGGAAGGGGCTTGCAAGATCTTTGTTGCCCACCCAGGGACTGAATCCCAGGGCTCCAGCCAGTAAAAATGCCGAATCCTAACCACTGGGCCTCCAGGGAATCCCAAGAAAGTGTGTCTGTTTAATTCACTGCCTAGTGCCATGTCAAGCACCAGAATAAGAACTATAGGCCAGTGGTTCTCAAAGTGTATTCCAAGAACCCCCTGGGGTTCCAAGACCCTTCAGTTTTCATGACACACAAGGACGTTATTTCCATCTTACCCACTCATCTTCTGACAGGTGTACGGTAAGGTTTTTCTAGAGGCCACAGGACGTGTGAGAGCAGGACGGGCTGACTACAGAGGCAGAAATGAGAACCCAGCTGCCGGCTGTGACTCCACTCCAGCCACCAACAGCAACACCCAGAGTATTTTTAAGTACCTGTGCTGTGCTCAGTGGTGTCTGACTCTTTCGTGACCCCGTGGACTGTAACCCACCAGGCTCCTCTGTCCAAGGCAAGAGTACTGGAGTGGGTCGCCATGCCCTCCTCTAAGTGATCTTCCCAACCCAGGGATCAAACCCACATCTCTCATGTCTCCTGCATTGGCAGGGAATGAAATCATAAATCAATGTTCCAAGAATGTCTCAACTTTTATCCCTCATTCAGGAAACATCAACAGATATAACCCATATTCACCACTCTCTTTAGTGACCTCAGGCAGTTTTAGGGATGTCGGGGTCCTGAGACCCCAAGATTGAGAACTACTGCTTAGGGATGTAAATGCGTAGGACCTGGCCTGTCTTCTCTGAAGTAACCCACAGTCTAAGGGCGATAAGACGTTTTATGAAGAACATATTTTTAGCAGCTAAGTGGCACAAAAAAGCAAGTTTGTTGGCCATCCCCTTAGGCTGACAACAGAGGGTTCTCATTAAGAAAAAATAAATAAAAGGTAATCTGAAGTCTCCCAAGGCAGCACTAAGTGATGTGTTCAATTTGAAACATAAGAACTTAAAACACAAAGAGTCAGGTGGACAGGCACTGTTTGCATGCCAGCTGCTCAGCTGATTGCTGGCCCCCAGACTCCTCCAGCCCCTGCTAGCCACAAACTGCCTACAGGCCTCTTACTCCAGCTGAGCCTTTTTGAAAGCTGTCTGTCTTTTGGCAAAATAAGAGGAGGTCCGTGGGGGCCCCCAGACCAGCAGGAAACGTTCGGAGGCTACAGTCCGCCTACTCGCTACTTAGCTGGGTGTGCCCTGGGTCTGAGCCCTCTTGAGAAACTGGTCCGGGGCCGAGAGGCTGCAAGGCCCAGGCACAGACTCCCTGCTCATACTCCACACGTCCATTCTGGTTCACTCTGTGCATCTCTGAATGGGCATGTGGCACTCCAGTTAAGGCTATCTGCTGTGTGCTCAGGCTCTCAGTGGTGTCTGACTCTTTGCAACCCACGCACTGTAGCCCACCAGGCTCCTCTGCCCATGGGATTCTCCAGGCAAGAATACTAGAGTGGGTTGCCATGCCCTCCTCCAGGGGATTTCTTGACCCAGGGATTATACCTTCATCTCTTGCGTCTCCTAAATTGGCAGGCAGATTCTTTACCACTAGCTCCAATGAATGCTAAAAACATCTCTTCCTCTTTTTTTAAATGACCAGATGGTTTTCATTTTTAAATCTGTCTCTTACACTTGGAATATCCTCTTTCTTTAACATCCCTGCTAGGGATGATATGTAGGTGTCTCATTTTAAATCCGATTCTCAAAGGTATCTGATTCCAATGACAAGCACTTGACCCCGACCATGTGCAGAGTAACCAGTGTGCACACTGGTGACAACAATATAAAGATGCTGCTGCTGCTGCTGCTGCTGAGTCGCTCCAGTCCTGTCCGACTCTGCGACCCCATAGACGGCAGCCCACCAGGTTCCCCCGTCCCTGGGATTCTCCAGGCAAGAACACTGGAGTGGGTTGCCATTTCCTTCTCCAGTGCATGAAAGTGAAAAGGGAAAGGGAAGTCGCTCAGTCTTAGCGACCCCATGGACTGCAGCCTACCAGGCTCCTCCGCCCATGGGATTTTCCAGGCAAGAGTACTGGAGTGGGGTGCCATTGCCTTCTTCGGATATAAAGATGAACTGTCCCCAAAGCCTATTATTCTAGACTGACTGTTATCACTTTAACAGAAGGAGAAAACATTGGGGAAAAAGAGGGGAAGATTCCTCAGCACCTGGTGGCAGGGCAGGTGGGACAGAGGCTCCATGGGGGCAAGGGTGTCTTCTTCAGTGATGTCTTTAGAGTCTGGAACAGTGTCCTCACATGACGCACACACAGGGAGTATCTGCTGCACGAGCTCCCAGTATGCAGGTGCTTTGTGAAGTGCCGAGTCTGTCTACTGCTTGGAGGATGGAGGGAGGACGGGAAGAACGGAAGGGAGGAAGAACAGAAGGGGGAAGAAGGAAGGAAAGAAGGAGGAAGAAAGAGGGAGAAGGATACTCTTCTTTTCTCCATGGAAATGAAAATCCTATCATGTCACTCTCTTACCTACAGTAGAATCCAATTTCCCAACATGTTCCAGCCCCTAGAAACCCATAAATCCTACAAAGTGGGTTCTAGAGCTTGTTATTCTTGTTAACTATTCCTGCAGCCACTTGTTAGTGACCTGAACAGTGAAGATAACTTCCAATCCACCAGAAGACGCAGGTTAACCTGGTGAGTTATGACCTCCATCATTTTGACTTTGCGGGAACATCCTCCTACTCTACTAATTCAAGGACTATTTGGGCGGGCCGCTGGGATTCAGGATCCAATGTTGGGATTCAAGTCACCAAGTTAAGGACCTTGTTCTCTATGCAGATGAGTACCCACTTTGTATTAACTGTTCAGAGAAAGACTCAACGAGTGAAAGCAGAATCAAGTTCATGGTTCAAGTTCATGAGCAATAACACATCACTGTTAAATTCTTGTGCCACAAGTGTTTCCAAGGAAACAAGGACACTCCCGGCATGTACACTGGAGGGACTGAATGCAGTTCTTGCTCTGTGTTCCCAAACCACCCTCTCTCCCCCCTTCTGGACCCAGATCTTCAACAGATGCTGCTGCTGTTGTTTAGCTGCTCAGTCATGTCCAACTCTTTGTGATCCTGTGGACTGTAGCCAGCCAGGCTCCTCTGTCCATGGCATTTCCCAGGCAAGGATACTGGAGTGGGTTGCCATTTCCTTCTCCAGGGGATTTTCCTCACCCAGGGACTGAACCCAAGTCATGATATAATTTCCCGAAAAGCAGCTTGACATGAAAGTGTGAAATCAGAAACACACATTTTCAAAGGACAAGTGTATTATAACAAGTTAGGTACAGCGAGGGCAGGTGTGTCTGTGTGGTTGGAGGGGCAGGAGAGAAAGGAGATCAGGAGGAAGCGTGTTGAGATTCGAGGCATGAAAATAAGAAGGAGGAATGCCAACAGACACACAGAGAACGGGTTTTGTAACTGTCAATGTGCTCTCATCAAATCGCCAGCTTCAAAGGGTCTGGATCTGAGGTCAGATAGAAACACACGAATTTGCTTCCAGGAATTATTCAGTAGTTACACCTCAGGGTTCAAAAGACAGGAAAAGTAATACATATGCGACTCACACGATCAAGTGGTCAATTTCAAGTGAAATCTGCATACCAAAAAACAGTTTGCTTTCCTGGCACATCGTGTCGATTCAGCCTGGTTAACAAAGCGTCAAGTACACTTGCAGTGTGTGTGTGTGTGATCCGTGACCCTGGGCCACATGCACACTCAACAGGGGTCAGTCAGGCCGTGGCCTGTCACCCACTCTGGGAGGTACTGGAACCTTTGTCTTGGGCCACATACACACTCAACAGGGGTCAGTCAGGCCATGGCCTGTCACCCACTCTGGGAGGTACTGGAACCTTTGTCTTCCTCCCTCCAGCTTCCTGCCATCTTCAAAGATCTCACTGGCCATCAGCCAATGATCTGCAGCTGGCTGCAGAAAGGGAGAAGAGGTGAAATTCCTCTCTGTCCACATCAGGGTTTATTAGTGCTCTGGGGGAAAGGTTTGTGGCGGAGAGTTAGGGAAAGCCTGTGTGTGGATGAGATTTGTGCTTTACAGGGATCTGGACCTCCCTTATCCCCTGAGGTCAGTTCATCAACAGTGCTTCTGTCCTAGCTGGGATGGTCCATCTGCTTCCATGGATATGGAGGGAGGCAGATATTGGGGTTAATATGGCAAGGATACAGTGAACTTGTTTCCTAAAAGCAAACACTGTGTTGCTGAAGAAGACTCTTGAGAGTCCCTTGGACTGTAAGGAGATCCAACCAGTCCATCCTAAAGGACATCAACCCTGAACATTCACGGAAAGGATGGATGCTGAAGCTGAAGCTCTCATTTGGCCACCTGATGCGAAGAGCTGACTCACTGGAAAAGACCCTGATGCTGGGAAAGACTGAGGGCGGAAAGAGAAGGGGGTGACAGAGGATGAGATGGTTGGATGGCATCACTGACTCAAGGGACATGAATTTCAGAAAACTTCAGGAAATGGTGAAGGACAGGGAAGTCTGGTGTGCTGCAGTCCATGGGGTCTCGAAGAGTCAGACGTGCCTTAGTGACTGAACAGCAACAAAAAGCAAAGTTTAAACTTGAGACAAGCAAAGGTTTGCAGAGTTCCTATAGCACTGGCCTCAGTTCCTAAAGATTTTTTTTACAAGAATCATGGAATAACTGAAATTCTGGCTGCCTACTCAGCACAGTTAATGATGCTAAAACATACGCCACAGCAAAGGCTCGAATATGTCGTTCTAAATTCCCCTTTAGCAACTGCAACTCAAAGGGAGCCTTGCAGAGTTCACTCTACACCGCATGCACCCACCCCAAATAAACCAGCGATCTGGACAAACGTGTCCTCACAAAGAAAATGTGACCTGAAGACCACGCCCCCAGCCTCTGGTCCAATTAGATGGTAGTTCCTGAGACCCCCGGTAGGAACTGAAAGCGAAAGTGAGACTCAGCTCTTTGAGGCCCCATGGATTATACAGTCCATGGAATTCTCCAGGCCAGAATACTGGCGTGGGTAGCCTTTCCCTTTTCTAGGGGATTGTCCTAACCCAGGGATCGAACCCAAGTCTCCCGCATTGTAGGCGGATTCTTTACCAGCTGAGCCACAAGGGAAGCCCAAGAACACTGGAGTGGGATCTTCCCGACCCAGGAATCGAACCAGGGTCTCCTGCATTGCAGGCGGATTCTTTACCAACTGAGCTATAGGGAAGCCCATAGGGGGGACTAAAGTTTCCATTACAGAAGCATTTCTACCAAGAACAGTTTCATTCAGAGAACCTGAGAAATCTGTGCTGAAGTTTAACTTCTTCAGACTTTGGACATACTTGTTTTTATATTATACGCATCAATCATGAACTCATTGAGTCACGCGTTAAACATGTACCAACTCATTACAATGTGCCATGCACTGTGATACGATTTCAACATCTCTTACGAGAAGATCTGATGGTTCTCTCATTATCTCATTAAAAAATCAGCCATAAAGGCTCATACACATCATCTCCGTGAGCCAGGCTCTATTGCTTTGGAAGATATTGCTTCTTAGAAAAATGAATGAATCATATGGATACAATTAATTGCATCCTCTCCCTAGAATAATTTTATTTTATTGCCTTGAGCTATTATCTTTCTTCTTAGGATATACTGGAAATGTTTCCTTTTGTTTTCTTTTAGGTAATGTTAATTTGTAACAGACATATCCTATGACAAATTGTTTTTCATCTTTACTTTCAAATAAACTGAGTGAAAAACTGAATTTATAGGCAGCCTGTATGTTTTGCTTTAACAAAGGGAAAGAAATAAGTGTATAGGCTTATGTTTTATTTGTTTTTTTTAGTCGCTTAGTCGTGTCTGACTCTTTGCAACCCCATGGACTGTACTCAACCAGGCTCCACTGTCCATGGGATTTCCCAGGCAAGAATACTGGAGTGGGTTGCCATTTCCTTCTCCAGAGGATCTTCCTGACCCAGGGATTGAACCTGGGTCTCCTGCATTACAGGCAGATTCTTTACCACTGAGCCACCTCGGAAACCCTTATGTTTTTATTAATAAGGCTTATAACTCCTCATATTCCCTCCTGCTGTGCAGAGTACGAATACATACACAATCTCATTTGGATCCAATACAAACTTTATACATTGTGAGTGTTAACACTTGAAATATTTGTCACAAAGATTTCCCCAGTAATTTGTAATTTTCCCACACAAAGCTGTAGGATTTTTTTTTTTTTTTCAAAATTATCTCTACTTGTACAGTAAAAAAAAAATTTACTTGTAAGGATTATCTGTATTTTTTTTCCTGTCTTAATTCCAATGACTCTACTCAATACACAGGGCTTCCCTACTAGCTCAGTTGGTAAAGAATCCGCCCGCAATGCAGGAGACCCCGGTTCGATTCATGGGCCAGGAAGAACCCCTGGAGAAGGGATAGGCTACCCACTCCAGTATTCTTGGGCTTCCCTTGTGGCTCGGCTGGTAAAGAATCTGCCTGCAATGTGGGGGACCTGGGTTCGATCCCTGGGTTGGGAAGATCAGCAGGAGAAGGGAAAGGCTATCTACTCCAGTATTCTGGCCTGGAGAATTCCATGGACTGTACAGTCCATAGGGTCACAAAGAATCAGAGCACGACTGAGCAACTTTCACTTTCACACTTACTCAATACACACGGGGCATACCAGGTGGCTGAGGGGATCCAGGGATAGTAAAACCTGGCCTCACTCTGCAGCGGTGTTTATATCTCATAAGTACATGTGTCCAACAGCTTCCTAAGCAAAACCTTGTACCAGGAACCAAATGAAATAAACTCAGCCTTCAGAACATGAAAAAGGAAAATGAAACTTATAATCAACTTCGGCACCACCAGATTCTATTTATTTCTTTTTCTGAGAGTCTATGAAAGTCCCCCACAGTGATAGCAGACGACTGAATAATCGCTGTGCTTGTTGAGTGTACACCAAGTACTAACATGAGGAGCCAGCATGGAAAACACTTTGCAGCTTTTCCATAAGACTGGAAGGAAGGGCCAAGGGGACGCTCTCGACAAGCCTGCAGAAGCCGACACTGCTGCTGTGCCCTCCAGGCAGTCTACATGGCATCCGCGCCCTGCTTCATGTATTCAGGGCATATATTATAAACTTATAATCAGTATATTCTGCTTTGTATATAACATAATGGTATAGTCTGTTTTGTATACTGTAGCTTAGTTCACCATGGTGGATGCCAGTGACTGATACATAAGAATTAGAGCGACTTTCAAAAATGTTAATCTGTACAAAGACTAAAACTAGATTTTGAAATTCAGTGATGAAAGTGGGTGCACAGTTCTGTCACATAATTTAAATAGTAGAATAAGGAAAAGCAAAGAAAGCTCGTACAGAAATGTTTGCATCTTGGTTTTTCAACTAAAGGCAAATGGCTGTTGATACCCAAGCAGGAGGGTGTTTGGGATTATGTGGGGACTTCAGGGCTGGCAGGACAGGGAGGGAGCATCTGGCCGTCAGCGGGCAGAGTTGAGGACATCTTCACAATATGGTTTAATTCTGCATAATCAGAGAAGACTAAGTGAAGTCACTCAGTCGTATCCAACCCTTTGCGACCCCATGGTCTGTAGCCTACCAGGCTCCTCCCCATCCATGGGATTTTCCAGGCAAGAGTACTGGAGTGGGTTGCCATTTCCTTCTCCTGGAGATCTTCCCAACCCAGGGATCGAACCCGGGTCTCCTGCACTGCAGGAAGACGCTTTACTGTCTACGCCACCAGGGAAGCCAGGAAAACTACTACTGGCCCCAAATTCCAAAGGTGCCTCTTGCCCCTGTCAAGAAGGGCAAGACCTGCAGAGCTCATCAAAGGATGACAACTTTCTGGAACCGTTAGAGACCAAAGTCTCATTCTTTCTGGATATAACCAATCACTTGAGCATTTATGGTTATCGCACTTGTAATCCTTTAAGTAAACTGGCCACACATTCATCATGAGTATTAACCCTAATTAAAGATTCTAAGCTGTTGATCAAATTACCTGATGGCTAAACTATAACTATACTACAAGTTAAAAAAAAGAGTTCAGCTCATTGTATATTTAATTCCTCCCTTTCCTGAATTTGAAATGTTAAGAGTAAAAAAAATCTGAGAATTCATTTGCCTAAAAGAGTGAACATAATTCAGAGTCCCATCTATCTGTTAGTGAAGAAAAGCAATTCCTTTTCTGATAACCCTTGAAAACCACAGTATTCAATACACCTATTATGGAAAAGAGGGGTTGGACTACTTCTTTTGAACGTCTAAAAAGCACCTCATAAAACCAGGATCATATGATATTTGTCTTTCTCGGTCTGGCTTCCTTTACTCAGCATGGTAATCTCTAGGGCCATCCATGTTGCCGCAAATGGCATTACTTCATCCTTTTCTATGGCTGAGTAATATTTCACTGTGTGTGTGTGTGTGTGTGTGTGTGTGTGTGTGAGACATCTTCTTCATGCAGTAATCTGTTGATGGACTTTAGGTTGCTTCCATGACTTGGCTATTGCAAATACAGCTGCTGTGAACATTGAGGCGCGTGCATCTTTCTTAATTAGTTTCATTTCTATGCTCTATGGCGAAGCACAGGGAACTATATTCAACATTTTATGAAAACTTAAAAGGGAAAAGAATTTGAAAAAGAACCACTGTGAGGACGACTGCAACTAACGCAACATTGTCGATCAACTATACTTCAGTTTAAAAAAGACAGAACAGAAAAAAAAGAAAAGAAAAAGTACCCAATGGGTGCAGAACAGATCACTCGATTCTTCTTCCAAAACCCCACTTCTCCCCACCTGTCCCTTTTGCCCGCCTTCTTTGACCGCACAGCACGCACGATCAGTGTATCATGCACACGTGCGCATTTGATTGTATCTGAAACACCAGACACATGAGAAGGTAAACCCCAGGGGGGCAGAGACTGGTTTTCCCAGAATCTGAGTAACTCTCAGCCAAAGGCAGGCACTGACTGCTTGTAGGATGAAGGAATGAACGGCACGAGGCGCTATCACAGGCCACCCGCAGGAGCGCGAGTGACGCGTGATGCACTAAGGAGCCATGAAATGAATTAGGCACTGTGCACAATCACTTGCTGGGTTACACGCTGAGAGCTTGACAGTTTCATAGCCACATTTTGATCATCATCTCATTCGATCCTATTGTGTGTGTGTGTGTGTGTGTGCACACGTGCACCCGCGTGCTAAGTCACTCCAGTCTCGTCTGACGCTTTGGGACCCCATGGACTGTAGCTTGCCAGGTTCCACTGTCCATGCAGTTCTCCAGCCAAGAATACTGGGGTGGGTTGTCATACCCTCCTCCAGGGAATCTTCCTGACCAAGGGTTCGAACCGCGTCCCCTTGTGGCTCCTGCGTTACAAGTGGATTCTTTACCGCTGAGCTACCAGGGAAGCCCCTTCAATCCTCTTAACCACCCCCTATTTGGCAGGAGATTTTATGATATTCATTTGAGGAGATAAATACATGGGTTGTTGTTGTTGCAAAAGTCTGTTTGTGGGTCTGTTATCTGCAGGGCTTCTCAGGAGGCTCAGTGGTAAAGAATCCACCTGCAATGCAGAGACACCAGAGATGATGGTTCAATCCCTGGGTCGGGAATATCCCCTGGAGGAGGAAATGGCAACCCGCTCCAGTATTCTGGCCTGGAGAATCCCATGGACAGAGGAACCTGGCGGGCTACAGTCCATGGGGTCACCAAGAGTCCGACATGACTGAGCACGCAACGTACAGTGTTATCTGTGAACTTCTAATGCTCTGACCTGCCCATAGAGATGTGAGTTTGGTGAGGCACCCACAGAAGATGCTGCCATCTGGTACCTGCACCGAGCTAAGCAGACTGGGCAGGGTTCCTCAGAGAACAGGGGTCCTAAGCTGCAGGAGATGGAGCTCTGAGACTCAGGAGGGAAAAGAAAGAAAACGTATATCTGCAAAAAGGCATTCCTAAATCACAGCGGGAGGGGGAGGAAATAAGTCACAGTTCAATTCTCTTTTTCATGGAAAAGGGAATGACTGACCGTGGGCCAGTGTTAAAGTCTGACCTGCAATACAGTGTAAGCTTCTCTGCCAGGTCTTGGTGTTGACAGGGCTTCCATTTTGAAGCGCTCCCTAAAGCTCGATCCACTGCAGAAGGGACAGGCTACCCACTCGAGTATTCTAGGGCTTCCCTTGTGGTTCAGCTGGTGAAGAAGCAATGCAGGAGGCCTGGGTGCAACCCCTGGGTTCAGAAGATCCCCTGGAGAAGGGAAAGGCTACCCACTCCAGTATTCTGGCCTGGAGAGTTCCATGGACAGGCTAGTCCATGGGGTCGCAATGAGCCGGACACGACTCAGTGACTTTCACTTCCGCGTTCACTGAAGCTCAAAGGAAATGCTCTGCAGCGGCATCTCCACCCTTGCACTCGGCTCCTCGTGTTGATGCTCAGCTCCCTGCCTGCAGGCCCCGCGTGAGGCAGGCAGCGGCCACAGAAGAGGGGCGTGCCCAGCACCCGCACACCTGTCCCCTCCTTTCCGAGGTGGGACCCTGAAGTGGCGTGTGTTTCCAGAACACAGGACAGTCTACAAAACTGACTGCAAAGTGAAATAGAGGGATTTCTCAGCCAAGTAAAAAGAAAGAGACCAAGATACGTCAAAACGACAGAGGAACTAATGAGCCCACAATTAAGAGAAAGAGAGACAAAGAGAAGGAGGGGATTAGGTTTCCAAAGGCCAAAGCTTGGACAAGTTCAGCAACAAAATATATATCGAGAGTGGTGGTTTATATGCCAAAGAATCTGACAAATATCAAATGACTATACTGATATAAATAAGGGATGGAAATAAGCGAATATATGGGCAAAAAAAAGACAGCTTCTCTTCACAGAAGAATCCCAAATGCTAAATGTAGAAGGAGTGAGCGAAACAAAGACTCACCCTCAGAATGCCATACTCTTAATTTCTGTGGGCAAGACAAACTGATGGCGCTCTGATTAGTGGGCCATACTTTAAGAAGAAGGGGATGACAGAGAATGAGACGGTTGGATGGCAGCACCAACTTAAGGGACATGTTCACTTCAGTTCAGTTGCTCAGTTGTATCTGACTCTTTGCAACCCCATGAACCACAACATGCCAGGCCTCCCTATCCATCACCAACACTCGGAGTCCACCCAAACCCATGTCCATTGAGTCAGTGATGCCATCCAACCATCTCATCTTCTGTGGTCCCCGTCTCCTCCTGTCCTCCATCTTTCCCAGCATCAGGGTCTTTTCCAGTGAGTCAGCTCTTCTCATCAGGTGGCCAAAGTATTGGAGTATCAGCTTCAACATCAGTCCTACCAATGAACACCCAGGACTGATCTCCTTTAGGATGGACTGGTTGGATCTCCTTGCAGCCCAAGGGACTCTCAAGTGTCTTCTCCAACACCACATTTCAAAAGCATCAATTCTTTGGTGCTCAGCTTTCTTTACAGTCCAACTCTCACATCCATACATGACCACTGGAAAATCCATAGCCTTGACTAGACAGACCTTTGTTGTCAAAGTGATGTCTCTGCTTTTTAATATGCTGTCTAGATTGGTCATAACTTTCCTTCTAAGGAGCAAGCGTCTTTTAATTTCATGGCTGCAGTCACCATCTGTAGTGATTTTGGAGCCCCCAAAAATAAAGTCAGCCACTGTTTCCACTGTTTGTCCATTTATTTGCCATGAAGTGATGGGACCGGATGCTACAATCTTAGTTTTCTGAATGTTGAGCTTTAAGCCAACTTTTTCACTCTCCTCTTTCACTTTCATCAAGAGGCTCTTTAGTTCTTCTTCACTTTCTGCCATAAGGGTGGTGTCATCTGCATATCTGAGGTTATTGATGTTTCTCCTGGCAATCTTTATTCCAGCTTGTGCTTCCTCCGGCCCAGCGTTTCTCTTGATGTACTCTGTATATAATGGACATGAGTTTGAGCAAATTCCAAGAGATAGTGGAGGACAGGGTAGCCTGGTGTGCTGCAGTCCATGCAAAGAGTCAGACACGACTTGGTGACTGAACAACAACAACCACTTTAAGGTGAAACAGGATATTCAAACGCCCTCAAAGTATCTCCTTCAAAATAACTTATTAGTAATTGCTCTTATGGTCACAAAAACTTTGGTACTACACCTTCCAGGAGATGGAGCTTAATTCCCTTCCCCTTGAGTGTGGCCTGAACTTAGTTCAGTTCAGTTCAGTCGCTCAGTCGTGTCTGACTCTTTGTGACCCCACAGACTGCAGCACACCAGGCTTCCCTGTCCATCACCAACTCCCGGAGCTTCCTCAAACTCATGTCCATTGAGTCAGTGATGCCATCCAACCATCTCATCCTCTGTCGTCCCCTTCTCCTCCTGCATTCACTCTTTTGAAGCATCAGGGTCTTTTCCAATGAGTCAGTTCTTCCAATCATGTGGCCAAAGTATTGGAGCTTCAGCTTCAGCATCAGTTCTTCCAATGAATATTCAGAACTAATTTAGGATGGACTGGTTGTATCTCCTCGCAGTCCAAGGGACTCTCAAGAGTCTTCTCCAGTAACATAGTTCGAAAGCATCAATTCTTCAGCGCTCACGTTCTTTATGATCCAACTCTCACATCCATACACGACCACTGGAAAAACCATAGCCTCGACTAGATGGACCTTTGTTGGCAAAGCATTGTCTCTGTCTAGGTTGGTCATAGCTTTTCTTCCAACGAGCAAGTGTCTTTTAATTTCATGGCTGCAGTCACCATCTGCAGTGACTTTGAAAGTAAAAGTGAAGTCGCTCAGTCATGTCCGACTCTTTGCGACCCCATGGGCTGTAGCCTACCAGGCTCTTCTGTCCCTGGGATTTTCCAGGCAATAGTCCTGGAGTGGATTGTCATTTCCTTCTCCAGGGGATCTTCCCAACCCAGGGATCAAACCTGGGTCTCCCACATTATAGACAGATGCTTTACCATCTGAGCCACCAGGGCCCCCCAAAATAAAGTCTCTCACTGTTTCCATTGTTTCCCATCTATTTGTCATGAAATGATGGGACCAGATGCCATGATCTTAGTTTTCTGAATGTTGAGTTTTAAGACAACCTTTTCACTCTCCTCTTTCACTTTCAGCAAGAGGCTCTTTAATTCCTCACTTTCTGCCATAAGGGTGGTGTTATCTGCATATCTGAGGTTATTGATATTTCTCCCAGCAATCTTGATTCCAGCTTGTACTTCTTCTAGCCCAGCGTTTCACATGATATACTCTGCATATAAGTTAAATAATCAGGGTGACAATATACAACCTTGATGTATTCCTTTCCTGATTTGAAATCAATCTGTTGTTCCATGTCCAGTTCTAACTGTTGCTTCTTGACCTGCATACAGATTTCTCAGGAGGCAGGTAAGGTGGTCTGGTATTCACATCTCTTGAAGAATTTTCCACAGTCTGTTGTTATCAACACAGTCAAAAGCTTTGATGTAGTCAATAAAGCAGAAGTAGATGTTTTTTCTCGAACTCTCTTGCTTTTTTGATAATCCAACAGATGTTGGCAATTCGATTTCTGGCTCCTCTGCCTTTTCTAAATCCGGTTTGAACATCTGTAAGTTCTCGGTTCACATATTGTTGATGCCTGGCTTGGATAATTTTGAGCATTAGTTTGCTAGCATGTGAGCTGACTGCAATTGTACAGTAGTTTGAACATTCTTTGGCATTACCTTTCTTTAGGACTGGCATGAAAACTGACCTTTTCTAGTCCCATGACCACTGCTGACCTTTCCAAATTGCTGGCATATTGAGCGCAGCACTTTAACAGCATCATCTTTTAGGACTTGAAGTAGCTCAGCTGGAATTCCATCACCTCCACTAGCTTTGTTTGTAGTGATGCTTCCTAAGGCCCACTGACTTCATATTCCAGGATGTCTTACTCTAGATGAGTGATCACACCATCATGATTATCTGGGTCACGAAGATCTTTTTTGTACAGTTCTTCCATGTATTCTTGCCACCTCTTAATATCTTCTGCTTCTGTTAGGTCCATACCATTTCTGTCCTTTATCGAGCCCATCTTTGCATGAAATGTTTCCTTGGTATCTCTTATTTTCTTGAAGAGATCTCTAGTCTTTCCCATTCTATTGTTTTCCTCTATTTCTTTGCATTGATTGCTAAGGGAGGCTTTCTTATCTCTCTGTGCTATTCTTTGGAACTCTGCATTCAAACGTGTATATCTTTCCTTTTCTTCTTTACCTTTAGCTTCGCTTCTTTCCTCAGCTATTTGTAAGGCCTCCTCAGGCAACCATTTTGCCTTTTTGCATTTCTTTTTCTTGGGGATGGTCTTGATCACTGCCTCCTGTACAATGTCATGAACCTCCGTCCATAGTTCTTCAGGCACTCTATCAGATCTAATCCCTGGAATCTGTTTTTTTACTTCCACTGTATAATTGTAAGGGATTTGATTTATCCTTAGTTACTTGGTTCTAAGATATAAAGCACAGAGGAGGGGAAAGCAGTGTCTTTGTAGAGATGAAAACTGGCAGACATCACCTTCACCAAGGGATCTAGGTCAACACCACCAGCAGGAAGACACAGCAACGCCATGCCATGATGCTATGAGATGGGTGCATCATCTCTGCAGTATTTTCTAAGAATCTAAACCCCTGCCTTGCCATGCCAAGCCTTCAATGAGAGACACTGTGCAAAAAACCTCTATGGTTTTTCCAGGAGTCATGTATGGATGTGAGAGTTAGACCATAAAGAAGGCTGAACACTGAATAATTGATGCTTTCAAACTTCAGTGTTGGAGAAGACTCTTGAGAGTCCCTTGGACTGAAAAGAGATAAAGCCAGTCAGTCCTAAAGGATATCTACCCTGAACCTTCATTGCAAGGACTGATGCTGAAGCTGAAGCCCCAATACTTTGGCCATCTGATGCGGAGACCTGAGTCATAGGAAAAGACCCTGATGCTGGGAAAGACTGAAGGCAGGAGGAGAAGGGGACGACAGAGGATGAGCTGGTTGGATGGCATCACTGATGCAACGGACATGACTTTGAGCAGACCCCGGAAGTTGGTGAAGGACAGGGTGGTCTGGTATGCTGCAGTCCATGGAAAATTGGTAGAACATGAATAAAGTGTGTTGTTTATTTAAAAGAAGGAGGTGGTAATTTTTTTCTATAAAGAAGCAAATAGTAAAAGTTTTCTCTCTGTAGGCTATGTGTTCAACTTCGAAACTACCTACCCTTGCCTCTGAAGTGCAAAACTGGTCTAAGACAACACAGCAGCAAATGGTCATAGTTATATTTGAATAACATCACTTCTTTTAACGTGCGCTTAGGGCTTTCCTGGTGCCTCAGAGGTGAAGAACCTGCTTGTCAATGCAGGAGACACAGGTTTGATTCCTGTGTCAGGAAGATTCCCTGGAGAACTGAACTCACTCTAGTATTCCTGCCTCAAAAATCTCATGGACCGAGGAGCCTGACGGACTACAGTCCGTGAAGAGTGAGACACAACTGAGCGACTGAACAACAAATACTCTAATGAAACTCTCATACAAAACTGGGCCCTGGGGAACGAAATAATGACATTTGCCACAACTTGGATGGACCTAGAAATATTCACACTAAGTAAAGTAAGTCAGAAGGACAAAGACAGATACTACGTGACACCACTTACATGTGGAGTATAAAATATGGCATGAATCTATCTACAAAACAGAAAGAGACTCACAAACAGAGAAAGCAGACTTGTGGTAGCCAAGGCGGGTTGGAGGGAGTTGGGAAGAGGGAAGGATTGGGAGTTTGGGATTAGAAGATGCAAACTATTATATCTAGGATGGATACGCAGCAACATCCTTCTATACAGCACAGGGATCTATATTCAATATCTTGTGATAAACCATAATGGAAAAGAATATGAAAAAGAAGGTATATATATAACTGAATTACTTTGCTGTGCTGCAGAAATTAACACATTATAATTCAACAAAAACAATTTTTTTTTAATTTAATGGCTGGACAGATCCCATTGAAACCTGGGTCACAGTGCTACTTTCAAGAACCCAGAATAACAAACTAAACAAGTTCCCCATCTTCCACTCCAAATCCCTCCTAATGAAGATGAGAAGTGCTTTGCCACAGTATATGAACAGGACAACAGGGCTGGAGTTCACACCATTGGGCGCTGCTCCTTCTGTGACGGTGGCATCAAAACCATCCGATAGTCACAGGACCCTTTCTTTAAGCACAGTCTTAGGCAGGCCTGTTACAAATAAAGCAAGCAACCTCACCATGAAACGGCCTTGGAGGATGGCCTTGGAGGATGTGGAGGTCTTCGTCATCACACATGAGCAAAGCCGGGAAGAAGTCCCCACCACGTTGGAGCATTCTAACCACGGTCCCAGGGTAGTGGGTGGCGGGACACAGAAGGTCCTTGGGCTGAGACTGGAATGGACCCTTTTGTCATGGTCAGCAGCGTGGCCTCTCTCATATGCGATGGGGAGCTGGGAAGGATCTCCTGCAGGTGAGTCCCCAAGTCTGTGTTTCAGAAAGATGACACCAAAAGGGCAGGTGGATCCACTTCAGGGTGCCCGCCACGCCCGTGAACCAGGAGGACCAGCTGTGGGCCCTATTTGAGGGTCTGGCCCCATCGTGATGGTCTGGGAGGTCCAGCTGTGGGCCCCATTGTGAGGCTCTGGGAGGACTGGCCGTGGGCCCATCGTGAGGCTCTGGGAGGACTGGCTGTGGGCCCATCGTGAGGGTCTGGCCCCATCGTGAGGGTCTGGGAGGACCGGCCGTGGGCCCATCGTGAGGGTCTGGCCCCATCGTGAGGGTCTGGGAGGACTGGCTGTGGGCTCATCGTGAGGGTCTGGGAGGACTGGCTGTGGGCCCATCGTGAGGCTCTGGGAGGACTGGCTGTGGGCCCATCATGAGGGTCTGGCCCCATCGTGAGGGTCTGGGAGGACCGGCCGTGGGCCCATCGTGAGGGTCTGGCCCCATCGTGAGGGTCTGGGAGGACTGGCTGTGGGCTCATCGTGAGGGTCTGGGAGGACTGGCTGTGGGCCCATCGTGAGGCTCTGGGAGGACTGGCTGCGGGCCCTATCGTGAGGGTCTGGCCCCATCGTGAGGCTCTGGGAGGACCAGCTGCGGGCTTCATCATGAATTTCCAGGAGCAGCAGTGGAAGATGCAGTTCTTGGACTCTCTCAGTGGGAAGGACGGAGGTCCTGACCCTGGAACTTAGCTGCAGCCATTCCAGGGGGAGCTCTGAACCCGTGATCCAACACCTCCGGGAAGCTGAGCTTCCTCCCTCTGTGCACCCAGGCTGCTCAGGGAGAGTAAGGAGGCTTGGGTCGCCTCTCAAATGTTAAGTTCCTGACTCAGGCTTCATTGCCACAAGCCCAGCACAAGCGCCACGAGCGCACGCTGTCCTGAACTTGGCCACCTTGAGCAACGTCCCGAATTTGCCTTCCAACCAGTTCAGCCCCATCTTGGTGTCACTCAACTGTCCAGGAAGGTAGAAGGTTGACTGAGGTCATTTTTCCTTAGCATAGCCCTTGGTTCATCTCGCTCACTGTCCTTTGGGACACTGAGCCCATTTTTTTTTTTTTTAATTTTAACATGATCCTACTACACTTAATTCTACATATATAAATTGTTCTCTTTTTTCAGAGAGTATTTTAAACAAGAAAACAATTATTTTAGATACCAGAAAGGAGTGAAACTGTAATGACTGAAACTTAATCCTCTCTTGACATATGGGAAACTGACTCAAATTTGGGAGTGCCAAAAATTCAGGAGAATTTATAAATGCCAAGGAGGAAATATCCCTCACTTTGTGGGTGGGAGAAAATAGGGTAGGTGAGAGAGATGTGGTTTGGAAATATTATTACTTTCTGAAATGACATATTTAAACGTATGGTACAGATACTATTTTAAAATTCACTTACATTCCACGTATATAAAGTGAATGAGTTTGGATCTAAACAGGTATCAATATTTTACTTATGTCTATTTATACTCCTATGTAGAAAAGACCCTGATGCTGGGAAAAACTGAGGGCAGGAGGAGAAGGGGACGACAGAGGATGAGACGGTTGGCTGGCATCACCGACTGGATGAACATGAGTTTGAGCTAGCTCCGGGAGTTGGTAAAGGACAGGTGTTGCAGTCCATGGGGTTGCAAAGAGTCAGACATGCCCAAGGGACTGAACAACAACATACTCATATGTATACAGGCTTCCCTGGTGGCTCAGACTATAGAGAATCCGCCCATCATTGCAGGAGATGCGTGATTGATCGCAGGGTCGGGAAGATCCTCTGGGGAAGGAAATGGCAACCCACCCCAGTATTCTTGCCTGGGAAATCCCATGGACAGAGGAGCCTGGCGGGCTGAAGTCCATGGGGTCGCAAAGAGTTGGGACATGACTTAACAACTAAACAGCAACGAAGACTCATATATACACAGGGCATCAAAGGGGGAAATAAGTTGGAAAAAATAAGCCCCGTGGTTGTTTTTTCTCAGACTGACATGAGTGTGGAGCTAAAGAAAAATAGCTAAAAGTTTACTCATGAGCAAATCTATCTTTTAAGGAGTATTTCCTTCCGATAAACAGCAAAGAATCCTGGGAGGGGCAATTCTTGCCCACGTATGAGTCATCCACGGATTAACTGTAAGAGCTAAGCCCCATTTTTGGTCCTGGAATTCACTCACAAAAATGGTCATGCCTGAGAATTTCCTGTCAGTCTGCTCAACCCCACCTCCCTTAAGGCACTCACTGCTTGCGTTTTCGACACAGGAACTGAACTGTGTGTCCGACCCAGGAATCGAACCGGGGTCTCCTACATTGCAGGCAGATTCTTTATCCACTGAGCTACCAGGGAAGCCCTGTGTATTCCTGAGAAGAAGTCTCGAAGGGAAAATGAAGAATTTCTCAGGAGGAAAGGCTAAGAAATAGGACAGGACACACAAACTTGAATTCCACTTCAGTGTGACCCTCATGGATGTTCAGAGAGGGCAGGCTGTTGGTCAAGAGTCTCTGGATCCTGTATCTTCTGTTTGCATCAGGGGACCTTCAGCATCAGAGCCTGCTGCGTCCCTGGGGGGTCTGGCCCCTGCCCTGCAGGGGCCCCAAAGAGACACCGTACCAACAACTCAAAACTTCCATCTCTTCCCTGCCTCAGCTTTTCGCCCTGAAACCATGTGCTTCTTGTGGGTTGAAAAATCTCTTTAAGCCACGTGGCAGTTTGTGGGGCAGATAAAGCAGTTACCCTTGAAGGACCACTGAAAAACAATGGGATTCCTGCCTGTGGGGAAGGTGGTAAGTGTACAGCCCTTATTTTCAAAACAAAAATTAAAACTGGATGAAATGAAAAACTTAGCTTAACTGTTTTTGTGTTTTTTTTTTTTTCCTGAAGAAAACTTTGTGACACGAAGTCGCCAACCAACAAAAATATCTGTAGACAATGATAATTTATGCTCTCTTTTCTCAGTGAAATGAATGGCTTTAAGTAAGGTAAATACTACAGGCAATGTATTGGTAAATACTACTGAGCAAGCCCCAGGGGATGGTGAAGGACAGGGAAGCCTGGCGTGCTGCAGTCCATGGGGGTCACAGAGAGTCGGTCATGACTGAGCGACTGAACAACAAATAGGCAGTGTAGGATCTCAACAACCTGAATGGCAAGATCAGAAGGTGGTTATCACTTTCAACAGGTGCCTGTGTGAATTCATGCATCTAACCTGCATGTCACCCTTTTAAGCAGGAGCTATCACAATCCCACTTCAAAGATGTAGACACTGAGGTTCAGCCAATGAAATAAGCTGCCTAGAGCCCGTTGCCAGTAAACACCAGAATTCTAACCCAGCCGCCGGATCCAAAGGGCATGGGTTTGACCACTGAACACACTCAATCAAACAGCCTAGAACTGAAGTAGCTCCAAAGGCATCTTGAAATGCAGGCAATGACAGAGTATTAAAAACCAACCCAGCCCGTGGAAAGAGTCAATGTATCAGAGATGCGATGTAAGAAGGGAAGGTTTCCCTCCATACCTGTAACTCTGGACTCACTGGGACCCCACAGCCAAGGCAGGCTTCCCCTGTGGCTCAGCGGGTTAAGAATCTGCCTGAAATGCAGGAGACCTGGGTTCGATCCCCGGGTTGGGAAGATCCCCTGGAGAAGGGAAAGGCTACCCACTCTAGGATTCTGGCCTGGAGAATGGCACAGACTGTATATAGTCCATGGGGTCTCCGAGAGTTGGACACGACTGAGCGACTTTCACACCACGGCCAAGGCATTCCCTTCTCTTCACACCTAACACAGAGGGACCTGGGACAAGACTGAACCTGACCTCAGCTGAAGCAGGAGGACCTCTCCTTTAGGCAGAATGCTCCTCTTCCTCTGAGAAATCACAAGAAAAGAGCCAGCCTTTCCACGGCTCACCCCAGGGAGCACCAGCCACTGTGGGTACGAGGCTCTCTGCCCCGCTGCACAAGTAGGGTTGCGACCTTCAGAGCACCAAGCCTGGCTCTGCCCCAGGGTCTTCGCCCACGCTCAGCCCACGACACTTCCCTGGGACAGCCAGCCTTGTCCTCGCACTGCCTTCGGATCTCTGCCCGACAGCCTCCCCCAACATCTCGTCCAGACCGGAGCCCCCCAGCCCCGCCAGCACGCGCACTCTTCCCTATTTGTCCCGCCCTCCCCTCTGCAGCTGCACCATCACTGTCCTGCGGTGCCCTACCTGCCAGACCACCCCCCTAGCCCCACTGGACAGAGAACTCCACATGAGCCTGCCGGTCCTGCCTCCTGCACCCCAAGCATCCACAGTCCACAGCTCAGTGGCTAATCAGGATCATGGAAGAGTTGATTCCCACGAGCCAAACCCAAAGGGATAAGAAGACCATGTCCTCTTGCCATGCTCTTGGTGGAATCTCTCCGGACAAACCAAATGGTCCTGAAGCTACTTGTCATAATAAAACAAAAGCCTGCCTACTGCTTTTAGGCACATATGTGAGGACGGTACCTGCGGACTCTCAGAAATTAAACAGAAGCTTGAAATGTGCACAGGAATTAAAGTGTCCAGTGCCAGAGAATTCAGCGTGGATGCGGCAAACAGAACTCCGCATCGCTTAGGTGGGGGCTGAACATGCAGATGTGATCTTTGGCAGTGAACAAAGCCCCAAGTGTCACTGGGCATCTTAGGAGCAAGGGCCTGCCGGGAAGGAACAGTTGCAAGGGCTTTGCGCCTTTGTGTCAGCGTAAGGGGTCTGACGGTCCCCACCGTTTCTGAGCGCCTGGCCTTCGTAACACCCCTGAAAAGCATTCTCCTAAAGATGTTCCCTGAGATAGGACACCACTCTGCGTTGTTTCAGTGCATACCAGCACGAATATCCCAGGGCAATCCACCCTCCTTTTAACGGCTGATGACAGCTCCAATGGCTGGGCAAAAATCAGTTGAAGGAAAGGGAAGTCTTGTCGGAAATGAGATTAATCTTGTAACGAGTGTTCAGCCCTGATAACCCATCTGGGCACACAACTGCTTCAACTGGAGAGCTATTAACCTTCACCCGGCAAGCTCTGGCCAACCGTTATAAACATGAAAGAGACAGAGTCCTTCCCCCCTCCTCGTAGACTAAACAACCAGATTTGAATTCCACCTAAACGGCCTCTTTTCTGCAGATGTGTGGTGATGACGAAGTCGGGGGTGGGGGGCAGGTGGGTCATGGCTGGGCCGATAACTCAGGTAATTAACTTTGGCCTTGGTTTGCTCAGATGGAGGTTATTAGCGTGAAACATCATTTGGGACAATTTTCAATAAAATTACTAGCTCAGGGAAGTTGGAGAGAGTTGATTTCAGGCAGGAACACACACGCTGCTAGTAGAAACACAACTTGAGTGTTTTCTTGTCCCCTCCTTTCTAAGTCTTGTATCCAACAAGAGGGACAGGAGCACAGAGGTGGCCGCTGTCTTGCACTCGGCTCCTCCCTTCCAACCACGGCGGGCATTTGCATGAGAGAGGCAGCTTGTGGTCACTGAAAGGAGATTTTTCTTTTTATCTCTAAGAAGTTATTAGCTTTCATGTGGAGCAAACCTGTGATCTTGCCTTTATCAGCAAATGCTGTAACCGACTGAGTTAACCAAGCCGCCCCACGTAAATTCATGAGTGGTTAAGGTGGCTCAGATGGTTAAAAATCCACCTACCAGTGCAGGAGACCTGGGTTCAATCCCTGTCTTGGGAAGATTCCATGGAGAAGGGAATGGCAGCCCACTCCAGTATTCTTGCCTGGAGAATCCCAAGGACGGAGGAGCCTGGCGGGCTATGGTCCACGGGCTCATAAAGAGTCGGACACAACTGAACAACTAACACATTCACTTCAATTCAGGACATTAACCACCTACAACTGAAAATAACTTTCACGACACTTTCAAGACACACTCTGAGGTCATTTAACTTATTGCTCAGCCCATAGCCCTCTTTCGCATCAGTTTATACAGAGCCATTGGGTTATCTACATCCAAGATAATAACTATGAACAGATAAAGGAGAAGCCCTCTGAATCTTAGAACTGATGTCAAACCAACGTGGATGCATCATATACCCCACATATGGCATTTAAAGAAGGAAAATATTTAAGTGCATGTATTAAGTAATAGGAGGGACAGATGTTCTATGTAACTAACTCCTCCACTGGGCTAAGTTATTTCAGTCATGTCTCTTTTCAACCTTTCTGAGCCAAGCGCTCAGAAACAGTGGGGACTGTCGGACCCCTTACGCTGACGCAAAGACGCAAAGCCCTGGCAGCTGTTCCCTCCCTTTCGACTGAAGCCCACCAGGCTCCTCTGTCCATGCGATGCTCCAGGCAAGGACACTGGAGTGGGTTGCCATGTCCTTCTCCAGGGGATCTTCCCAACCCAGGGATCGAACCCAAGTCTCTTACATCTCCTGCGCTGCCAGGTGGGTTCTTTACCACTAGTGCCAACTGGGAAGCCCAAACTCTCCACTAGTGTGACTGTAACTCAGATTTTTTTTAAAGTGAAAAAGAAAAGGAAAAAAGGAAAAGATTCACTTAGCGTGTTCTAAGCAAGCTTATCTCCCTCAAGATTTTCATCCAGTCTTCATGATGACCAAAGATAACTCTCAGAATAGCTCTCCCTAACAGGGCATCCTACCTCTGCTTTGAACCAAGTTTCTCTTTTTCCAGAAGGTAAGTCACAAGTGCCAGGCCTCAGGGTTGGGTCTGCATGTACCCAGCAAGGCTGCATCTTTACGGTGTATCTCGCTCATACTAGTCTCTAGTAACAGCATGAGAGAGGGACATGGTAGATGGTACACGTCATGCAGGGAAGTCACTGCAAGGAAGACAAAACGTCCTGGCCTTGGGGTCTTGCCTTCAGGCTTTGCACTTGCTTGCTTCACACACTGCCTCCTCCTGCTGTGAGTGGGTAGGATCACAGGGCAGGAGGAGTGAGGAAAGCAAGCAGACCAGCTCCTGCATCACAGGGACGCAGACTTTCTCTGTATTTGCAGCCAAGTTGATGACAGCAAGGGATCCCATGGTCCAATTCTCCCAGTCACCCTGGGAGCTTTTAGGCAAGGTGGAGATGGGCTACAGCTACAGTCACTTGAGCTGGTCAGCTTTTCAGCCCGGAGTGACCACTCTGTGTACTTGAAGTAGACCAGGTCACACACTAACCGCATGACCTAAGTCTCCCAATTGGTCTTGATTTAAATTCTCATTTCTTTCCCAAGAAAATCTTGCAAGAGCCTTCAATGTCCGTGATAAGATGAAGCTCAATTTCACTTAAGGTCAGATCCGTTTCATATGATGTAACAGCAGGATATTCAGGGGGTAGATCTTGCTTCTGGTGCCAAATCCTTTATGTATACAACCTCAGCAGACAGACAGAAGACAGAGAAGAAACCATAGCGCCTGAGAGTCAGTTTATGATGCCACTTTATGTCTTAGAGGAGGGCAGGTTCAACTCAAGGACATATGACAAAAGCCACAGGAATCGTTTTTTTATAAGATGCAAACAGCACACTCATCCATTAGTCTAGACTGGGTAGGCAGGATGAGGGCGACTGGCTAACTCTGCCCATGTGACTCTGATGGCTGGCGTGGGCTGCCCCAACCTTGGCACATTTCTTGACATTTACCAAGTAAAACGATGAGATCAGGGAAACCACAACTTCAAACCCCATATCTTGTGAAACTGAAACAGTAAACACTTTGCCTGACAGTGATTTTTGTTTTGATTATCATACTTGATTGAACCATGGGGCGGTTGACACCCATGCTGTGAAGTTGTGTATTTTTTTCAGTGAGACAAACTGCATTTACCCGTTCCAAACTGGTACGGACACTTGACTGATTTCTACCTAAGCATGAATGTAAGAATCCCAGCACTTCAGTTGGAGGCTTTACCACTGAGTAAACCTCTCCTAGTAGGCAGGCAACATGCAGAAGAGAAGATCCACCTTGAAATCTAATTTGTCGCCTTCCTACCTAAAGAGTGGCCCCCAAACCCACCTGGAACTTCATCATGTGATCTTATTTGGAAATAGGATCTTTCCAGATATAATTAAGGATACAGATGAGATTAGACTAGATTAGCAAAGACCCTAAGTCCAAGGAGAGCATCTTTTTAAGAGACCAAGAAGGACAGACAGAGACTAAAATAAGGTGATGTCAAGACAGAGGCAGAGGTGAACATGATGCAGCTATATTTCCAGGAAGATAAGGATTGTGGACGACCGCCCAGAGCTGAATCCGAGGCGTGGAATGGATATTCTTCCACAGAGCTCTCAGAACCAGCCCTGGGACATCTTGATTTTGGACTTCAGGTCTCCTAAACTCCAAGACAATACATTTCTGTATTTTAAACCCTTAGTTTGTGGTTATTTTCATGGAAACCCTAGAACACTAACAGACTACATGTAGATACTGTTTTTAACAAACTTTTTGGCATTTCAAGGGGTTACATGGCCCATTAATTGCCTTATAGGGTTAGGACAGCTTCCAAAAGGGCTTAAAGGTTAACTCCCAGCTTGCAGCAACCAGACAGCTTAAATTTTTCAGAACAAAATTAATTTTGCAAAATTTTCCATATAAAGCCCTTTGTCTGACCATGCCCTGATTTTTATGCTTGGGAAAATGTGTCTCTCGTACCACTTGGGGGAAAAATGTCTGATTTACAGTTTTTACATTTACATATCATTCAGGCCTTGATGATATGGGGGGCGGGGCGTGTTTTAACAAACATCTTTAAATCTCTCAACATTTGTTTGAAAAGAAAGTTACAAGTTGAAGAAAAAAAAAGAAAAATTTTAATTTATTTAGGTAAATTAAAACCCAACTTCTCTAGTATGTTTTTCCAGCCAACATTTACAGGCAAATTTGTCGAGTTATGGTAGAAGTAGAGTGATTTACAATGTTATGTTAGTGTCAGACGTACCGCAAAGTGATTCAGTTATACACATATACATACACCCCTTTTCAGAGTCTTTTCCATTACAAGGTATTGAATATAGTTCCCCAAGCAATAGAGCAGATCTGTGCTGTTTTATCTATTTTATCTGTGCTGTGCCGTGCTTAGTTGCTCAGTCACGTGCGACTCTCTGTGACCCACAGACTGCAGCCCGCCAGGCTTCTCTGTCCGTGCGATTCTCCAGGCAAGAACACAGGAGTGGGTTGTCATTTCCTCCTCCAGGGCATCTTCCCAACCCAGGAAAGATGGGTTGGGAAGATGCCCGCGCCCCCTGTGTCTCCTGCATTGGCATGCGGATTCTTTACCACTGAGCCACCGGGAAGCCAATTCATATATACTCTTTCACAAACAAAATCCTAGTTCTCTTTGGCATCCCTTTTAATTATCCTAAAGACAATGAGGAATTTCCTGATCCAATGGATAACTGGGTTGAGAAACACTGGACTCCTCAATGGTCAATCAAGTTTCTTCCAACATTTTGAACTTCAAAATAAAAGCTGTTTCCTTCTCTTCAACTCCTTAAAAACTAGACTGTAGTGTTTGCTAGGACAGAGACCAAGTCAGACCTCTTCTAATCATGTAAATTGCCAAAGACATGCTGCCCTCAGGGAAAGATTTTAGTACCCCCCCTTGGTCATTTATTCTTATGTTCATTCATTCAGCAAATATTTATGAGTCAGTATTTTATGTGCTAGACAGTCGAGAAACAGCAGTGAGCCAAATTCTTAAGATGGAAAAATTACGAGGTTGGAAGTTCATTTTAAAAATCTTACCACGATAACCAAATTCTGTACGTTTTAGGAAAGATCACATTTTCCTTGGCTACATATAATATCTGAACCAGTAAAGCTCATTACATTAAGAATACATTAGCTAAACTTGAAATTTCAGTGTGGAATCCAACTTTATTACCTGGCTTAGATAAACTGATTGTTAATTGGTATTAAAGTTAATCTTTCTTGTAAAGCAGATTATCTTGCAATTGAATACAAAGATCTTATTAGCTATTTATGAAAATGTTCCCCACATCATACCCATTGCACAGGTCAACTATATAATAATTACAGTACTGGACGGGCTACCAGTGAATACGGAAACCTTTAGTATGAACCGTCATAGCTCAGTTGGTTAAGAATCTGCCTGCAGTGCAGGAGACCCAGGTTCGATCCCTGGGTCAGGGAAGATCCCCTGGAGAAAGAAATGGCAACTCACTCCAGTATTCTTGCTTGGAAAATCTCATGGACACAGAAGCCTGGTGGGCGGCAGTCCATGGGGTCAAAAAGAGTTGGGCACGACTGAGCGACTAACACTTAACACACTTGGTATGAACCGTACATAGAATATCAGCACACCTGTTTAGTTTCAAAGAAATCTCTGAAGAATAACTGCAGTTAACAGAAGAAGAAAAACAAATGGTGCCCATCCTAATCCATTAAACACAACTTCTTATGACTGTGTGCCCAGGAGGGGTATTTGCCCAGTAGATTGTAAGAACTGAACCTTTAAATGAGCCGGTGCAAACCTTGGAGAAACATCGGTAGGTGCTGCCACTCAGCAAAAGTGAAATTGCCGCTTGGTTTTGCCTTAACCAGACCAGTGTCATGTAACAAAATGCAGGCTCTGGGAACTGTATTCCTGCTTCCAATTTTCACTCGGAAACACCTCCAACCATGCCCCAGAACAGACACATGCATTTAAAGGACATGTGCTCACAAATATTCAAAATCCCACTATGTTCTGGGCAACCCACATAATCATCCCACCTTCCCAAGCCCAAGAAGGTTCCTTAAGATAATACACGCGTATTGTCTAACATCAAGCATTCAAACTGGACACAGGAGCGTGCAAGACATTGGTCCCAAGAATAAGTAATAATTTTGTCTTCTGATCAAGAGGTCCAACTTGCTTCCTAAACTCTAGCAGGCAATTAACACAATGCTTTGTATTTGGGTCAGACTCTTTAGGACCCTATGGACTGTAGCCTGCTAGGTTCCTCTGTTCACGGGGTTTCCTAGGCAAGAATACTGCAGTGGGTTGCTACTTCCTTCTTCAGGGGATCTTCTCGACCCAGGAATCAAACCCTTGTCTCCTACATCTCCTGCACTGGCCAGCTGACTCTTTACAACTGAGCCACCAGGGAAGCCAATAACTGCTCACTGAATTAAATGAATTCATCCTCCATGGCGTTATCACCTCACTAATTAATGCACTGATCATGCATTTATCATCCAGGCAGATACTCATTTACTTATTCAACAGACATTATTACCAGGCACGGTCCGCACAGATAAAAGATTACACAGCACCAGCCATGTGACTTAGGGTATAGAGGGCCGAACTTTAACAAGCAGAGTTTGAGAGTTTCTGTTCTTCAATGAGGTTCCATAGATTCCTAATCATGAACACCAACTGGCAATTCAGTGTCTGCTTTCCTCTAAAGAATGTGTCAGCCGAAGCAATCAGGTTTGAATGAGCACTGGACTCCTCTCACACTAGGACCACTCCGGAGACCAGCTGTGGCCCCTCACTACAGACACGCATTCATTCATTCAACCGTCCGTTGACTGGCAGAGGCCAGAGGAAAGGGGAGGGAGGAGGCAGTGACATCTGATAGCCCTCCAGCGCAGTTTTCTCTTTGGATTCTCAAAACTCCTGAGCTTCTGAGTTCAGCTGCTGAAAGATCGGTGAGTATTTTGCTTGAACTCCTAAATGGACTGACAACACTGACTCTATTGTATTTATTCCACTGTCCTCAAAAGAATGGTACGAGAGAGAAACCAATAACAGGGAGGGAAGTGCTTTCACCTCTTCAGAAGAAGCTACGAATATTCAAAGATGAACAGCACAAACAAACAGAATCAAGAACTGATTACTTCAAACAAAGCAAAAAACATATGATAGTACACGAAATAATAAGAATGAGACTAGGATTAACAGCCACAAAGAGCTCACACCGATTTGCACATAAAAACATACTACTGTTCAAACACAAGCTAAGCTACTGTAGTTGTGTCTGACTCTTTGTGACCCCATGGACTGTAGCCCACCAGGCCCTTCTGTCCATGGGGATTCTCCAGGCAAGAATACGGGAGTGAGTTGCCATGCCCTCCTCTATGGAATCTTCCTGACCCAGGGATCAAACCCACATCTCTTAGTCTCCAGGACTGGCAGGTGGGTTCTTGACCACTAGCGCCACCTGGAAAGCATGACTGTATTAAGCTGTTGGGTCCTTCCACCAGCACCAGGAAGGGTGTTTTTGGCACTGCTGAATCCACTCTACAGATAAGGAAACTGAGGCACAGAAAAGAGATGTGCCCTTGCTATGGCATCCTGGAACAAGGGTCTGCCCCGGCCGTCTGGTTCTGCTTTGTAATAAGACACTGGGTCCTCAGGAAGGGATATGGGGCTTTAATCTCTAGGAGGGGATCATAAACATTCAGCTGCTAGTCCTCTTTTCTTCACTAACCTGGAGAAAAGAGGGAGGGTAAAAAGGAGTATTTAAATGATTTTAATTTCTCCAATTCATTATTAGTTTTAAAGAATATGTCTGTGTGCATGGAAAAAAAGACAAAAGAAGACAAAACAGGAAAAAAATCTTCGAAAGACCCCTGATGTGTAATATCAGGTCTTCCCTGGTGACTCAGACAGTAAAGAATCTGCCTGCAATGGGGGAAACCCAGGTTCGATCCCTGGGTCAGGAAGATTCCTCTAGAGGAAGAAATGGCAACCCGCTCCAGGATTCTTGCCTGGAGAAGCCCACGGACAGAGGAGCCTGGCGGGCTACAGTCCATAGGGTAGCACAGAGTTGGACACAACTGATGCGATGGGTTTAACTTCCTTTTCGGAATTATTTTCTAAACTCCTCCAGTGATTGCTTTGGAAATGGGGGAAAAAGAACAAAGCTTTTATCATTATTGTGTTGTTTAAAAGATATGTTATCCAGTGGGTCTATGACACCTGTATTCAGGCTGAAGAAAGCAAAACAGAACCAACCGCCGCTGTCAGGCAGGCAGTGGCGACTGTCAGAGAGCAGGTCAAAGATGGGTCTACCGGCTCTGCACCGGCACCACACAGCCACGACCCCCAGGGCGCCGGAGCCAACACAGACGCGGGAGCTCGGGAAGTCATTTTGTAAAAAAATAAGCAGAAGTGGCAGGGAGGCAGCAGCTGGAAGGAAACACGTTGGGAGACGCGTCTCGGAGTTTCACGAAAAGGCAACAGAACTTCACAGGGAGGGTGGAGGGGGAACAAATGCAGAGGAAGAAAGATCTTCATTCAAACAGGAGGTTCCTGAGATAGTGACCATGTCTTCCAACAAGATGAGCCAAAGCACACAAACAAGGGGGTCTCGAAAAGAAAAATATCATTGGGGGCAATTTCACGTCAATCCCACCAAAATATGAGTGTTGAGTGACTGTGTGAATAAAATCACTGGAGTATGCTGAGCACCAAAGAATCGATGCTTTTGAACTGTGGTGTTGGAGAAGACTCTTGAGAGTCCCTTGGACTGCAAGGAGATACAACCAGTCCTGATTTCCTAAAGGAAATCAGTCCTGAATATTCACTGGAAGGACCGATGTTGAAGCTGAAACTCCAATACTTTGGCCACCAGATGCGAAGAGCTGACTCATTGGCAAAGACCCTGATGCTGGGAAAGATTGAAGGCAGGAGGAGAAGGGTATGACAGAGGATGAGGTGGTTGGATGGCATCACCGACTCAATGGACGTGAGTCTGAGTAAACTCCAGGAGTTGGTGATGGACAGGGTGGCCTGGCGTGCTGCAGTCCGTGGAGTCGCAAAGAGTCGGACACGACTGAGCAACTGAACTGAACTGAACGGATGTTCATTTACTGGCATCTTCATGAAACTGGACTACATGTAACCATGTCTGGCAGCTTCTCGAAGCCATCAGACAAACCTTCTGCCTCTCCCTGGACACAAACATCTACGGAATACACACTGGACACAGACTCTAGCAGACACTGTCCTCTTGCCCATTTCACCTCAGAGCTCACAGGCACCTTCTGATCATCCAAGGAGGCACTGCAGCATGAAGGGACCCAACAGTTAACAGCAGCTCAGTTTTCTGTTTGCTTCGGAGACCTGCAGGAGATCAGGGTGGAGCTGTGGGTTTCCAAGCTTGGAGTATGCAAACAGCCCTCTCTGGGGCTTTGCCAAGGCTCGAGTTGAGTGGCTTTCGGATGCTGTTTATTTCGTTTAGTTTATTGTTCAGTGTTACTGTTTGTTGACTTGATATATTTTTTCCCCCTGCAAAGGGGCCAGTGGGTAAGGACATATCCTGTAGGTGGAAAATTGATGATTTCCTATAGTTCAGTGTTTGTGTGTTGTGGTTTTATTTGCTTTGGTTCAAAGGACCTAAACAATGCATTCACTGGAATTGAATAACTGGTGTCAATTCAGCACAGAGAACAATCTGTGCGCTGAGATTTCTGTACCCAAATCGGGTGATCTCTGCTTGACTGAAGAAAGCGAAATCTAAAATGACATTTACATCTAAATGTTCACCCAAAAGAAAATGTCCAGTTGAATCTCAAAGAGGCTTATTTGTCAACAAATACAGAAACAGACTCATGGACTCATAGACTGAGAGGAGAAGCTTACAGTTGCTGGGGGGGGGGGGCGGGTAGGGATCGTTAGAGGGTTTGGGATGGACATGTACACACTGCTCTTTCTAAAACGGGTAACCAACCAGGACCTACTGTATAGCACAGGGAACTCTGCTCAGTGTTACACGGCAGCCTGGATGGGACGGGAGTCTGGGGGGAGAATGAATACATGTTATATCAAGGGAGTCATGGACTTCCCTGGTGGCTCAGACAGTAAAGCGTCTGTCTACAATGCAGGAGACCCGGGTTCGAGCCCTGGGTTGGGAAGATCCCCTGGAGAAGGAAATGGCAATCCACTCCAGTACTATTGCCTGGAAAATCCCATGGACAGAGGAACCTGGTAGGCTACAGTCTATGGGATCGCAGAGTTGGACACGACTGAGCGACTTCACTTCACTTTTATGACTGAGTCCCTTGATATTCACCTGCAGTTATCATAACATTGTTAATTGACTGTACTCCAATACAAAATAAAAGGTTTTAAAAAACACAGACTCATGCATCATAATCCATAATTTCAAGGGGACCCAAGACCCCACAGAACAGGAGTCCTACTCATAGAAATGTCTAATCTAGCTACATTCCTCTTTGCAAAATCCAGGCAACAGACAAGACCAAGGATGAGAACGAGGGCCTAAAGCCATCACCTTGGAAACATCACATTTTCACCCACTTCACAACAGTGGATTCTGCCAATAAATCTGTAGCAAGAGGCTCACCGCCCCCATGGAGGAGAGAGAATGCACAGCAAACCACGCCTTCGCAGAGGAAGTTTCCATCCGGAGCTCTTTCTGCGTTGCTGAGTCTCTGGTTGGGCTGGCTATCTGTGTAGGAAGTGGACGCAGGAAGTATCTGTCTACAAACCCTTTATCCTCAAGGTAATTGCCACAGCAGCATTTTACTGTTTACCAAACCAGTAAACATGCGATCTAAAAAAAGATGTTTTCCATCTCCAAAGAACAAGGCTTAAAATATATATATGTGTGTGTGTGTGCTTATTTCATAACCAGCTTCTTATCAAAACCACCAACAATAAGACTGTGTTCCCAAGAGGCAGGGAGTCAGTGGGAACACCCTTGGGGGTAGAACAGAAGCTTCACTCTCAGGGAAGCCCCCAAAACACAGCCTGGTTTTCTTCCCTGAGATGCTACTCTAGGAAAGTCGATTTTATTTCTCCTCTTCGGGCTTAACACAGGCTGAAGAGAGTCAGGGTCTTTGGCTGAACAGGTAAAATCAACAAGACTTTCCATGTTAACTCAGACTGGCAGGATGGATAACTCATAAAGTCATGTGTAAAACAGACAACTAGTGAGAACTCTGCTTTATAGTACAAGGAGCTGAGTTTGGGGCTCTCTGATGACCTAGAGGCGTGGAACAGGGGGTGAGGCGGTGGGGAGGCTCAAGAGAAGAGAGGATATGTAAGCATATAGCTGATTCCTGCCTGGAGAGTTCCATGGACAGAGGGGCCTGGGGGGCTACAGTCCATGGGGTCGCCAAGAGTCAGACACGACTGAGCAATTAACACTTTCACAGCTGATTCACTTTGCTGCACACAGAAGCTAACACAACATCGTCAAGCAGTTATGCACCAATAAAAACAGAATGACAGACATAACATCTTCAAAAATTAATATGTCACTTGTATTTGATCTTGGGCCACATTCTTATTTTATATGCATGCTAAGTGGCTTCAGTCGTGTCTGACTCTGCCGCCCCATGGACTGTAGCCCACCAGGCTCCTCTGTCCATGGGATTCTCCAGACAAGAAAACTGGAGAGGGTTACCATTCCTCCTGCAGGGGATCTCCCCAACACAGCAATCAAATCCGCGTCTCCTGTCTCCTGCCGAGGTAGGCAGGTTCTTTACCACTAGTGCCACCTGGGAAGCCCTCTTATTTTACATGTGGACATGAATATGCTTCTAGCGCTAGGAGGTCACATAACAAGTTAAAGACAGAACTCAAATGTGGACACGCGGCTGCGGCTTTTGATTACCTGGTCAACCTTGTCTCTATTTCTTTACCCCGGATGAAAAGCTTGAGAGCCTGCACTGTCCCAGGTTTCCTGGGATGACAGACGTGACTGGGTAAATGGAAGCAGGTTCAGGGAGGACCCCTGAGCACTGGAGATGTTTGGGGGGGAGGTCCTCTCCATGGTTACTGCTTTATGTTTTAAAAAGCACCTGTTGGGTTGTTAACGAGAGCAGAGAGGAAGAAAGAGGACGGAAGGAGCATTGAGTGTGAGATGGACTGAGAGAAGCAGAGGGCAGCAAGCCCTCCGAGCAGGGGCCTCCAGGGCCAGCCAGCCGCACGGAGGCTCCGGCTGCCTCCACAGCAAGCGCCTGCTGGCATCGTTTTAGGTCCTGCTCTGACGCAAAGTTCTGGGAATTACTGAGCGCTTACTGCCCTGGAAGAGTCTTTATTTCTTAATCAAATGAAAAGAACACGTGCATCAGAGGAAAACTGGCCACCTTAAGAAAAAAAGAATTCACTACCTGTTATAAATTGGAAAAAAAAATCTTTATGGATTTCCTGAGTTTGGTCCTAGAAGGAAAACCGATGTGACTCTAGTGAAGAATAACATTAGGTAACAAGCAGTTCGGGCCTCAAGGACCATTCCAGCTCGGTTCACCTCCCCGGAGCCCTGTGAAGTGGAAAGCATGGCGGCTCCCTCTGATGGAGGAGACACCCAGAGGAGGTGAGGGGGGGACCTGTCCAGGGAGAAACGCCCGGAGCCCACTCCTGTGCTCCCGAGAAGGAGCGGACTCCGGGCTCCAGGCGCGGCGCCTTCCCCGCGGAGGTCCCGCAGCGCCGGGCCGGCCACCGCCCCCCCAGGCCGGCCTCTCTCCACTTCCCTCGCCAGCCTTCACAGCGACGCCTCCCTTTCCTTGTCCGTGCGATAAGACCAATCCTTTCCCCACAGAGTCTATTTTAAGAATGAAGAAATGAGAGTGTCAGGGGCCTCCCTGAGCATAAGATAAGCACGGGCCGGCTCCATTCACCTACATGCTGACGCTTCTGTGAACGGAAGGTGACACCTCCAGACAACACAGATCCCAGGGGGACTTCGCAATATAAAGCCACATAGTTATATATATATATATATATATATATATATATATAAAATTTATTTTTTTTTAACTTGGAGCGATGTCTTGGGAAATCTACCTCACATTGAGACACAAACTAATTATGTTGACAAATTCTCAAGTGTTGTTTCAACAGCTTCCTCTTCCTCAAAGGTGAGCATCGCACGCCTCCAGTTAACTTGAGAAAATAAAACTCAACAGGGTCCAGTGGGGTTCAGAAGGACTAGGACGGTGAAGCTGCTACTGGCCGAGGATTTGAATTAATGAACTTGGGAGCCTTTGGAGGGGGGTGGTTGGGAGGGAAAACTCTTTGGTGTTGGACTGTATTTCTATACTTGTTAAATGGAAAAAAAAATCGATGTGCTATCCTATAATTTTATAACAGGAGGAGAGATGTTAAATCTTCAAGGTTGAATGATTTAAAGGCCATTGTGTTAAGATTCAGGAGTGCAAATTCTTTGCAGGATGTACTAGAAACGCTCTTTGTTTTACACTCCAGAAACTGACATGCATTGTCTTGAACAAAGTCACTTGAAGTAACAGCCCTGATGTTCATGTTATGATTGGATTATGATGTAGCTTTAAAAATAAATAATTTCACTTGGCCTTGGCATTTCTTTTCTAAATGTCTCAGCACTTATCTGTGCTGAACAGCAGATTACGTTTTTTCTTCCCAGAGTCCAATTCCATGAACACCCCTACGGAAAGACTTGGTAAGGCCTGATGGAAAACTCAGGAGACGCGGGCGAGGAAGTTGATACTTGGGGTGAGGAAACGATCTGGAATCTGGAACCACGGCCCCTTGGATGTCACCAAATATGGAAAGAATTCTTGTCACCAAGCACAGAATTGGGTGTTAAGAGTTTAGCTCTTGAATTTTCTAGTCCTTTATCTTAATCAGCCAACAAGAGCATAATAACTGTCGCCTAAGGGGTTTTCTCACTCAAGAGTGGTAACATAAATGAGCCAATTATGGTAATTTTCATTATTTAACATATATCCTTTTTTTCTCTTTCTTATTCTTAAATTTTATCAAAGTGTGATATATTTACAGGAGACATATCACTATATCCTTTCATATATTGTGGTTTTTTTTAATTTTTCCTGCATAGTAATTTAACATTAAGAGCTAAGGCAAATACCAGCGGGCCGGGGGTGGGGGGAAGGTCATATGGTGATAAATAGAGGGGAAACAGATTTGTGTGCCTGGAGCACGTTTCTCAGCCTCTCTCTAATCCTCCATCCTTATCTGGACAAAAAGCACCAGGATGCAGGCTGCAGTGAGCATCTCATGAGATAATGCGAGCATCCAGCTGCCACAAGGATGATACTAATCTGGATTATGAATTCCAGATACAACACCTACCTCTGAAAAACTCTTTTTTAACTTTTTGTTTTATATCAGAGTATAGCTGATTAAGAATGTTGTGGTAGTTTCAGAAGGACAGTGGAGGGACTCAGCCATACATATACATGTATCCATTCTCCCCCAGACCCCGCTCCCATCCAGGCTGCCACGTAACACTGAACAGAGTTCCCTGTGCTACACAGCAGATCCTGGTTGGCTATCCGTAATATAGAAGTGGGTACATATCCACCCCGCACTCCCTAACGATCCCTTCCCCCATTCTTCTCCCCTGATAAGCATAATTTAAGTGACTTTTCTATGCTTTTTTCAACAGCAGTTCTATTTAATTTGGATTTAAACTAGGAGAAATATCTCTATAGCAATACATCTATTTAAAATCTGCAACAATGATTATCTTCCTGATGCCTTAACTTTCTCTTTACGACCTTAAAGTATTTTAATCAACATTTATTTTTTCAACAAACATTGACTGAACCCCTACAGAAAAAGAGATGGGCAGACTGATCACAAAAAAACAGGTTCTGTGGTTTACATAGGTAGACACAGAGTCACACTCCCAAACACAAGCAGAGCTGGGAGGCACACTGGCAAGAGAGAAAACGAGGCAGGAGAGAGGAGACAGAACGAGGAATGATCTTAGGCTTTATATAACATGCCTCAGCCACGTGCGGCAGGGAAATAAGTGTGAGCAAACAGGGAAGGAAAGTGTGAACAAGGAAAAGATCCAGAGGTCACCGTGGCCACTGCTTGAAACGGGTTCACAGCAAAAAAAAGTGTGATGAAACACCCTAATTACTGAAATTAAAATGAGATTCCATTTTTGCCTGTCACAATGGCAAAGCTTTGAAGCTTTTGAAGAGAGAAATATTCAGAGTTGTTATGAGTGCAGTGGAAAGAGTCTCATATATGACCATAAGTCAGAACTGGCACAACCCTTTTAGAGGATGAAGTGGTCATTTTTTAAAAACTGTGGCAGAGACTTTAAATATATATATATATATATATATATATATATATATATATATACACACACACACATATATATACACATACACACACATACCAACACACATACCACTTGGTCCAATAAGTCCTTTTCTAAGCACTAATACTAATAAAATAAATTTTAAAAAATTATATAGAGGGTGCATCGCAATGTAATTAGTGAAAACCTGAAAGCAATATTATTTCCTACAACAGGACGGGTCAGGAAATTCCCCTGGAGAAGGAATGGGCTACCTACTCCAGGATTCTCAGGCTTCCCTGGTGGCTCAGACAGTAAAGAATCCACCTGCAAAGCAGGAGACCTGGGTTCGATCCCTGGGTTGGAGAGATCACCTGAAGGTTTTATGACCGTAATCTGCACAAAACAAGACATGCGTTTTTCAAAACAAATGCAAATAATTTAAAGGAAGCAACAGTGGAAGGGTGCAGCGGTCAGGAGCGAGAGGCTCTGCAGGCCTCTGCCCTCTGTCAGCCACGGAGCAAACCGCCTCCACCCTCAGAGCAGGACTAACCCAAGCCTCTGAACAGCCGAGCCCTGAGGGACCCCCGACATTCTGCCTGCCTGGGTGTTTGGAACCTGCCTGGTCGCACCCTTATATCCAGGGACTCCTAGAGCTCCCCTGGCCTGTCCCCTCCTGGCTCCCGTATGCCCTTCCCTGCCTGGGAGGCCGGAACAGTGACCTGTGGAAGCGACCCGCCCTTCTCCTTGTCTCGGTGGGCCTCTGGAGTTCACAACTGGAGCCGGGCAATGGGGCACACAGACTTCAGAGCAGCGCCAGACAGACAAGGCAAGTTCACCAGCAAAGCTGAGACGTAGACCACCTCATGGCATCTGCCTGAGCAGTTACCGGAGCTCTGCTGTCCTGGACTCACATCAGAACAGGCATTAGGATCCCACCTTACAATCCCACCTTACAGGGGAGGAAGCGGAGCTCAGAGCCCTGGCCCAGGGTCACGGGACTGGGAAGGACTCAAAGGCAGGGGTGTCTGTGGCCACAAAGCATCAGAAACCTCAGGGGCGATCTGACAGAGTCCCCAGCGAAGAGAGGAGTTGTTACCCATGCTTTGGGGTCCCCTGATGCATTTGAGGCCATCCCTTAGCCCAAGAAAGGATCCCGCCAGAGCGGATGTGCCCCCACCACTGGGAAGGCCTGGAGACAGTCTCGGTCAGGCCCTCTTCTCGGAAGGTCTTACACTCAGAGGAGCTCTCATCCTGGCTTTCCCACAGCCTCCTGCACCGTGATGCTCTTCCATGCCAGCTGTTAGAGCAATCCATCTGCCAAGTTACTGGGGTGCCAAGGGGTCCAGGACGCATAGCTTTGGGTCTCCCCTTCCCACATAGGGAGCCTTATTCTGGAGGTCTAAACACAGAAGTCATCTTTTCCTAAAAGCATCCGGGACAGCTGTTTCACTTATTTATTTTATTCATATTTGTACGAACGGTGTTTCAACTTCCCTGGTGGCTCAGACGGTAAAGAACCTGCCTGCAATGTAGGAGACTCTGGTTCATCCCTGGGGTTGGGAAGGTCCCCTGGAGAAGGGAATGGCTACCCATTCCAGTATTCTTGCCCGGAGGATCCCCATGGATAAAGAAGCCTGGTGGGGCTACAGTCCATGGGGTCACAAAGAGTCAGACACGACTGAGCAATGAACGCACACACGTGGTTTTTTAAGAGATATAAACAAGTGTATGTATGAGTGTTGGCGGGGGGCGCTTTAAACAAAGATCTGTTTTGTAAAAAAAAAAAAAAAGAAAGAAATAATCACTTTAAAGAAAAGATGGATAATTAAGAAATGGCTCGAGAGACTGAACAAAAACAGAGAAACTGCAGACTTCCAGAATATTCTCTGAGAGCACTGCAGTCCCTCATAAAGGGGATCATGAGAAAAATAACCCCCAAATTCTATTCTATCCTTTCCAATCCCCTCTCCCATAGCCACTGAGGCAGCATGCCCAGTGTGTCCAGAGCCACCCACGGACACGAGCACGAGTCACTTTAAGATTGTTCAGTCACTAAGTCATGTCTGACTCTTTGCGACCCCATGGACTGCAGCACACCAGGCTTCCGCGTCCTCTACCACCTTCCTGGAGTTTGTTCAAACTCAGGTCCATTGAGTTGGTGATGCCATCCAACCAGCTCTTTTTTAAGATCATGGCCGGTAATTCTACTTTCAGGCCAGTGCTCTGGGAATACAACCTTGAGTTAGTGGGGCAGAAGTATTTTGCTTTCTAATCCTTCCATTGTTACTGACTCCTAAAGTAGCAAGAGACGAAACAATTCTAATTTCATTTCAGCCAATGAACTGCTGAAAACTCATATGCCCCAGGGGTGTTCAACTCATTCGTCATATCCCTCAAAATATTATATATGAAGGAGACGAGCTTCCTTCACATAACCCCAAGGTTTTATACAAGTTTGCTTCACACCTGATAGCAAATACTCAGCAAATGCCTGCTATGTGCAAGGCACGAAGTACACAGAAGTTTTATGCTTTTAAAGTTTCTTTTTTCTTTTGTTAACTGCAGTGTAGCTGATGTGCACTATTGATAGTTACCAGAGTACAATATAGTGATTCCCAATTTTTAAAGGTTCCACTCCATTTCCAGGGCTTCCCAGGCGGCTCAGTGGTAAAGAATCTGCCTGCCAATGTCCCTGGCTTGGGAATATTCCCTGGAGAAGGGAGTAACAGCCCGCTCCAGGATCCTTGCCTGGAGAATCCCATGGGCAGAGGAGCCTGGTGGGCTACAGTCCATGGGGTCACAAAAGAAACCAGACTTGGCTGAGCAACTGAACACCAACTCCATTTCCAGTTATTAGGAAACACTGGCTATAACCCTAGGGGCACAGCACGGCCTTGTAGTCTGTTTTATATGGAACAGCTTATCCTCTTCATGGCTCACCTCTGTCACCCCCACCTCCCCTCCCCACTGGGAGCCATTAGTTTGTTCTCTCCACCCGTGAGTTTGCCTTTTTGCCTGTTCCTGTCGTCACCTTCATTGCTTCGCTGCTTTCTTTAAAGTCCGCATGCAAGTGAGACCACAGTGATCATCCAAACTCCCAACTTCTGTCAAATCAAAGAAAGGACCTTCTAGAAACAACTCACAGGGACAGGAGTCGCATTCTCCCTCCACAAGCCTTGTTAGGAACTTTCCATCTCCTGTCTGGTTCTAAGATGCTCTCCCTCCACTCACAGCTGCAGCTGGGCCTCTAGCTGCCACATGGGTGATAAAGGAAAATCCCCACAACTCTGCCTGAAAGACTAACGACCTTTACACTGTAGGATCAGGGGCTGTAACCTGTGGCTCCCTGGACCACCCAAGGACAGAAGTGGATTACAATAGAATTAGCTTCCCCTGTCACTCTTTGTATGGCCTTTCCTGCACTTAAAAGCATTATTTTGAGAAGCGACTGCAGGCTTTCTTGGACTCCCCAGTGGCCCAAGGCATAACAAAGGATCAGCAAAGTCTTTGGGAGACTGGATTAAAAAATCCTAACTAAAGCAAAATCAAGCTCCAAGGCTAACAACTAGCTCCTTAGAGTCAGTAAGCAAAGGCAGTGCTGTTTTGTAGAGAAGGCAGGAAGGGGGTGTTAAGGCCCCCTCAGTACTGTCAGGTGGCTCAGAAGCCCCGGAAGCACCGAAACTGACTCAGGAATTGCATGTAAGGGCAGCAGTTTTGATGCTTCTATACGCTTCCATTAGAGCTCTTAATCTGATCTTAAAATTCCCGGATCTTGAAGGAGAAATGGACACATTCACATAAGCTCCCAAAATTCTTTTAAAATTCCCATGGAAACACTTTGTTCCCATTTCCAAAATATGAAGGGAAAGTGAGGGTAAAGATCATAAAGACAGGATAGAAACACTGAACTTTTCAAAGTGCCTCTTATTCAAGCCAAAAAAAAAAAAAAATCCACTCAAGACACAGAGGAACAACCGCAATTCTGTGCATCTGATACCAGATCAACTAATTGATTTTATTTACTGAAACAACTAAAAGCAGAGAGCATTTGGGACTGGCAATCGCCCATTTGACAAACTGTTTCCTAATTCCAACAGACAGCCACGGCCGCCCTAATGTTCCCTATGCTAATTTGAGCTTTGCACTAACATAATTAAACCTGTAGTCAACAGACTCAGGCCACCTTTTTTCCACTCTATAAACAAGTCTGTAAAATCATCTCATTACTTTACCCAGGAAGCCCAGCAGAACATGTCTTAAAGGAAGTTACCTATAAAGAGGGTCTATTTTATTTTAACAGAGGATTAAAAAGGGTCCACTCGAAGTCATTTTGAAAGTTTACTTAAGCTATAGGCAATACACAGAGAATGCAGTGTAATCAAATGTTAAAATAAGCAGAATGTCCTGGATAAGTGTAACTGTTGCCATAATTCATTGTGAAAAATCACAAGACACTGAAGCTTTGAAAATATCTTCATCTCTTAGAAATGTATACTTTAAATTAAACGATCACACATTTGTATTATATGCAAAACACACCCCACACTCTAAAAGATGGGCTGTTACTTCAATGTCCTTTGATACACTGATTTTTCTGAAACACACACACAACACTGTACCCGACCTATTCAAAATTTACAAAGAACATTAGACGCAGCTGCCATGAAATATGGACATGAAAAAGGGTGAAAATAAGAATTAAAAAGGCAGCATTTGAGGTTATAAAATCCAACAATTTCTGCTCATATTGCTGAAAGTAGAGCATGTCAAACCCTAGATCTTAAGATTTCTTTCCACATCATTATATTTCAGGAGACTTTCAATCCTTATAGCCAAAGAAAGAAAAGTCTCTGTAAGATTAAAATCTTTGAATCATACTTTGATGATTATTTTTTTATATATTATTGACCAGACCTTGAAAAACAAAACATATCTTGAGAAATAAAGACTGAACAGAACTTCTGAAACACAGTGTATACAGTAAGTATTAATTAAATCCTCTCACACAAACATTTCAAATTCCAAATCAAGAAGGATTTTTAAACATTGTCATGGCCCAATTCTGAGCAACTTCCATATTCATGAGGTTTCCAATGAACTATAACCCTTGATGAAAACACAGCCAAATGCTTTTCACCTTCATGCGGCAAAACTAAAGACACGAGACCAAAAGAACTTTCTTTTTTCTCTTTTCAATATCTGACTTTGGTGCTCATTTTTTCTCATTTCTACAAATGTCACCAATCTGGCCTTGAAAATACTGTTAACAGGCCACTTTGTAGACTCTTATGCTGCCGATTAAGCGTCCAATTGGCTTCACCACCAAGAATGAGGCCACATTTGTATTTTCACCTCCACAGATTCACCTCCACCTTCATCTCTCTATGCTACTTACCAGAAACGTCTGCAAGAAAAACAACACATCACACCCCAGTGCACAGAGAACAGACAAGCAGTTCCCTCAAGGCAACCATCGCGGGGAAGTAAGCCTACTCACAGTGCTCCGAGAAGTAGGTACTTTATTAAAGATAAATACATAACCGAACACACCGAATTACCACCGTGCGAGTTATGAGAATGCCCCGTGCTCAGCCTGAAGGTTCCACAAAATCAAGGCAACATTGGCAGGTCCCATGACCGACAGACAGCCACTTGCTTCACTTCCACAGGGACCGGCTGGCATCCCTGATGCTATGGAGGCCTTCGAGAACATCCGAAAGTTCAACATTTCCAAGCCCATCTTTTCCTCCGACCCTGCCCTCCAACCTCGCCAAGTCCATTGCCTTCCAGCGGAGGCACCTCCAGGCACCGCTAGAGACAGTGAAAAGAATAGGAAAATTCGGACGCGTGCTGAAAAGCTTTTGCAAAAGTCATCCACAGCCCTCAACCGTGAATTTAGAAACCCCAACTTTTTTCTGAGTTTGAAGTTTTTAAGCCTTGCGGATGGTTGGAGTAGGAAAAAGGAAATTTACTAGGCAGTGCAAAGGAAATCTTGTTGTCCTCTATTGTGGCAGTGGGGGTGTTGCCCAATGCTAACTTATCTGCCTTGATAAAGGAAACCAAAGAAAAAAGTAACAAGCACAAGATTTGGTCAAACGAAAAGGACCCCTCTCCTTACCTTAATAGTGCTGGCCATAATGCAATCAAGTTTATTGATCGTTAATAAATGTTAATAATAATTATTGCTTCTCTCTGACCAGAAAGTAGTTTTGATGAGGTTGTTTAGAGCGGATGAGATTGTGCTAAGTCTGGGAAATGAAGTCAGCCAATGGCAGGAAGAGGTTTCTATTGGTCCTGGCTGCCCAGCCCGAAGAAACAGGATATTTGGGAGTGGAGAGATAAGAGACCCTGAAAACAATGTTGTTTTTCTTGATGATATGCAGCCAGGAGATTTTTTTTTTTTTTAATTAAAAAAAAAAAAAAGACATCAATTGCCTGGGCCTGGGATGGCCACAGCAGGTGTGACCCGGTGTGCCACCGTGTGACACGCCGCTCGGGGAGGGCAGGATGCAGATGTGGTGGGACTCCGTGTGCCTTCACGTGGGCGGCGAGCACCCAGGGCTCCTGGGCGTGGAGGGCGCCCTGCAGCCGGGGGGCAGGCCTCCTGGGCCCACGTCTCCTGGGATCCACCGCATGCCTGGGACACGGGACCTGCGGCTCCCGGCCTCACAGTCCCGGCTCCGTCCTCCCCAGAGGCAACTCTGCAGGTGGTGCTTATTTCTTGCTAATAGGAGAGGATGTTTAACCATACGATGCTTAATAACAGTCATTCTTTCACCTGCTGATTTTTAAGCTTCGTTGGTTCAGCATCTCAGAGTGAATGTTCCAGAGCAGTTTCGTTTTCTCCTTCCAAACATACAGAACTGCTATTGGCTCCATAATAAACCAGGCTTCCCTGGTGGCTTAGCAGTCAAGAACCCACCTGCCAATGCTGGAGATGTAGGAAATGCAGGTTCGATCCCTGGGTCGGGAAGATCCCCCTGGAGGAGGGCATGGCAACCCACTCCAGTGTTCTTGGCTGGAGAATCCCATGGACGGAGAAGCCTGGCGGGCTACAGTCCATGGGGTCACAAAGAGTCGGACACGACTGAGCACAAGAAACTGGTTGAAAGCGCAAAGCCTATAGGATGAGAGTGACTAAGAGAAATAAAGAAGAAAATAAACCCGTCAAATGGTCATTTTCAAATGTTTACTTAAAACCCAAAGAACTTAAACAATAACACACGTTTTCTAGCTGAAAACATCAAACTGACCCCACTCTGACAAGTGTCCAGGCTGCAGACAGCAGACCCTGAGAGAACTCCTCCTTACAGAAGGATGCCATATCCTCATTAAGTGTTTTAAAATCCGAGCTGCAAGTTCAGGGCCACACGTCTGTTTTCCACTCGGAGGAAGTGCAGCTAACTCAGGCCTGAACATTCCTTAGAGGGTTTCAGGCCTTTTAATTACTCACTTGCAGGAAATTACTTGTTCTCTGGAAGAAACAACATTTTGCTTTGAATGGAGCCACACGAAAGCTGGGCCAGTAAAGAGGTGTGGTCTCCAGAGGGGACCCGACCCGCAGAACACAATAGACCCAACCCTGAGTCATCCCACAGTGCTTGGTCTCAGAGGCGGACGGTCACTGAGCTGACTTCACACAGACTTCAGGCCTGCCTGTGTCAGAGCTCCAGAAATGAGCCCGCGTGCCTACAGATTTTACTGATCCCACGATTTCCCCCTTGGCTTACAACAGCAGGAGAAGGGAGCCCGAGGAGGAGGAGGGATGGGAGGAGGAAGAGCAGGAGGGAGAAGGAAAGAAAGGAGAAGGGAGGGATGAGGAGAAGGAGGGGAAGGAAGCATGAAGGAAAAGAAAGAAAAGGAGAGAAGGGGAAGCAAGAAAGAACAGAGGAGAAGAAAGAAAGAAGCAGCAAAGAGAACGTGTAAGAAGTCTCATTCAGTGTAAAAATCAGACCCTGACCAGTGCTCAGCATCTGTATTTCGAGGGGACGCTGATTTCCGCTCTTTTCATCTCCAAACAATAAATGAGATGGCAGGCTGATTAAAATTGTGTTTCCCCTAAAATTTCAAAGTACTGAGTTGTTTTATCTGGGCAGCTTCCACAAGGATTCAGGAGGGCTGGGGGGTGGGGGGGTGGGGGGGAAACGCTCTTTCAGCTCCACTGAGATTCCTTGTTTTTTACTCTGCTAAGAAGCATCCACTTTTAAAAAGTGAGTGGTGGCACCCTAATCAGCAGAATTCTATTATGGATTTTCCAAAGAGCAGCCTTAAGTAGGGTGACCACTGTGCTTAAAAAAAAAAAAAAAAAAAAAAGCCAGGGAAGACAGTTCTGCCTGGCCCCACATCACCCCCGCACCACTGCAGCCTGGGTTCTAGCCCAGCACTTGTTCCCTGCAGCAGAAAAGCAGCAGCATTTTTATGGAGATCTAATTCTTCCTTGAGGGGTCTTGCCCTGAACTCCTTGGTTCTTGTCTAACTCAATCAAAGAGTGAACAGTGAAAACGTCTAACTCTTCATTCAGGAATAATGTCAAACTTCAAATGCCATAGGATGTCACGTATGTGAGGAATATAAAATATGACACACCCATAATTTTTTTTAAATGCTCACATTCATTTTTAAAAATAGAAATAAAATAAAATATGACACAAATGAAGCTCTGGAGGAAACAGAAACAGACCTACAGGCACACAGAAGAGATCTGTGGTTGCTGAGGGGGTGGGTGGGGGTGGGAGAGGGATGACTGGGTGTTTGGAGTTAGCAAATGCAACCTTGCAAGCTATTATATATAAAAATGGATAAACAGCAAGGTCCTACTGTACAGCACCAGGAAATGTACTCACTGCCCTGTGATAAGACATCATGGGAAAGAATATGAAAAAGAATCTATCTATGTATAACCGAGCCACTTTGCTGGACAGCAGAAATGAACATGACATCGTAAATCAACTTCACACCCATGACATTTTAAGAAAAAGAAATAATGTCAAACTTAGAGAAAAGCTATAAGATAACTTAAAGAACTTCTAATATCCTTTTTACCAGCTCCTCCAGCTTTAGTAATTTACATCTGCTTTGCTCTCTCCCTCTTTTATTACTTAATAAAATTTTATTAGACGAATGTATTTGCTTGGAACTTACACAAGAAAACCCAATGATACTCTTTGATCTATTTCCTGAAGATTCCACCCATAAGTTTCCTTTTGTCTTATTTTTAAAGTGCATATACTATAGAAAATGATGAAACAAAAATTCCATTTTGAGATAATGAGCTATCAATTCAGTTACAAAATTAAAACAGCAGATCTTCCTCATTCCTAAGGACAAAAGTTGACTGATTTCTGTTATCTTCCAAGAGAATTATTCTGGATGTCTAGAACAGCATAATAGCTGCTTCCAGCCCAGGATTCTCTATTTAATGCAAAATTCTTAGGAAAAAAAAAGGGGGGAACTTCAATTGACTTTTGACAGCATAAGGCATATCTATCAATTAGAATACAGTAATACGGAAACCATTTCCCAAACACTGTTCTAGGCGGAAGTCATCTAAAGACAGACATATCAGTTGGTGCTCCCATCATGCCCACCCAAGCCTCTGCCATCAAACGGACTCAGCTCGAGATCACTCGGCAGCCTAAGGACTGAGCTGCCTTCCAGTGGGACACCACCGCTTCTTCGAGAAAGCCACCCTGCGGTCACCATGCAGGCCTGTTTCAGGGACGACCTTAGGGAGCCTCTGCATGGGAGGCTAATCTTGGTCATCCTTCTGAGACTCTCTCAAGCCAGGGTCATCTTCTGCCCGCCTGGTTCACAGTAAGCACCGAGGAGGCACGCTGTGGCTCCCCCAGCACCCATGTGAATAAACTGCACACTTCCACTCTGTATTTATCCATCACGGACCCACTGACCATCAAGTTTCCAAAACCCTTCATCAGCCTGTTCGTATCCTGCGTGTCCGGACTCTTTGCAACCACATGGACTGTAGCCCACCAGGCTCCTCTGCCCATGGGATACTCTAGGCAAGAACACCAGAGTGTGTTGCCACTTCCTACTCCAGGGAATCTTCCCAACTCAGGGATCAAACCCACGTTTCCTGCATCTGCTACACTGGCAGGCGGATTCTTTACCACCTTGCCACCTGGGAAGCCCATTCATACCCTACTCCAAATGAAAAAAGAGTGTAAAACAGAACCTACAATTACGGTAACTATAAAAGGAACACCGTCAGTGATTATGCTAAAACCACATCTTCCCATTTTCTAAAGAGTCATCAAATTCCCATCCTCGTTCTCCTACAAACTTCTCTGCGTGGGATGTACACGGGAAGGTCAAGGGTCGAGAACACTTGGAGTGAGGGCAACACAGATCTGAAAAATGACGTATGAGCGTAGCAAGGAGGTGATGAGCCAGAATCTTAGCTGGAGACGTAACGGAAGACTCACTCACGACGGACAGCTTGATCCCTGCATTCGACATCCACACCATGGCAAACTTATCGTTACTGGAGATACTGCGGGAAAACGATGCAGAAGACGAATACTTGGTGACACAGAAAATCATAGTACGGTGTCTGGTAAGTTAACAGTCAGGCTATAATGGAGAATTATATCACAGGCTCATTTCGTTAAAAATAAAAAGGCAAAGTAGAAACATCAGTAGGCCACGTACTACAATGGTAATAGAGGATCTTTGTTTTTTTTTTGTTTTGTTTTTCCTCCTTTCCCTTTTGGTTCACCTATATTTTCAGAACAGTTATAATAATTTCAAAAACAATAAATAGATAAACAAGTAAATAATAAAACAGAATGAAGGTTGCTCCACTATTCTATAAAAATGCAGAATATATTGCTTTGTATGTTTAGCAAGTCAATACCATGGGGGAAAAAAAAAAAAAAAACAGGTGAGGAGCAGGAGAGAAAAGTTCTAGATTAAATGGAACTTAAGAAGCCCAAAGGCCAAATCTAAATTCTGGTCTACAATTAGATATTGGTATCAACAACTTTAAGGTCGAAAACTTTTCTGGAGCTGCCAGAGAAATTCAAATATATGATGATTGTTGCATCATATTACAGAATTTTTAAACTATTTACATTAAAAGCTTTAATAATGCTTTGTAGAAAAACTGCCTTACTATTTACAGCTGCATTCTGAAGTACTGAAGATGAAACGTCAATAACTTATGCAACTTATTTAAAATAATTCATGAAAAATAACAACGTGAATATGACAAAATTACACAATCGCCAAATCTCAATCATAACTTATAAGAGTGTTCATTGTACTATTTGCTCTATTCTTAGAGTTATAAAATTTTTATAATATAGTGTTAAATAAAAAGTCCTAATAGATTTTTTCTTTAAAAAAGTTACAATAAATATGTTACACTGTAATATGAAAGCTACATAAGCAACATGCAATGTTCAATTTCTTTTGTAAATATCTGTATAACATGCAGCACAGGATATTCATTTATCAAACTCTATATGTGTGTGGACCAAAATTATTTTATAAACTTCCACAAAAATAGGGTAGGGCTTCCCATGTAGCTCAGATGGTAAAGAATCCTTTTGCAATGCAGGAGACCTGGGTTCAATCCCTGGGTCAGGAAAAGCCCCGGGAGAAGGAAATGGCAACCCACTCCAGCATCCTTGTCTGGAAAATCCTCACAGCCAGAAGAGCCTGGTGGGCTACAGTCCATGGGGTCGCAAAGAGTCGGACACGACTGAGCGACTAACGCTACACGGATCAGCTGGTAAAGAACTCGCCTGCAAGTTGGGAGATCTGGGTTCGATCCCTGGGTTGGGAAGATTCCCTGGAGTAAGGGAAAGGCTACCCACTCTAGTATTCTTGTCTGGGAAATCCCAGAGACAGAGGCTACAGTCCATGGGGTCACAAAAGAATCGGACAAGACTTAGCGACTGAAAAATAACAAGTATAAAGTAGCTTTCCGATTCATTTCAGTAAGGAAACCCAATCAGACACTTGTGTGCTTTGTGACGGTCATCTCTCCAGCTTTACTCCCTCCAGTCAATGAGTGCCTTGTCCATTGCTGGCGCGCCGGTGGGCACTAAGGAACAGAGAGGGCAGGACTCGGTCCACTGCCTGGGTTCTCAGCGTTCAGGAAGCCTCTGTTCAGCGACTCAAATTCCTCACATAGAGCTTGGGATCAGTCCATAAAACAGACTCTTTACGGACAAAACAATAGGACCAAAGTGCCGAATATTTATTGTTTCTAGGATGACACATGAACCTTAAAATGTATAATATTTGGATTATTCAAGAGAGCCCGGCAAGAAGGATGTCCCACGGATTTTTGGCAGGGACATGCCTGAGATTGTAGATAAGGATCAGGCCTCTGGAGCAGCCCCCACAATGGAAAACTACATCACTCAGTGGAAGTTTTCCTTCTCTATCAATTGGAGGATTTGCCTGAGAACACAGACAGCATAAGGCACTCTTAGCCCCAAGGTCACCCATCGTCTGCTCGGTAAGGACCACTGTTCCACTCGAAGCAGACCTCACGAGTACAGTTTCATTAGGTAAGATGGTATGTGGTATGCCCTCCAGCCACACATGAAGAAATAATTCAATTTCCATTTAAATAACTAATGTTTCAACAGGTTTCTCTAAGTGGTTAATGCATTCTTTAGCGTCTTGGTGGATTTGAACTAATCTAAACCAAGGAAATTGTTATCACACAGTAAATCCTCAACTTCTCAACACCAGGCTGCAATTTCCTTCATTCTGAAGCATGTGTCAAGTTCAGTTCTTTAGGCCCAGATGAAGCAATGATTTCAGTGGACACGATTTCACAAGCGTCACCTGTATCCTCACGTTTTGCCAACTCTGCCTCTTACCCAATGGTTCTAAAAATGCCGGAGTATTAAAACCCGTATCAGGAATCCTAAATATGTCAATTTAATACTTAAGGCTGTAAACATTCTTTTTTAACTTTTTATTTTGTATTGGCGTATAGCCGATTGACAATGCTGTGATAGTTCAGATGCAGAGCAGAGCGACTCAGCCATACACAGACACGCATTCACTCTCCCCCAGACCCACCCCCCACCCAGGCTGCCGCGTGACATGGAGCAGAGCCTCCTGTGTGGCACAGCAGTTTGTATGAGACCCCCTATATGCGGAATCTGACAAGAAATGACACAACATCTTTTTTAATAAAAAAGCAAAAACAAAAGAAACAAGAATAATTATTTTGACACAATCATTTAAAGGAGCATTCAAATTTCCTGTTTAAAAGATCACGCTTCTATATACAATTTATGAAGCATTAAGCACATTTCAAGGTCTTCATTCTTGTAACTGGGGCATAAACAAGTATCAGTGTTACAGTCACCAGATTGCCACTGGTCACCACAGACAGTCCAGCATCCACACCACATAACCAGAGGGCTCAATAAGGTACCGTCCACCGTAAGGCTGTCCTGACCCACCACCTGCTACTCAGATCTAGGGTTCTGTGTCCGAGTCACTGTGATCAGTCCTTCCCCCCAGCCACCCCAAGAAGTTATCCGGGGCTGTTGAAATTCACTTAGATTTTGAACACTTGCTATACTTCTAAAGTTTTTTTTAAAAATGTGTCAGTCTCAGTTATGATACTAAACATCAGCATTTATTTTTGTCTTAATCTATAATGATTTTATAAATTATCCCATAAAGAAATGATACAGTATTGCTCAAAGAAAGATCATTCACATTGCACCATAATGTCACTCAGTTAATGGAAATTTACAGAGAAGCCTGCTGTCCACAGCTGCTCCCCTTGCTTATAAAGGCTGTTTTAGTCTCAGACTGAGATGACTTTTCTTTCCATGTCACTCAATTTGATGTGAGAGCTGGACCATAAAGAAGGCTGAGTGCCAAAGAATTGATGCTTTCAAACTGGTGCTAGAGGAGACTCTCGAGAGTTCCTCGGACTGTAAGGAGATCAAACCAGTCCATCCTAAAGGCAATCAACCCTGACTATTCACTGGAAGGACTGATGCTGAAGCTCTAACACTTTAGCCACTTAATGTGAAGAGCCAACTCATTGGAAAAGACTCTGAGGCTCGGAAAGACTGAGGGTAAAAGGAGAAGGGGGGGAGACAGAGCTCAAGATGGTTAGATAGCATCACCAATTCAAAGGCCAGGAGTCTGAGCAACCTCTGGGAGATAATGAAGGACAGGGGAGCCTGGCGTGCTGTAGTCCATGGGGTCGCAAAGAGCCGGATACGACTTGGCAAATGAACAACAACAACAATTTGTTTATGCTTTCACTGATTTATTTCTATCGCAGATGGAATCAGAAAGGAAGCCACAGAACCACGCGCTGTGCCACGAATAGTGTTTTTAGATTCGCATGGGTGTAATCAGGCAACCTGCTGACTTAACTGGGTCCTAGGCCCGCACTTGCAGGCAGGGGAGGCAAACAGGGTCTGCCCCGCTCTGGCAGCCCCATCAGGCTGTCTTTTCCCTATGCTGCCCCTCTCTGCATCATGCCCCTCCTCTGCAGGGCACCCCCTCCTCTGCAGGGCACCCCTTCCTCTGCAGGGCACCCCCTCCTCTGCAGGGCACCCCCTCCTCTGCAGGGCACCCTCTCCGCGTGCCCCCTCTCTGGACCACACCCTCTCCCTCTGCAAAGAGAAGGAAACTTTCTCTTTCGGAAGGTGCAGGGCGCAGGCCAATTTTTTTTTTTTCTACTTCATCCTCAGGAAAAGAAAACTTGCTTAATTCTACTGAAATGCACTGAGCTGAGTGGAAACTAGGAGGTAGATGAATTCAGTTTGCTTCCGATCTGTGCCATGCACGCATCAGCACATCATCGGGGAAAGCTACAGTATCCACCGGGGACAAGTGGAAATGTTCCTTCTGAATGTATTGTCAGTGAGCAGCCAGAGAAGCCACGGTTTGCCTACTGGATATTTTTTACCCTTTATAACAGCTACAAAAAGAATCCTGCCTCAAGAATTTTGGAAAGCAACCGCCTATTGTCCAAAGAACTACAGACTACACAGCTTTGTTTGCTAGCTGGAAACCAGAAGTTTTGCAGGGAATTTCCTTTTGAACAGCTTGGACTGTGGTCACTAGAGGGCGCTAAGTGTCCCTCTAAAAGGTCTTTAGAGGGGAGATGAGTATGCCCAATTCTTGCCTTTTACATTTCTTGAATTGGTATTATAACAATATGAAATTATCTCATTTTAATCCATTAAAATCAAAGTCCAATATTCAAAATGTAGGAACTTTTTTGAAAATTAAACGTTTTTCAACATTATGGGACATAAAGAAATATAAATAATAAAAATAAATATAAACAGATCTGCACATAAGACTAATTCATTCTTCTGACCATGGAAAGTGTATAATTGTTCTACATCATTGTGAATAATTTCAAACCCTGAAAAATATTCTATTTCATGATAATTCTATAGGGTTCAGTAAGCCCCCAGTGCAAATTCCATCAAATAAATGGTAAATTTTGAATGCATTTATTTTCTGTTTTCAGGGCTAGCACCTTGCCTAAAGTCAGATATTCTTTCCAGACTTGAGGACTGTGGGATACGGATTATACTATAAAATGTGAAAGAGACTTTGTGCTCGCTTCCTGTAGTCTCTCAATTTCTTATAATGCAACACATCAAAATGATACGCAATATGGAGGTACATATAAATAGAGTTGAATAATATGAGCCTTAAAACTAAATACAGGAGCTTTCTTGAGAATAATCCTATTATGCAATTCCACGGACTTTGAAGGTCATCAACAGACTACACACTGAAAGAAAAATTCAGTGCCTTGGAAATATTTGCAAAACGGAAAAAGTTAATTTATTTTGCGACTTTTCTCTTTTTGTCTTCGCTTGTACTTGAACATATCTGTGTATTTCACTGTTTTCCTTTCACTTTGGTTCATGTACCAAGAAGAGTGAGGTCAGTGGATGAGGGCTGTTTGTGCTTCTGGCTGTCGCGGCGGGGGGGGTGCTCCCACCAACATCTGAAGGGCCCCCCGGTAACTGCGATTGACGACAGATTTTTCCCCTTGGTCTGCCAGTGGAGCAGAGGTTCGTGTGCAGAGTATTCTACAGAAGGAAAATTAAGGCAGTATTTCCTCTGTCCATCTGTGATTTCTAAAGGGAAACAAGCTTGACTTGGGCACGTAAATGGCACAGAGGAGCGGCATGAGGCGTTGGAGACCATTAAGAGCTGGGACTCCTTGCCCAGCTTCGCCCTGATCCGGCTCTAGATAAACGACATCGGCTGCAAAAGAACAGCCGAACCGTCAGGCACCCACAGCCCCGTGTGTACGTGCTAGTCACTCAGCTGTGTCCAATTCTGCAGCCCCAGGGACGACAACCCGCCAGGCTCCCCTGTTCATGGGATTCTCCAGGCAAGGATGCTGGAGTGGGTAGCCTTTCCCTTCTCCAGGGGATCTTCCCGATCCAGGGATGGAACCCAGGTCTCCTGCATTGCAGGCAGATTCCTTATCAGCTGAGCCAGCAGGGAAGCCCACCCACAACCCTGACTGCCTACTCTAAGCTAGTTCAGTGGGAAACTGAGGCTGTGAGTGCAGGCCTACTGTCTAGGTCCACAGGTGAAATCGACATGCTTAGGCTGCAGGGGGAGCCCGGGGCACCCCAAGGGGGCCCAAGCCCACGGCAGCACCCCGATCTCAGGGGCCTTGGCTCAGGGCAGCGGAGTCTCATCCTGGCCTTGTCCTCATCTGCTTGGGGACTGAACGAGTCATCTAACCCCCCCGGGCAGACTTCCACCTGCCCTCCCATTAGTATGTCTGCAGGCCTGTTCAAGGGAGGATTAGCAGGTATTACGCACGCTGCTCTGGGCCACCCTTCCCGCACCCTGGAGCCTGAGAAGAGCGGTCCCCAGGGGCCCCCACGGCTCCGTCACAGGGCTGGTGCTCAGCCGGCTGAAGGAATGACTGAGTGAGTGAATGAATGAGCAAAAGCCCAGGAGCCCTGGGAAGGCAGTGTGCGCTGTGCCAGCGGGCAGCCTCTAGGGGACCACAGTTTACCATGAACTCGAGACTCTGCTGGGATGGGTGGTGAGGGTGACCGTGACAGCCTTGTGGCAGGTCCAGCCGTGGCGGCACCCAGGGGCGGGGGGCGTGGTGGTTCAGTCCCGAAGTCCTGTCCGACTCTTTGTGACCCCAGGCACTGTCGTCCGCCAGGCTCCCCTGTCCTTGCAATTCTTCAGGCAAGAATACTCGAGTGGGTTGCCTTTCCCTTCTCTAGGGGATCTTCCTGACCCAGGGATCGAACCCGGGTCTCTTGCACCGCAGGCAGATTCTTTACCGACTGAGCTATGAGGGAAGCCGGGAAGAGCGGTGGCCAGACCACTATCTCTTCCCTCAAGTGTGAAGGGCCCGTGCCCAGCATCCGTGCTGTTCAGCTGGTTTTCAACGGCTTGATGGATGAGTCCCCAGATTTTCACTTGAAATGAAGATGAAAGCTGCTGCTTAAGTTGTGAGCCATGCACGACCTTCCCACTTCTCCTTCCCACCTCCCTCCCCTTTCTCCTTATCTCACACACACACACACACACACACACACAAACACACACACACACACGATGATAAAGATGAAGACAGATGGCAGACGACAGCACACTGGCTCTCTGCCCCCCCCCCCCCCCGTGATGCCCGCTCCCCCAGCAGTCTGCCAACCCCTCTCCCAAGCATCCAGGCCACCTGCCCAGGGTAACTTCAGAGGTGACTATCTTGAGCAAGTCCCCCCCCCGCCCCAGATCAAGGTGCTGAGAAGTGAAGGAGGCAAGTGGTCCCTAAGAGACCTTCTGCTCTGTGCATTATGGGATTCCCATCTCAATAACTGACCCACAGTACCTGGCAGGGAATGGAGAGTCAATGATAAATAACCACAGAATGACTGAACAAGGGGAAAAAAAAGACTGAACCAGTGAATGATTCACGCCCTTTGTTGTGCCTGCATCACGCTGTGTTTACAGCAGACTTACCTGAGTCACAAAATAACATGAAGGCTGTCATTCCCATACCCCACGACCCTGGTCATTTTCCAGAGGGAACTGCGATGCAAATTATTTCCAGCTAAACTATCTCAGCAACTGGGTCGGCTTCACGGGCACTGAAGGACAGACTCACTGCATTTCTGGGCATTTTCGGTCTCACCCGTGACAATCGTATTTCCCAAGATGCTCCAGTCAGACATCCTGTCACATGAGCCCATTTTACAAGGTGATGCTGACACTGGTCCCACCCAAGCTGGTGGGCTGGTTTCTGCAGGGTAAGTTCAGCTACACGACTTCCAAGGTGACCTGTGAAGGTGATACAGCTTCCCCCAGGTTTTCTGGGGAGCAGCCCCCCTTACGTCTCAACCACCACCCTGAGAGGAAGCCCGAGGCACACAGAGAGGCCGTTTGTAGGCGATCAACCTGGCCCGCAGGCATCACCAACCCTCAGCAGTGCAAGTGAGGCAACGTTCAAGATGACCCCAGCCCCAGATGCCTGCTGACTGCAACCCCGAGAGACCCCGAGAGAAAATGTCCCCTCCCAGCCCTGGAACCAATGAGGAGTAGTAATATCAGATCGCAATGACCAAGTGATCGCTGTGATCAGTGGTCAGATGATCATTATGGTTTGAAGTCACTAAGTCAGCCACAGTGACGAAGGGGGATGCCATCAGAAGACCTTTTACTTTTTGCCTCATCGTTACAGCAGAAGAACCTTTTTTCTACGTGATTATTTATCCACTCATCAAACCTTTGCTGGCACCCATTATATGCTCGGCTTTGTGTCAGCCACTGAAGATGTGGAAAAGGAGACAAGCAGTCCTCAGCCAAACAAACGAACCTAAAGACCCCCATATCAGGTGGAGAGAGAAAGATGGCAAAATCACAACAGCATCTCCACAAGAGAAAGGACAGAAGATGTGAATGTAAGAGCTTGTCTCTGCGCCCTCCCACCCTCTGCTTGTTACACGCGTAAGTGCCTCGGGGTCCCTGGATCCCACCTAGGTGGAACCCCTGCTGCTCCACTCCTGACCTTCACCCTCAGTCCACACCCAATGCCAGCAGCTCCCCAGGCTTCATACTGCCGGTGCCCCCGCTTCCGTTTTCTAGAAACTTCTCTGCCCATCAACCCCAGATGACTCTCCCACGGAGACGTGGGAAAACTTTAATTTCCCCCTCTGCGACTTCACAGAAAAGGGGGGTGAGAGATGAGAACCAGAAGGAGAGGATTCATTACCTCAAGTTACGAAAAAGAAAAGGCCTAGTGTTTAGAAGGCGTTGTTATTATTCTTCCTGAAACATTAGCTCCTAGAAATCAGGAGCTCTGTGTCCTTATGGCTGTCTCGAAGATTTCCAGCACGCCTTGGGGGCTGCCATCGGTCAAGTTTTGACTGTAATGAGAGCCATCTGGAAGAAGGCAATGGTGGATTCTGGCCATGCACCAGATGAGAGCTTTAGGGTGAGCAAAGAGACACACAGTAGGTCTCTGTTTCCAAAAACCCATGGTCGTGTGCGCTCATCCCCAAAAGTGAACAGGAAAAAAGTGCAGTCTTGAGTGGAATTCTCCCTGAAGGTCTGAGATTTCATTTTTCAAAGGTCAGCTATTCTGCTTTTAAACCCCCAAATGCTTCTTGTAGATGAAGGATCACTGTTTCCCTCCTGGACAGCCGGAGCACCCAAACCTCACCTCCCAGACTGAGCCGGGGTTTGAGATATTTGATTCCATATTACTTAAAGCTGTTGCGAGCTTTTCATCGGGAATGGAAACCATTACTGTGTCTCACACTTCTCTCTCCGTTTTATGGAATTCTTGTGCTGGGGGAGCTCTTTTTCTTTTATTATTTTCTTTTAACAGCCAGAAAACTGGGAAGTTCACAAAGAAATTGTTCAACTGCCTTAAATGACCCTTAACCTAAGAGGTTTCGCCTAATCTGTAAATTGGAGTTAAAAGTATTTCAGGACCTTTGGAGCGGGAAGCCCGTTGTCTTTAAAAGAGCGCAGAGACCCCTAACAATGGGGCTACACATACCTTGGGCTTCTTTGTTAGTTACTGCAAACCAAAACCAGATGTGAAATATCAGCGGCTACCTTGTACTGACCCAGAGAAGTTGAGGCTAATCCAAATCATTCTTAATAACTCAAAACTGCCACCCTTTAACTATCTTAGTTTTTTTTCCCCTCACTTATAAATGCAAAAAAGAATTGACAGGACACATTAAAACCCATTTCCCTCTGAACACATACAGATTTCCTTCAGTAAGAGCCCAGAATAAAAGCTCCCGCCCCTAAGCTGTGCCGCTGTCATCCGACTAGGTTCCAATTTAGGGATCAACACCTTTCACAAAACATGATCTGAAAGAATTTATCCTGAAAACGAGATATTTCTGTTGTTACCTTTTCCCAAGACTCATTAGGCACGGAGTTCCTTGAATAAGTCAAAGTGCTTGTAAATTTAAGAAAATAGAGAGGTTTAAGGTGAAAAAATCTAGCAATCTAAAATGTTCCCGCCTAACGTGGAAATCATTTGAATTCCCAATCATTGGCTTGAATTTTAAGAGTACGGAATATACGTGGAGGAGAAAAATCAATAGAAGCTGGAATGATTCGGAACCTCCCAAATGGAGAAATCCATCATCTGAACCAAATTTGAGCATTCTATCAATATTGTCTATTTACTAAATCCAAGAGGAGCTATTTTAATATAAAATCAAATATAAAATTGTTTCAGATATTGAATATTGCTTTTTACCTTAAAGCAGGCATGGAGTGGAATGACTATAGATACAAGGCTAGACATAGATTGATTTTTAATGTCTAAAACTATGGCAATTACATTGTCATGCTGCATAGGGCTTCTAGTCCTATGCTGAAATTAGAATGATGCATATGTATACAAAAGATAAAGGATAAGACAGAGTCATAATCATATTTCATCAACGTAAGACTGTGGATGGTAAGATGGAAAGCATCCCATGACTTAATACATCACTAGGAAAGAAAAGAATCACTTGGCCCAACAAAACTAGCCACAATACTTCCTTATCCATCAATTGGAGACACATCCCGACTTCTGAAAACCAGTAAGTGCCTTAGCACAGATGTAATGTGGTCTACTGACAGAAGAAAAAATCATGAACGCACTAAATTGTTATTCGGAACAGACTGTAGGGTTTCTCAACCTTTGCACTAACAGTACTTTGCGGCTGGGTAACTTTTGGTCATTGGGAGGCTGCCCTGGACAATGTAGGATGTTAGCATGCGTGGTGTCCACCCACTAGATGCTAGTAGCATCTTCCTTAGCTTCCAGTATGACAACCTAAACCGTCTTCAGACACCGCCAAATATCCCTGAGAGTGGAGGCAAAATCACCCCAGCTGGAAAACACTGGGACCGAGCAATTCAGTTTGATCAGCTTCACAGTATAATTTAGTGTATGTATAAATGGCAAATGGGAAAGTCAACTGTAGTATATTGTTAGATGAGATGCACTGACCTAAAAAGCATCACATAAGCAAACAGTTGCTGCATGGATAAAAGTGCCTACTGGCCAGCCAAACCAATGGGATGTAAACGGCTTTGAGAAGGGCTCAGTATCACCAATTAATTCAGTTCAGTCGCTCAGTCGTGTCCGACTCTTTGCGACCCCATGAATCGCAGCATGCCAGGCCTCCCTGTCCATCACCAACTCCCGGAGTTCACTCAGACTCACGTCCATCGAGTCAGTGATGCCATCCAGCCATCTCATCCCCTGTCGTCCCCTTCTCCTCCTGCCCCCAATCCCTCCCAGCATCAGAGTCTTTTCCAATGAGTCAGCTCTTCACATGAGGTGGCCAAAGTACTGGAGTTTCAGCTTTAGTATCATTCCTTCCAAACACCCAGGACTGATCTCCTTTAGAATGGACTGGTTGGGAAACGCAAATTAAAACCATAATGCAATGTCACCTCATACCTGTTAGAACTGCTATCATCAAAAACAAAAAGGAGACTAGCAAGTGTTGACAAGGATGTGGAGAAAAAGGAACATTTCCACACTGTTGGTAGGAATGTACATTGGTGCAGGCACTATGGAAAACAGTATGGAAGTTCCTCAAAAGATAAAAATATAACTACCATGCTGCTGCTGCTGCTAAGTTGCTTCAGTCGTGTCCGACTCGTATGAACCAGCAATTCCACTTATGGATATTTATCCCAAGGAAATGAAATCGCTATCTCAAGAAGATACCTGCATCCTTGTGTCCACTGCAGCATTATTATCAATAACAACGGTCAAGACAAGGAAGCAACGGAAGTGACCGTCAATGGATGAATGGATAAAAGTGTGGTTCACATATACTGGCTATAAAGAAGAATACTGGTTATAAAGAAGAATAAAATTATGCCCTTTTCAACAGCCCGGATGGACCTTGAGTGCATTATGCTAAGTAAAGTAAGTGATACAGAGAAAGACAAATACCGCATGATCTCAAATGTGGAATAATAGTAACAAGAAGAGGAAATTCATGAACACCAAGAACAGGTTGTTGATTGCCGGAGGCAGGAGGAGAGGGGTGGGTGAGAAGGCAGCGTCCAACCTGATGACTATAGTAACAGTACAATGTTGTATATTTGAGAGTTGCTAAGAGAGTGTATCAGAGAAGGCAGTGGCAGCCCACTCCAGTACTGTTGCCTGGAAAATCCCATGGATAAAGGAGCCTGGTGGGCTGCAGTCCATGGGGTCTCTTAAGAGTCGAACACGACTGAGCGACTTCACTTTCACTCTTCACTTTCACGCATTGGAGAAGGACATGGCAACCCACTCCAGCACACTTGCCTGGAGAATCCCAGGGACGGGGGAGCCTGGTGGGCTGCCGCCTGTGGGGTCGCACAGAGTCGGACACGGCTGGAGCAACGTGGCAGCAGCAGCAACAGCAAGAAAGTGAATTTTAAAAGTTCTCATGACAAGAAAACGGTGTGGTGATAGATGTTAACTAGACATACTGCGGTAACCGTTTCATAATATTAGTATATATATACATCAAATCATTATGTTGTACATCTGACACTAACACATTGTTATATGTTAATTATAGAGATTGTCAATTATATAATTGTTATAATACATTGTTATATGTCAATTGTATACATAGAGGCAATAAAGATTTTTAAATTAATAAAGTTAAACAACATGAATGAGGTGAGTTTCTATCATAATATTTCACTGTTTATATTAAATTAAAGAAAATCAAAATGAGGAAGAAATTAAAGAAAATCAAAAGCACAGTACTTTGGGCCTATCCACATTTAATATTTTCAAAAGTGAAAAAACCTTTAATTTTTGCAACATTGGCAAGAATGTGGAAGAAAGAGCACTCCCATTCTCATTTATTAAGAATACAGATTAATACCGTATCAGAAAGTAATTTTTCCTTGGACTCAGCAATCTGTATCTGACAAATCCATCTTTCAGAGATATTCACAACAAAGACAGGTGCAAGAATGATCTTTTATTAATCATAAAAAATGAGAATAAGTTGAATTCTACCAGAGACTAAATGGACTATAGGCTGTTAAGAAGAATGAGATTCAAATTCACTGTATAGAAATTGTTCAAGGGATCATAAGTTTTACATATTACCAGATCTATTACAGTAAACGCAGAGAAAACATCCTGAGGTATAAAACTCAGTATAGCGGCTGGGATGCAGGATAACTCCCACTTTTTAAGTCAAATATTTGGACAAAGTTGAGCTATAAAATGTGCTGTAATCAGAAAAAAATTATGTAATCAGAAAAAAAATTCAAAGCATATTCTGGCACAGAAATATTAAAATGTCACAAAATTTAAGTGTATTAATAAATATACCAGTAAAACCATAACAGGCTACAGATTACACTTCATAAAATACATAAACAACATAAATAATACACAGTCATATAGATACAAAAAAGTACAAGTTTATTCACTTGTCCCAGAAATATTTGAGCATCTAGTTTATTAAATTAATGTTGGTAGAATAATGTGAGATTCATTAATACAAGACTCTTAGGGAAAGCGAAATTTTAGCTGAGTCCCACAGGATTAGAATGTGTTCAGATTATAGGGGGGAAATGTCAAAATGTTTAAATAAAAAAAAGAAATTTCAAAACTCTGGTAAAGGAGTTGATTCAACATGAAAGGAACAAAGAATGAGCAGGTAAGGTACTTCTAAGAAATGTATCAAAATAAGGAAATACCTTGGCAGCTACAGACAGTTGTTATTGACTCATTTGAGCAACGAGAATTGACAAGAATAATTTAAAGGACATGTGACATAAAATACTTCTAATTAAAACAAATTTTAAAACATGGTATGAAGCGACGGCTGTAGCGATTATTTATACCCTAACTCTAACCTGAGGTAGGTTAGGTTCTGTAAATGAAGAGTAAATGTGAAATGGATTCGACAAAAGCGTTACTGTTTCTGCGGTTAATCACTCATGGGAAATGGGTAAAGTTACTAATCTTAAGCAGAGAAGGCAATGGCAAGCCACTCCAGTACTCTTGCCTGGAAAATCTCATGGACGGAGGAGCTTGGTAGGCTGCAGTCCATGGGGCTGCTACTAGTCAGACACAACTGAGTGACTTCACTTTCACTTTTCACTTTCGCGCATTGGAGAAGGAAATGGCAACCCACTCCAGTGTTCTTGCCTGGAGAATCCTGATGGGCTGCCGTCTATGGGGTTGCACAGAGTTGGACACGACTGAAGCGACTTAACAGCAACTAATCTTAAGAAGTTAGGAAAAAAAAAAAAGGAAAAAGGAGGAAAATAAAAATGATAAGGACAAAATTTATAAAATAGAAAATGACCAAACAGTTGAGAAATCAAAACCCAGTCTAGTTCTTTGGTAAGATTATTTATAAATCCTTGTTAAGGATAAATAAGGAGAAAAGAGGAAAGATTGAAATAAAGTTAGGAATGAAAAGGGGGACGTTACTATAGATCCTATGGACATTAGGAAAATTATAACAGCACATTACAATTTCCTATCAATAAATGTGAAAATTTAGCTGAAACTAATAAAATTTCTTAAAAATATAATTATCAAAATTTCCAAAGAAATACAAATGTGAACTCCTGTAGCGATTAAAGATATTGATTAAAACCTTCTTAAAAGAAATCTTCAGGAAAATGAAGAAAACTTCCAAGCCCAGATTGATTTATCAGCACATTCAGACTAAACAGGAATTAATGTCAGTCTTATACAAACTTGTCCAGATAATAAAAAAAGAGGAAAACTTGATTTCAATGTGTCTAGGACATTATAAGAAAGGAAAATTATAGACTCATTTCACACATAAGTGCATATGCAAAAAAGTTGAAAAAAAAAATCCCAGAAAACCAGATCAACAGTATAAAAAACAGAATAGTATGTACTATGATCAAGCTGAGTTTATCCTAAGAATGAAAGGTTATTTCAACCATTATCAATGATCAAATTTACATTGTAAATAATAAAATATGATAATCTCAAATAAAAGCAGAAAAGGCATCTGATGAGATTCAGTATCTATTCATGATAAAAATTCTTAGCAAATTAGAAATTACAAGAAACATTACCAATCAAAAAGGGCATCTGTCAAACCTACAGTAAGCTTCATACTTTAATGGTGAAACACTGAAATCTCATTTATTTAACCTGGGAAAAAAGGTGAAGAGGCTTATTATCACAACACGTCATAAACTGTGTTTGGGGTCCTAGTCAGTGCATAAGCAAAAAAATGAAATAAAATGCCAAGGAATTGGGAGAAAATAGACAAAACTTTTAACTATTTGCAGATGATAATCATTTTTTACATAGAACAACCAAGAGAATTTAGAAATGAATCATTAGAATTAATAAGTTTGGGAACTTTGCTAGTTACATCAATTTGGAAAACTCAGTTTTATTTCTATGTGTCATCATCAACAGAAATTAAAAATTTTACATGATACTTTTCAATAGCATCAACAAATCTTAAAAATACGGGAATAACCTCATATAAGCTGTACAGGATCTTTACACAGAAATCTACACAGTATTATTGAAAGAAGACCTAGATAAATGGATAGCTATGCCACATTTATGGACCGAAAGACTTAACAAGATATCCATTCTCTTCAAACTAATTAACAGATTCAATGTAGATCCAATAAAAATTGCAATAAGATTTCTGTAGAGCTTGACAAATGGATTCTAAAATGTGTATGAACAGGCAAAGGTCAAAAACAGACAAGACACTCTTAAAGAAGAATGAGGTAAATAAGGGGACTTCCTCGATGGTCCAGAGGTTAAGACTCCACATTCGCAATGCAGAGGGTTGGGGTTCAATCCCTGGTGGGGGAAATTAAGACCCCACATAACAAGTAGCACAATCAAAAAAAAAAAAAGAAGAAGAAGAAGAATGAGATAAGATGAGGTAAGACAACTTGCTTCAGAGTGATATTCTTGCAGGTATAAACAAACAAAACAACGGAAGAGAAAAGAAAGCCCACAAACTGATTCACACATATATGGACACACTTTATCTTTTTAAAGGGTGCGGTGCAGAACAGTGAAGAAGAGAGAAGAAAATGGTGCTAATGAAAGGTAGTATGCATACAGGGAAAAGAAAACTGCCTAACTCACACCATTACAAAAATCAGTTCCAGGTGAACTGTAGATATAAACGTGAGAGGCAAAACAGTAAAAATTCTGAAACACACAGTATCTTCATAACTTTGTGATGGGGGAGATTTTGTAAATAAGGCACAAAAACATTAAATGTAAAATGATAGACTGATAAGTAGACTATATTAAGAAAATTTTCAGACTGTTTTTCATCAAAAGATACTATTAAAAGAATTAAGAATTAATTAAGAATATTTTTAACATACCTAACCTACTATTCATATCCAGACTATGTAAAGAACCCCTATAAATCAATAAGAAGACATGCAACCCAATGTAAAAAAACAAAGAAGTTGAACAGGCATTCATAAAAAGGCTATCAAATGTCCATGGAATATAGGAAAAACTCTTCTATTTAATTAGTAACCCAGGAAATGCTAATGAAAGCTACACTGAGATAACACAAGATACACATCAGGATGTCAAGAATGAAGAGAAATGACAACATTTTGGGCCAAGATGAGGAGCAACAAGAACTCTCACACACAGCTGGAGTTTGGAAACTATATTCATGAGTCAGAGTTCCTATAGGAAATAGCATATTCAAAGAGTTATAACTAAACAGAGTTTAATGAAGAAATTATGGATGGAGGTTCATGACATTGTACAGGAGACAGGGATCAAGACCATCTCCAAGAAAAAGAAACGCAAAACAGCAAAATGGCTGTCTGGGGAGGCCTTACAAATAGCTGTGAAAAGAAGAGAAGAGAAAAGCAAAGGAGAAAAGGAAAGATATATCCATTTGAGTGCAGAGTTCCAAAGAACAGCAAGGAGAGATAAGAAAGGCTTCCTCGGTGATCAGTGTAAAGAAATAGAGGAAAACAATAGAATGGGAAAGACTAGAGATCTCTTCAAGAAAATTAGAGATACCAAGGGAAGATTTCATGCAAAGATGGGCACAGTAAAGGACAGAAACGGTATGGACCTAACAGAAGCAGAAGATATTAAGAAGAGATGGCAACAATACACAGAAAAACTATACAAAAAAGATCTTCATGACCCAGATAATCATGATGGAGTGATCACTCACCTAGAACCAGACATCCTGGAATGTGAAGTCAAGTGGGCCTTAGGAAGCATCACTACGAACAAAGCAAGTGGAGGTGTTGGAATTCCAGTTGAGCTACTTCAAATTCTGAAAGATGATGCTGTGAAAGTGCTGCACTCAATATGCCAGCAAATTTGGAAAACTCAGCAGTGGCCACAGGACTGGAAAAGGTCAGTTTTCATTCCAATCCCTAAGAAAGGCAATGCCAAAGAATGCTCAGACTACCACACAATTGCACTCATCTCACAAACTAGTAAAGTAATGCTCAAAATTCTCCAAGCCAAGCTTCAGCAATACATAAACCATGAACTTTCAGATGTTCAAGCTGGTTTTAGAAAAGGCAGAGGAACCAGAAATCAAACTGTCAACATCCCCTGGATCATGAAAAAAGCAAGCGAGTTCCAGAAAAACATCTATTTCTGCTTTATTGACTGTGCCAAAGCACTTTCACTGTGTGGATCACAATAAACTGTGGAAGATTCTGAAAGAGATGGGAATACCAGACCACCTGCCCTGCCTCTTGAGAAACCTATATGCAGGTCAGGAAGCAATAGCTAGAACTGGACATGGAACAACAGACTCCAAATAGGAAAAGGAGGATGTCAAGGCTGTATATTGTCACCCTGCTGATTTAGCATATATGCAGAGTACATCATGAGAAACCCTGGGCTGGAGGAAGCACAAGCTGGAATCAAGATTGCCGGGAGAAATATCAATAACCTCAGATATGCAGATGACACCACCCTTATGGCAGAAAATGAAGAACTAAAGAGCCTTTTGATGAAAGTGAAAGAGGAGAGTGAAAAAGTTGGCTTAAAGCTCAACATTCAGGAAACTAAGATCTTGGCATCCAGTCCCATCACTTCATGGCAAATACATGGGGAAACAGTGGCTGACTTTATTTTGGGGGCTCCAAAATCACTGCAGATGGTGACTGCAGCCATGAAATTAAAAGATGCTTACTCCTTGGAAGGAAGATTATGACCAACCTAAACAGCATATTCAAAAGCAGAGACATTACTTTGCCAACAAAGGTCTGTCTAGTCCAGACTATGATTTTTCCAGTGGTCATGTATGGATGTGAGAGTTGGACTATAAAGAAAGCTGAGCACCGAAGAATTGACGCTTTTGAACTGTGGTGTTGGAGAAGACTCTTGAGAGTCCCTTGGACTGCAAGGAGATCCAACAGGTCCATCCTAAAGGAAATCAGTCCTAGGTGTTCATTGGAAGGACTGTTGCTGAACCTGAAACTCCAATACTTTGGCCACCTGATATGAAGAGCTGACTCATTTGAAAAGACCCTGATGCTGGGAGGGATTGGGGGCAGGAAGAGATGGGGACGACTGAGGATGAGATGGCTGGATGGCATCACCAACTCGATGGACATGAGTTTGGGTGGGCTCCGGGAGTTGGTGATGGACAGGGAGGCCTGGTGTGCTGCGGTTCATGGGGTCGCAGAGTCGGACACAGCTAAGCGAATGAACTGAACTGAACGAAGAAGTGTTCAAAGACAAAGGCAGAACCGAGTGAAAACTAGAGGATGATCCTGCGGTTCAGGAGGAAGGGTAAGGCACTCCAATCCTCATGCTCATGGTAGCAGGCATGAAGGGGCTGTTTCTGCTCTTACAATTAATCATAGGGCACATTTTACCTTTCAGGTACTTTTCTGTATGTGTTATGCTTCAAATTCTTTAAAAAAAAGTAATAAAAAGGTGTGTGTAATCATGAAATATTAGATGTTAGGAATGCGCTCTCTGGCTCTTTCAAACACTATACTTGGCTATGTAATAAGGAAGAACACTTGTATTCTATTAAACAAGTTAATCACTAAAGGGATGTTGCCTATAAACTTAAAAGTGTACAATAACAGCCCATCTCTGGGAATTCTGCCTCCCCGGTAATGAGCATTAAGCTAAAATACCTTTGTTTTATACATACTGCTACATTTAAAATGGATAGCCAACAAGGTCCGACTGCACAGCATAAGGAACTCTGCTCTAGGTTACGAGGCAGCGTGGATGGGAGTGGGGTTTAGGGGAGAATGGATACATGTATATGTATCAAAGTGGCCCAGTCATGTCTGACTCTTTGCAACCCCATGGACTGTAGCCCACCAGGCTCCTCTGTCCGTGGAATTCTCCAGGCAAGAATACTGGAGTGGGTAGCTAGTCCCTTCTCCAGGGGATCTTCCCAACCCAGGGATCGAGCCCGGGTCTCCCGCATTGCAGGAGGATTCTTTACCAGCTGAGCCACCAGGAATGCCCTGATATGTATGGCTGAGTCCATTTGCTGTCCACCTGAAACTATCATAACATTGTTAGTCAGCTATATTTCAATATAAAATAAAAAGTTGAAACTGTATAAAACAAACCCAATAAAACATAAGTGTGAAAAGAATTAAAATAAAATACCTTTGTTTAACTCACAGGAAACAAGCTGATCAGGCCCACCTGTAAATGACTGCAGGCAATAAGAAATGAATACCTCTGGAGTCTGGCTAGAACCAGGACTTCACCACTCTCCTTTAGTGTAAAAGAAGCCTGAATTCTAACTTGGGGAAGGTGAAATCTTTGGGACACTAGTCCGCCAATCTCTCAGTCTGCTGTCTTTCTGAATAAAGTTGCTGTTTCTTGCCCCAACAAATTGTTCTTGGCCTGTCTGAGGTAAGTAGTACAAGCCTGGACTTATAACAGCTATCCATACAAGGCTAAGATGTAAATGAGGGCAGGGACCCTGAGCAGGGAGAAAGGGGCAACTGAGAAGCACCGTGCCACCCAATTAGCTTCCAAAAAAGAGAAGGGCTTCCCGGATGGCTCAGCAGGTAAAGAATCTGCCTGCAATGCAGGAGACACAGGAGATGTGGGTTTGATCCCTGGGTCAGGAAGATCCCCTGGAGAAGGAAATGCAGCCCACTCCAGTGTTCTTGACTGGGAAATCCCATGGACGGAGGAGCCTGGCAGGTTACAGTCCATGGGGTCGCAGCAGTCAGACACGACTGAGTGCATGGAGCTCACTCATAAGTGTAGCTCAGGCAGGTCATAGAAAACCATTTATTTCAAAGACTTTCTGCATAATCTCCTTTCAAGAAAAAAGAAAGGAGGAAGGGACAGAGAGAGACACCTCCAGGGCTACCTCTTCTGAGGTCGTCACACCAAAAGGTGTCACAAAGGTAATGCTTTTATGACAGCTCGATGATATATGGGAATCAGCAGTGAAAAGGGGATGACCGCGACCTGCAGTAACGTGCCAGTTCTTCTGGTCCAGGCGTAAGGAAGTGGAGATCAGTAATGTGAAGCGTCGTGCACACTTCTCCTGACCCTTGAAACTCCTCCATGGTGAGGATACGCTCTGGTGAGAGGGACCGGCCCCCAGGGAGAAGGGGCCCTCATGTAACAGGCGGCATTAAGTTAAAGTTGACGCAACAGATAGGAGCCATTTACAGAAGCAGCATTTGAAAAGCCCCTGATGCTGGGAAAGATTGAAGGCAGGAGAAGGGGACAACAGAGGATGAGATGGTTGGATGGCATCACCGACACAATGGACATGAGTTTGAGTAAACTCCGGGAGTTGGTGATGGACAGGGAGGCCTGGTGTGCTGCGGTCCATGGGGTCACAAGGGGTCGGACACGACTGAGCGACTGCACGGAACTGAACAGAAGCAGAGAAGCAGCATCCAGGTGAGAGACAGCCACTTCCAGGCTCCCGAGTCAGACTGTTTGGCAAATTAGAGAAACAGAGAGAATGCTGGAGCGCCATGAGCCAGGCCAAGTGACTGCATCGGCATCTGCAAAGCGGGCGAGAGCCAATTCATACTGAGGAGGGTGGCCCCATTCCCAACGTGGCAGGAAGCCCCTGGGGCTGGAGATGAAACAGGCATGGGATGATCTGACACACACGCTATAAAGCGGCTCTTGATCCTAAATAAAGGACTGTCAACATGTAGGAAAGGAAGCTGGGAAAGCCCGGGTGAAGGACAATGGAGCAGGAGCTCCTGGAGGAAGCGTTGACAGGGCTGGCTGACATACGGGAGGCAGAGGGGAAAGAAAAGAGTCGGAGATGATTTGCGGTGTTTGGATGTTGCTTTGTATTTACCTTGCGTGGCCTTAGCAACCGGAAGGACAGGGTTTCCACTTTACAGAGTTGCGGGGACTGGGGGAATACAAGATCTGGGGAAGATAAATCAGGATTTGTACTTAAAAAGTCAAAGTTCTATATGGATACGCATGTTGAGATAGCAATTAAGAGATGCTTATAAACAGGGAGGTAAGATTGGGAATCACTGAAATTAGTGGTGGGGGAGGGAAGTCGAACCATATGACTTTTACATGTTTAATGGGGACCATATTTTTAACAGGGAGTTAAGTATAGACAAAGGGATTAAAGCCAAGCCTTGGGACTGTCCATCATTAGATGCTTAGCAGAGAAAAACAGAGCCAGCCTATGACTCAGGGAGGTGCATGAGGGTTTCCATGCAGCCTCGAGTGCCCGTCAGAGATTTGTGGTCACAAATGCTGAGTGAGAGCTGCCAGCACAGTACTGTGCGTCTTCTCAGGCAACGCTCAGCAGCTCCGAGTGAATGAAAGGGGCCAAGCCGGAGCCAGGCATCACAGAACCTTACTAGGCGTGTCCGTTCTTAGCTGAATTTTACAGATGAAGGTGCAGAGAGCCAGAGAGAGACGTTAGGGAATGTGCCTGTCACACCTGCGCAGCGCGGACTAGAGCACAGCCCGTTTGAGGCAACTAGACAAAGCCTGCACACAGCTAGAAAGAAAGAAAAAAAGAAAAACCACAGTATTTACAAATGAAAAAGAACAATATTCAGGGCTCTTGGGAAAGGCATTCCTCCACAGAAATGCAACATGGTTCATCACAGTGTGATGGATAAAATGAGAGTAGAAAATGATGTGAATGAAGTTCACTGAATTTGTTCACAAGAAGCCCTAATTCAGGGTTTGAATTTTGGAAGAGCCACTTAAGCAAGGTTTTAGGCCTTTGCAGCTCAAAGTGAGTACATGATGACAAACCTCTTCTGAGCTGAGTAAGAATACCTGGAGCTACAAATAAATGGACTCAACCTGGCAATTTTGATCGGAAAAGTATTAGAGGTACCCTGGGGGTACATTTTCAGACCCAGCCTCCCTTATTTGCTGATACTTTTGATCAGATATTTGCAATTTGTGACTTGAATATTAAAAGTACAATGTGAATGAAATTCAATTATCTCTGGGTAAAAGTTCTCAGTACGAAGGGTTATAATTCGTGATTTGTACACAACTACAAGTATTACCGTACGAAAATGGAGAGTTTATTATTATGGAAAGAACTGCTTAAATATAAACCTAGAGTAGCATTAATAATTTTTCATAATATGTGGTTCCCTCCCTAAGGATAAGCAGTGGTGGAGGGGGGGGGGGAAGGTTTGCTTTCAGGAAATGGTATAAGTAGGTCTGCTTCATATATAAGTTTTGTTAAAATATAATTAATTAAGTTAAAAGATGTAAAATAAGGTATGGACTTTTTCTCAACTGAAAGATTTACTTCTGAAGTAATGGACTTTATAAAATATGCACTTTTGGTTTCCTTTTTCTTAGAATCTATAAATTTACTAATAAAAGGTTTTGTCTTGACTTACTAACATTTGAAAAGATGGATTATACTGGCATCACAAGGAGAGGATGTCATAAATTAAAACTCTATACATGAACTGTATTCTCTTATTTGCAATATGACAAATGAGCGTGTGAAGTCACAATCAATAAACGCCGCTTGAATGTTAGAAAGTGGATTTGGCCACAAGTATTCTAACAGCAATGTTCAAAAACACCCCAACTGCTTTAATTATCAGCTTATAGTGCAGACCAAACATGTCAAAATATTTCATTTTAATCAAGCAATTATCTATATGTGGCTTCATTCTACACTGTGAAAGTTCAATCAGGTATTTCCAAGGTATTTATCAAAGTTCAACAGCAGTCCTGTCTCATAAATCAATTTCAGACTAGACAAAAGGAAGAAGCAAATTCTTGTTTGTTTCAGTATTTTCCAAGCCAATCCCAAAGACAAGAGTTGTTATTCTCATGAGAATTTCCAGTAAAAATCTGGGCAATCTTGCTTTGACCATCTGTTTAGATACGATATGATGGAAATAAAGTTTTTTTAAAAAAAGGTATAAGCTCTATTAGACTATTTTTCTTGGATGTAAAATGTGTTTAGGGAAGAAATGAGTTGTTCCATGAGCCAGAGCCCTTATTTCTTACGTGGGAGCAACTCTGGCTTCGCAAAATGGTTTTTATCAAAGGAGGCTTTGTGTTCGGGGGAGCCGAGTTGTCCACTCAAAACCATTTCAAAAAACGCCACTGGATTCCAGGCTTCTAGGTTCCCTCCTGAAACAGGGCTTATAGTTCTTAAGAAACACTCACAGGTGGCAGAGGGGGCAGGGGAAAAATAATGTGGGTTAAAGCTTATATCCTATCCATGGCCATCTACTGCAGACACACAGCCCATTACCTTTTCCCTGTTCCTTTTCATAGAAGCCATAGTACTGCCATTGTTGCCGTACCTTATGTAACACCAAGTCTGTACTTACAACAAACATTCTAACGAGTACCTGTCACTGACATCTCCCCAAAAATAGAAAAAAAATTTCTAGGATAAACATCTCTTTCGTATTTCATCTAAACAGGGGTATTGGTTATTAAAAAAAAAATGACAAACACTTATTGATCACATGCCATGAGCCCCTATAAACACTTTACATACATTAACCATAAGTCACTAATTCTTAACCGTAGTCCTATGAATGAGATGCCATTCGTCCCATTTCACAGGTGAAGAAACGAAGGCTTAGACAGGGTTAAGTCCTCTCTCCAAGGTTCAGAAAGTAAAAGGCACGATCAGAACTGCAAAAAAGAACTCTCTGACCACGGAACTGGTGGTCGTCCTGACCTGCTCCTCTGGGCTTGCCATCCCAGCTAATGTTCTGCGTCCAAGTCTCACTCCATTCATTATCATCATTCTCAATAACATCCCCGTTACCCATGTGGAATACTCATCCACATCTAGCCCAATTTGCTACTGGATTTCAATGTTATTTCATATGAAAACAATCAATAACAGAAAGGACCTGGATCCGGTTTCAAAAACATAATTTGAAAGGAATTCACTCCGAAAGCTCCAAGGAGCCCAGTGAGCTCTGAGCAGCACCCTGGAAGGGCTTCTTAGCTACCTTCACTCCCCTTTGGATGTCTCCATCCATCTAAAAATACATGTCTGGCTCCGCCTGCTCATAAACAGAAACACAGAGACACATTCTCCAAAGGCAAAGCTGTGCTTTTAAGGGGCATTCTGTTTTTGTAGGTGTTCAAGGATTTGGAATCAAAGCAGCAGAATTATTAAAATTAATCCAATTTTCTTTCATTTATTTTCTTAGTTCATACCTCTAAAAGATATATTTTGGAAGGCCCCCTGTTCAGCCCAACCGTTTACAAATCAAAGCTTTCTTTGGAATCCGGGAGACCTAACCCAACCTAGACAGGGACTCTCTGCCAACTCCAGGGCCCTCCCCAACTGTCAGGAATATGGCAGCATTATTTGACTTGTGCTCCGATTTAATTATAGTGTCGAAAATCTACCTTAAATGGCTTTCATCAACGGCCAAAACTGTGAGTCTTTCTGGCTTGGGTTTCCATAAACAAAGAATAAATTTCAATATGTCACAAAGTGGCAGCAACTCGGTCATCACTGGAGCAGGAAGACTTATGCAACCACTGCTGGCTGGAAACAGAGTCAGCATCTTCATATACATGACTGCTGGGTGATCATTTCAAGTGACTAATCAACAGAGCCATGCAAAACTACACAAGGTATAGCCCTGAAATCCCCCAGCCTCAGCCACTCACACTGGCAGAGCCTGGACAAAGCTGCCGATGACTCTTCCTGCTCTCTTCCAGCCCATTTTCAGAAACATCACTGCACGTTTAAAATATCATGCACAAAAGGGTCCCTGATAACAGAATATTCTGTTACGAGAAACTCCAAAATACAGAGGAGGTGAAAAGAGCTTAGGCTTTCTTTAGTGAAGTGGAGAAGACGGGAACCACTTCTCTGTGTTAAGTCCCCAAAGCAAGAAATTCCAGAACCAGAAACGTGCATCCTCTACTTGGGAAACATTCAAAAGTCTAAAGAGTGATGGCCCGGCTCAACCTGAGCACTTCTGAAATTGCTCCTTCAAGACTCTTCTATTTGAAATTCTTTCCAAAGAAAGTATAGAATTAATACCAAACACAAAGCCCAGGCAAATTCCAAACAATGAGACCAATGGTCATGAGCCAAGGATTGATCCATCACAGAAGCTACGTGCTCTGCTTTCCACGCGAAAACACTCCTGGAAGGGGTGGAGACCCACGCGGGAATCCACAGTATTCATAATCATAGAAGCAGATCAGCAAATGAGCCTGCAAAATTAAAAGGGGGATGTATTCCGGATATTCTAAGAAAACGAGTCGAGACAACTTGAGAGGAGTCCCAAGACCCACCTCTGCTGGTGTGATGTGAGGACGAGGGCGGAGGAGGTGACACCACTCACGTCTCCTTTCTGGCTCCCGTTCCACCGCCTCCGCTGGGCATCGGTCCTCCACCAGGACGCTGCCCACGTCCTCTGTGAAAGGCCATGTCCACACCCTCCTCTTAGACCGTTGCCTTCGCAGCCACCCAAGCTCTGCCCTGCTCTTGATGAGGATCTGAACATCCACAGGCCTGCCAGAGCCTCCCCCGGATGAACGTGAGCCCTTCAATGAAACTGGATCACCACTGAGTGCAGGGGTCTCCTCGGTGCTCCCCCTCCAACCTTCCTCCTCCCTCCTGGTCCCCCAAGCCAAGATACAGGGGCCACTGGAGAGCCACCACGCTGCGTCTTCTGCACCGTCCAATCCAGCCCCAAGATCCCACTGACTACCTCCTATGTGCTGCTATTTAACTGACTTCAGCCGGGACAGCTTCTTATCGGGGGAGAAGAGGGATATTTACATCAGTTGGAAAACAGATCTCTGCACACCTCCCGTCAGATCCCAGAACTGGCAGAAGGCAGGGAGAAAGCAAACCGGAAATCGCTGTCTTCACCTGTCCGGAGCAACCACACTTTCGGTTGAGACAGGGGTGTGTGGGTTTCAAAAAGTCAACTGGAAGCCAAGTGAGTCGATGAGGGGCTAAACAAAACCTCAAGCTTATTTTTCCTGTAAGGCAAGAACGTTAATAGGGATACCCAAGGAACCCATTTAAAAAAAAAACAGAATGCTGTTTCGATTATTGTGGGAGAACGGTAACTCTAGGGTGGGGAGGTGTGAATTTAAAGGGTAGAATTGTATAAAGGAGTCTTAAAGAGAGGATGTGGTCTGGTAAATACAGGGATGCTGTGCGTGAGAGAGATGCTGGGGAAACTCAAGGAAAGGAACTTAAGGAACTGTCTCCTCCAGGGCAGGGCTGGAGGACAGGGATTAAGTGTCAAGGAAAGCAGACTTATCCATGAATGGAGCAAACTCCCTGGAAGCAGGAAGCCAGAGCCAGAGATGAGCAGGAAAAAAATGTGAGCTCTGCTCTACGTCTCCCAGTCTCTATCTCTGTGTCTCTGTCTTTCTTTCTTTTCTTGCTTTCTTGCCTTCTCACCCTCCCATCAAATTAATCCACTTCTAGAATCATACACTGAATGAATTAGATGTAATTACTGTAATGGCACCCCACTCCAGCTCTCTTGCCTGGAAAATCCCATGGACGGAGGAGCCTGGTAAGCTGCAGTCCATGGGGTCGCTGAAAGTCCAACGCGACTGAACGACTTCACTTTCACCTTTCACTTTCATGCACTGGAGAAGGAAATGGCAACCCGCTCCAGTGTTCTTGCCTGGAAAATCCCAGGGACTGGGCCGCCGTCTATGGGGTTGCACAGAGACACGACTGAAGCGACTTAGCAGCAGCAGCAGCAACTGTAATATTAAGGCTCAGACGATAAAGAATCAGCCTGCAATGTGGGAGACCAGGGTTTGATCCCTGGGTCAGGAAGTTCCCCTAGAGGAAGAAATGGCAACTGACTCCAGTATTCTTGCCTGGAGAATCCCATGGACGGAGGAGCCTGGCAGCGGGCCACAGTCCATGGGGTCACAAAGAGCTGGACACAACTGAGAGACTAACATTTTCACTTTTCATCGTAATATTAACCACAATTTTGTCTGTGATAGGGAAAAACCAGAAATTACCAGAAAGAGTCAAAGTTGGACTCTAAGAACCATGGCTTCCCACGTGGCTCAGTGGTAAAGAATCTGCCCACCAGTGCAGGAGACCTGGGTTCAATCCGTGGGTTGGGAAGATCCCCTGGAGAAGGGAATGGCTCACCCACTCCAGTATTCTTGCCTGGAGAATCCCATGGACAGTCCACGGGGTTAGAAGAGAACTGGACATGACTGAGCAAGTAACACTTTTAAACACTTTACTATGTCACCAGGAGACTGTGTCACCACAGAAGCTGATACTTATGATTTTACTGATAAACAGCGCCTGCTGAGTTACCTCAGTGGTGTCCGACTCTTTGTGATCCTGTGAACTGCAGCCCACTAAACTCCTCTGTCCGTGGGATTCTCCAGGCAAGAATATTGGAGTGAGCTGCCATTTCCTCCCCCAGGGGATCTGCCAACCCAGGGACTGGATCCTCGTCTCATGTCTCCTGCATAACCAGGCGGGATCTTTACCACTAAGCGCCACCTGGGAGAGCAATTAATAAAACTCTTCAGTTAAATATTTTTAATTGCAGTAATTTAAAGCATTGGATTTTATTTTAAAAAACAAACTTATGTTATATTCTTATATAAAGGCATATAATTTAATTAAAATGCTTGTATCTATTAACTAGAAGACTATTGGAGAAAGCGATGGCACCCCACTCCAGTACTCTTGCCTGGAAAACACCATGGACGGAGGAGCCTGGTAGGCTGCAGTCCATGAGCTCGCAAAGAGTCAGACACGACTGAGTGACTTCACTTTCCCTTTTCAGTTTCATGCACTGGAGAAGGAAATGGCAACACACTCCAGTGTTCTTGCCTGGAGAATCCCAGGGACGGGGAAGCCTGGTGGGCTGCAGTCTATGGGGTTGCACAGAGTGGGACACGACTAAAGTGACTTAGCAGCAGCAGCAGCAGAAGACTATTACTGAAAAAGAATAGATACTATTTCTGAGGAATGGGGCTGGGAAAGTTTTATTTCTCTTTTCACTAACTGTACTTACTAAACTATCTACTATTATTAACTTTGTAACAAAAATGTTACTTTCTCAAGAAAAGAGGTACAGTTACACAAATATTATTAGGATATAGACAGAACAAAATTATGCAGCACAAAAAATTATCATAAGAATTGGAAAATTACATTAGGAATTCTGTCTGAGTGAAGCTGCAGCAGTTGACAGAAATCATATTTCTGAGCATCTAATAAGACAAAGTAATGAGAGAAACAGAATGACTTACAGAATTTTTTAAATTGAAATATATTTCATTTACAATTTTGTGTTAGTTTCAGCTCAGTTCAGTCACCGTTGTGTCCGACCCTTTGCAACCCATGGACTGCAGCACACCAGGCCTCCCTGTCCATTACTAACTCCCAGAGTTTACTCAAACTCATGTCCACTGAGTTGGTGATGCCATCCAACCATCTCATCCTCTGTCATCCCCTTCTCCTCCTGCCTTCAATCTTTCCCGGCATCGGGGTCTTTTCCAATGAGTCAGCTCTTCGCATCAGGTGGCCAAAGGATGGGATTTTCAGGTTCAGCACCAGTCCTTCCAATGAATATTCAGGACTGATTTCCTTTAGGATGGACTGGTTTCAGGTGAACAGCTAAGTGATTTATTATACATTCATATATATATATGTGTGTCTGTGTATATTTTTTCAATTCATTTCCATTATAATGGCATATTGAATATAGTTCCCCATGCTATATAGTAGGTCCTTGTTGGTTAACTGTTTCATATTTAGTAGTGTGTATATTATCACGATGGTGTGATCACTCACCTAGAGCCAAACATCCTGGAATGTGAAGTCAAGTGGGCCTTAGGAAGCATCACTACGAACAAAGCTAGTGGAGGTGATGGAATTCCAGTTGAGCTATTTCAAATCCTGAAAGATGATGCTGTGAAAGTGCTGTACTCAATATGCCAGCAAATTTGGAAAACTCAGCAGTGGCCACAGGACTGGAAAAGGTCAGTTTTCATTCCAATCCCAAAGAAAGGCAATGCCAAAGAATGCTCAGACTACCACACAATTGCACTCATCTCACACGCTAGTAAAGTAATGCTCCAAATTCACCAAGCAAGGCTTCAGCAATACATGAACCGTGAAACTTCCAAATGTTCAATCTGGTTTTAGAAAAGGCAGAGGAACCAGAGATCAAATTGCCAACATCTGATGGATCACTGAAAAAGCAAGAGAGTTCCAGAAAAACATCCATTTCTGCTTTATTGACTATGCCAAAGCCTTTCACTGTATGGATCAAAATAAACTGTGGAAAATTCAGAAAGACATGGGCATACCAGACCATCTTTTCTACCTCTTGAGAAATCTGTATGCAGGTCAGGAAGCAACAATTAGAACTGGACATGGAACAAGAGACTGATTGCAAATAGGAAAAGGAGTACGTCAAGGCTGTATATTGTCACCCTGCTTATTTAACTTATATGCAGAGTACATCATGAGAAATGCTGGGATGGGTGAAGCACAAGCTGGAATCAAGATTTCCGGGAGAAATATCAATAACCTCAGATATGCAGATGACACCACCCTTATGACAGAAAGTGAAGAAGAACTAAAGGGCCTCTTGATGAAAGTGAAAGAGGAGAGTGAAAAAGTTGGCTGAAAGCTCAGCATTCAGAAAACTAAGATCATGGCATCCAGTCCCATCACTTCATGGCAAACAGATCGGTAAACAGTGGAAACAGTGGCTGACTTTATTTTGGGGGGCTCCAAAATCACTGTAGATGGTGACTGCAGCCATGAAATTAAAAGACACTTACTCCTTAGAAGGAAAGTTATGACCAACCTAGACAGCATATTAAAATGCAGAGATATTACTTTCAACAAAGGTCCATCTATTCTAGGCTATGGTTTTTTCAGTGGTCATGTATGGATGTGAGAGTTGGACTATAAGGAAAGCTGAGCGCCAAAGAATTAATGCTTTTGAACTGTGGTGTTGGAGAAGACTCTTGGGAGTCCCTTGGACTGTAAGGAGATCCAACCAGTCCATCCTAAAGGAGATCAGTCCTGGGTGTTCACTGGAAGGACTGATGTTGAAGCTGAAACTCCAATACTTTGGCCACCTGATATGAAGAGCTGAATCATTTGAAAAGACCCTGATGCTGGGAAAGATTGAGGGCAGGAGGAGAAGGGGGTGACAGAGGATGAGATGGTTGGATGGCATCACCAACTCAATGGACATGAGTTTGGGTGGACTCTGGGAGTTGGTGATGGACAGGGAGGCCTGGCGTGCTGCAGTCCATAGGGTCGCAAAGAGTTGGACACGACTGAGCGAATGAACTGAGGTAAGTGTGTGTATTTTAACCACAAACTCTTAATTTTGCCATCTACTAAGAAGTCCACCAGTTTATAAAAAGAGAGTTGATTTAGCTGCACTCTCAGACTTGAGGATAATTTCCCATGAGGGACTTCCAGATACAAAATGAGCAAAACCCTTGAGAGGACTTCTCTGAAATGGCCACAGACACCACGAGCATGTTCTGCCCCACACTGGGTCTTGGTAAAATTCAGGGGCATGAGATTCAAGTGAGGTTGTGAGAAGAAAACTCCCCTTGGACCAGGGACAAGAATAAGGTCCCGTCCTGGGAGACCAGAGGGGCTCCCAACATGGTCTCCAGACCATCAGCATCACTTGGGGCTGGAAGGAAAAGAAAAGCAGGAGGCCCTCAGCAGATTCCCAAGTCAGCATTTCTGAGGTCGGCCAGGAAATCGTTTTAACGCATCTGCCAGTTTGAAAACCCGTGTGGTAGACAACTTCCTGCTCGCTTACAAAGGGATGATACTACATGACCACCAAGGAGTGACTCCTTACTGTACTCCTTAGACTCTCGAGCTCCGTCCACTTCCCTTTTCCCAAGACCTCCTGTTCTTCTTCATCTGTGTTTTTTTTTTTTTTCCAACTTACTTATCCCCTGTTACCTATTTCACTTAAATACCTTATAAAATGTCTTCCCCACCAGAATGACCGCTCTCAGAGAACAGTGATTTCGTCCTTTGGGTTTGGTTAAGAACAGTGCTCAGCATATAGCACAGACTTGAAGAAAAACCACTGAATGACTGAACCACCTACTTAGTAGCAGAAATTTAGGTCGCTTCCAACACTTCAATGTTAAGAACAAAATTATTTTTAAAACTTCATTCACTCATGAAAAAAATCCTAGAGATTAAGTCAAAGATATAGACATTTAGAAAATTTCTGTAATGGTGCCAAATGCATGCCTGACATTGTACTACCAAGCTTACAATTTATAAATTATTATCAGACACATGACCATGTTTAAATCACCCCTATAATCTAACAGTAGTTAATGAAATAATAATTCATCCTATAAATCTATCCCTTCTTAAGGTTAGACACATCACTGAGACACTGTTATCTGAGATTCACTAACGAGAAATCAGATGTTGACTTTTAATACAACAGATGAATGGACCTGACAATCAGTTTCCAGGAGCAAACATTTTTATTATAATAACATGGATTCAATCCACCCTATGGGGATGATGTCCAAGGATTTAAACTTTTTTACAATATTTGGGGCCAACCCAAGTTACATGCTTTAGAAGTTATGAATTGAAAAAAAATTTTTTCAAGGAATCTTTTTTGAGCTTAATACAATTAATCATACATCATGTAAACAGAGGCAAGACTAGGTCACAATTAGAATCCTGTGTCGTGTCCGACTCTTTGCGACCCCATGGTCTGTAGCCTACCAGGCTTCTCTGTCCATGGGATTTTCCAGGCAATAGTCCTGGAGTGGATTGCCATTCCCTTCTCCAGGGGATCTTCCCAACCCAGGGCTTGAACCCAGGTCTCCCACTTTGTAGACAGACGCTTTACCGTCTGAGCCCCCGGGAAGCCATGGATGAACAAAGGCTACATAACCACAGGATTCTAATTGTGACCTAGTCTGTCTTTGGCTAGCATTCAGATCTAAATTCAGGGATTAGCACTAAAACCTTCAGTCATTCAAGTGTTTGTTTAGGAAATAAGCTACTTGTAGGAAGTTACTAAGAATTTTAATTAATTTCTTAATAACCTTTAATACCACTCATTTTATTTAAAAAAACATTTTAAGCTTAGCAAATTTCTTAGTAATCTTTTTAATTATTTATTTTATTTTTTACTACTGTCTTTTATTAAAGTTTTAAGCTTAACAAATTTCTTCAGTAATCTTTTTTTACCATTTATTTATTTACTATTATTTATTTATTTACTATTATCTCTTTATAAAGGATTGCTCTTCCAAAAAGTTGCATAGAATGGAACACTCTCAAGCTCAGTCTACAAGGATAACATCACCCTGATACCAAAAGGGACAAAGATATCACAAAAAAAGAAAATTACAAGCCAATATCACTGATGAACATAGACACAAAAATCCTCAACAAAACACTAGCAAACCAAATCCAATAACACATTAAAAGAATCATACACCCTGATCAAGTGGGATTATCCCAAGGATGCCGAAATTCTTCACTGTATACAAATCAATGTGATATACCACAAACTGAAGAATAGGATCATATCAGTAGATGCAGAAAAAGATGCAATCAATCATATCAATAGATGAAGAAAATAGATGTCTAAAAGCTAGATATCTATTCAAAGTTCAGCATCCATTTATGACAAAAATTCTCCATAAAGTGGGCTTAGAGGGAACCTGCCTCAACATAATAAAGGCCATATACGACAAACCTACTGCTAAAATTATACTCAATGGTGAAAAGCTGAAAACATTTCCTTTAAAATCAGGAACAAGACAATGATGTCCAAGCTCACCACTTTTATTCAGCATAGTTTTGGAAGTCCTAGCCACAGCTATCAGAGAAGAAAAAGAAATAAAAGAAGTCTAAATTGGAAAAGAAGAACTAACACTGTCACTGTTTGCAGGTGACATGATGCTATACATAGGAAATTCTAAAGATGATACAAGAAAACCACTAGAGCTCATCAAAGAAGTTGGTAAAGTTTCAGGATACAAAATTAATACACAGAAATCCCTTGCATTCCTATAGACTAACAATGCAAAACAAAGAGAGATTAAGGAAACAATCCTACTGACAACTGCATCAGAAAGAATAAAATACCTAGGAATAAACCTACCTAACTAGGCAAAAGACCTGTATTCAGAAAACTATAAGATACTGATGAAGGAAATCCAAGATGACACAAAAAGATAAAGAGAAATACCATGTTCATGGACTGGAAGAATCAGTATTGTGAAAATGATTATACTATGCAAAGCAATCTACAGATTCAACACAATCCCTATCAAATTACCAAGGACATTTTTCACAGAACTAGAATGAAAAAAATTTACACTTTCTATGGGAACACAAAAGACCTCAAGTAGCAAAAGCAATATTGAGAAAGAACAGAGCCAGACTGGCTGCCTGACCTCAGGCCATACTACAAAGCTACGGTAACCAGAACAGTATGGAGGTGGAAGAACAGAAGCAGAAATATAGATAAATGGAACAGGAAAGTCCAGAGATAAGCCCACCCACCTAGGGCCACCTGATCTATCACAAAGGAGGCAAGAATATACAACTGAGAAAAGACAGTCTCTTCAATGAGTAGTGCTGGGAAAACTGGACAGCTACATGTGACAAAAAAAATTATAATAATAAATTAGAACACTTTATAATACCACACACAAAAATGAACTCAAAATGAATTAAAGACCTAAAGGTAAGGCTGGGTACTATAAAACTCTGAGAGGAAAATATATGCAAAACATTCTTTGACATAAATCTCAGTAAGATCATGTTTTGACCAACTGCCTAGCATAAAGAAAATAGAAACAAATTAACAAGACCTAATTAAACTTAAAAGCTTTTGCACAGAAAAGGAAACCATAAACAAAACGAAAAGACAGGCCTCAGGCTGGGAGAAAATATAAAGGCTAGGACTTCCAAATGAAACAAGGGCTTAATCTCCCCAATACACAAACAGCTCATGCAACTCAACATAAATAAAAAATAAAATCCAAACAACTCAATCAAAAAACACAGAGGCATTTCTTCAAAGAAGACATACAGACGACCAACAAATACCTGAAAAGATACTCGACATCACAAATTATTAGAGAAATGCACATCAAAACCACACTGAGGTATCACCTTATACTGGTCAGAATGGCCATCATCAAAAAACCTACAAAGAGTAAATACTGGAGAGGGTTGTAGAGAAAAGGGGATACTCCTACACTGTTGGTAGGAAAGTAAAGTGGAGAACAGTACAGAGTTTCCTTAAAAAAATTAAAACAAGAGCTACCATATGACCCAGCAATCCCACTCCTGGGCATAAATCTGGAGAAAACCATGATTTGAAAGGATGCGTGAACTCCAGTGTTCTCTGCAGCACTATTTACAACAGCCAAACATGGAAATACCCTAAATGTCCATCGGCTGAGGAATGGCTAAAGAAGACTTGGACATACATACAATGGAATATTACTCAGCCATAAAACAAATGAAATAATGTCATTTACAGAGACATGGATGGACCTAGAGGTTGTCATACAGAGGGAAGTAAGTCAAAAAGAGAAAAACAAGTATCATATAATAAAGCATATATATGGAATCTAGAAAAATGGCAGAGATGGAACCTGTCTGCAAAGCAGAAAGAGATCCACAGATGCAGAGAACAAATGTATGGACCAGGGGAGTATGAAGGAGGGGGGGCAGGTAGGATGAATTGGGAGATTTGATTGACATAATATTTACTTCTTATATGACTTTTCTCCTCCTCTAATTATGCCACCTCTGTCTATGGTGGAAAATGAAAGTTAAAGTCACTCAGTTGTGTAGCCTGCCAGGCTCTCCTGTCCATGGCATTCTCCAGACCAGAATACTGGAGTGGGTTGCCATCTCCTTCTGCAGGGGCTCTTCCAAACCCAGAGATCAAACCCAGGTCTCACAGCATTTCGGGCAAATTCTTTACCATCTGAGCCACCAGGGAAGCCCTCTGTCTATGGTATCTACTATTAATGAAATTTTGTGCATATCCTTTTTGCTCCAAAATCACTGCAGATGGTGACTGCATCCATGAAATTAAAAGGCGCTTACTCCTTGGAAGAAAGGTTATGACCAACCTCGATAGCATATTCAAAAGCAGAGACATTACTTTGCCAACAAAGGTCCATCTACTCAAGGCTATGGTTTTTCCAGTGGTCATGTATGGATGTGAGAGTTGGACTGTGAAGAAAGCTGAGTGCCGAAGAATTGATGCTTTTGAACTGTGGTGCTGGAGAAGACTCTTGAGAGTCCCCTGGATTGCAAGGAGATCCAACCAGGCCATTCTGAAAGAGATCAGCCCTGGGATTTCTTTGGAAGGACTGATGTTAAAGCTGAAACTCCAGTACTTTGGCCACCTCATGCGAAGAGTTGACTCACTGGAAAAGACTCTGATGCTGGGAGGGATTGGGGGCAGGAGAAGGGGACGACAGAGGATGAGATGGCTGGATGGCATCACTGACTCGATGGACGTGAGTCTGAGTGAACTCCAGGAGCTGGTGATGGACAGGGAGGCCTGGCGTGCTGCAATTCATGGGGTCGCAAAGAGTCGGACAAGACTGAGTGACTGACCTGAACTGAACTTTCAGGTGTACTGATAAGCAAATTAATATGCAAGTCATTTGGAGGGGGTCTATATACCAACTATATATATTCTATGCATTAAACATGATTTACATATAAATTGTAAATTTTTCCAAACTAATTTGTCAAAATGATGCCAGTGCATTGGAGTTGCTAGGACCAAGGATATCCAAAATTTACAGTTTGAGTCCAAACTAGATTTTCCCCTACTTTATAGATGGGACCTCATCAACCTCATCCTCCAGCATTTATGTGGGTGTGTTTCCTAAAACTGTACAGAGATGATTCATCTTTGGTAATAGGATATTACAAACAAATAACCTTTCTTCTGTTATCATTCAGCTCAGCCATCTTCATATTTCTGGCTATCAGCTTTTCTAAAAGTCCTTTAGCTTAATGAATTTCATAGTAATTTCCAGGACCGTCTGGAAGATTCCCAGCCCTTGCAGTTATTGGGACTACGTGAGAGACTCAGGCCACTGGAACGTAAACACAAGTGAAGAATGTCAGCAGTGCTCCAGGGATCACACAGAACTGTTGTAAGTCCTAAGTGTCTCTTTTCCCTCCTACGATGGCCTTGGAAGCCATGTGTTGATATCACTAAGTCATAAGACGGTGAAACTACCAGCCTGAGGACTGTGTGGAAGGTTGTCAGGTTAAGCCACTGGGTTGCTGTTGTTTCGTTGCTAAGTCATGTCCATCTCTTTTGTGACCCCATGGGCTGTAGCCTGCCAGGCTCCTCTGCCCATGAGCTTTTCCAGGCAAGAATACTGGAGTGGGTCACCATTCCCTCTTCCAAGGGATCTTCCCAGCCCAGGGAGGATTTTTTACCATCTGAGCCACAAGGGAAGCCCGAGGTCCTGGTGGGCATCTTTATCCCCTTTGTCAATACACACATCACCACGTTAAGTACTTGGTCTTACTAGATCAGCTGATTTAGATATACAGATACATCTGTGCTATGCTATGCTTTTGAACTGTGGTGTTGGAGAAGACTCTTGAGAGTCCCTTGGACTGTAAGCAGATCCAACCAGCCTATCCTAAAGGAAATCAGTCCTGAATATTCATTGGAAAGACTGATGCTGAAGCTGAAGCTCCAATACTTTGGCCACCTGATGGGAAGACCTGACTCATTTGAAAAGACCCTGATGCTGGGAAAGACTGAAGGCGGGAGGAGAAGGGGATGACAGAGGATGAGATGGTTGGATGGCATCACCGACTCGATGGACATGAGTTTGAGTGAACTCCGGGAGTTGGTGATGGGCAAGGAGGCCTGGCATGCTGCAGTCCATGGGGTTGCAAAGAGTCAGACATGACTGAGCGACTGAACTGAACTGAACTGAACTGATGCTATGTGCGCTGTGCTAAGTCGCTTCAGTTGTGTCTGACTCTTTGCAACCCTATGGACCATAGCCCTTCAGGCTCCTCTGTCCATGAGACTTCCCAGGCAAGAATCCTGGAGTGGGTTGCTGTGCCCTCCTCCAGGGGATCTTCCCAACCCAGGGATGGAACCCGTGTCTCTTATGTCTCCTGCATTGGCAGGTGGGTTCTTTACCACGATAATCAAATCATCATCCACATTTTGGTGTCCATCCTTTCATACCTCTCTTGAAACATAAAAATACACTCATGTATAATTTTACATAAATGCATCCCATAACCCTACATGTTGTTTTCATTTTGAATGGCATATTCTATCATTGTTATTTCAGGAAGATGGGATTCTAGGCTGTGCTTTCCAACTTTGTGAATTATTTGCACTTTTTTAATGAGCAGGTAATTATTTATATAACTTCACAATACAAGTGTAATGAAGCTTTCCAATAAGGTTGTTCTCATATGGAAAACAAAGATTATAAAATCAGAATAAGGAGCAAGAACTCCCTGGTGGCTCAGACAGTAAAGAATCTGCCTGCAATGCAGGAGACCCGAGTTTGATCCCTGGGTTGGGAAGATCCCCTGGAGAAAGGAATAGCAACCCACTCCAGTATTCTTACCTGGAGAATTCCATGGACAGAGGAATTTGGCTGACTACAGTCCCTGGAGTCACAAAGAGTCAGCCTTGACTGCACAACTAACACCTTAACTTTGATAGGAAGCAAGAGACTCTTGCAACACACTGCAGATCACTCAGAGAGAACACGCCACAGTTTAAGAAACTCTGCTACTAGGCTCAAATTGGAACTATCTCATTTACTTGGAGATTTTACTTTTTAGTTGTAGTCTGACCAGCACAGAAAAAAGTGAATTTTATAAGGTGATGTTAGTATGGGAAACACGGGAGAACAGCCAGGATGATACAGGAAATAATATCCGTGGGAGAGGGACTACTCTCGTGGGCCAGCATTTAAGAAGCCGTGCTGTCATGCAGGGAAGATGAGTTCAATTCCTGGTCGGGGAACTACGATTCTACATGCCAAGCCGCAACTAAGTCCACGTGCCACAACTAGAGAGTCCACGTGGCAACAAAGGATCTCGTGTGCTGTAACTAAGACCCGTTACGGTCAAATAAATACATATTAAAAATAAAGAAAAACACGTAGGAGAGAACAGAGGAGCAAACCAGTGGAACTGTGTTGGAAAAGAAAAAAAAATAAAGATCAGAGGAAGACATAAGTGTGTTGTCCTCAAATATTTGAAAGGTTGCCTTTGGAAAAAGGATTCACTTACTGTTTCTGTCTGAGTAGTCATAGAGGGTATGTAGGAACAAGGGATGAACTTTCCCAAAAGGGAAGAAAAGGCAGCAAAGCACTTTTCAGGATTCTGCAGGGGAGATTCCTCTGCTGGGAGAGGGATGGGCAGGTACAGATCTAAATTTCTCTCAATCTAGGATCCACAGCATCAGGTTTCTTGGGAAAGAGGAGACATCTTCATTTCCCTGCATTTCTCACACAGGGACAGTTACATATTCAAGTAGCACATGGCTTTTCCCAATGACAATGACAGAGGCTATAAAGCAAGCTTTTTCTAGGTAGTGAATCTGACTTCAATGGACATCATTTCATAGTTTTCAAGATTCTAATAGAAAAATTCAATGTGTAAAGATCTGCAAGAACAGTGATCTTCAAGGTTTACAACCTAGGACTTCGTAGTTACATCTAAACATAAAGGCTGCCCTGATGGCTCAGCAGCAAAGAATCGGCCTGCAATGCAGGAGACTCAGGTTCAATCCCTGCAGGGGTCAGGAAGACCCCCTGGTGAGGAAAGCGGCAGCCCACTCCAGTATTCTTGCTGGGAAAATCCCATGGACAGGGGAGCCTGGCAGGCTATAGCCCACATGGGTGCAAAGAGCCAGACATGACCGAAGCAACTAAGCACGCACGCAGGCGTGCACCAAGCAAAGATTTCTCTATCAGAAAATGCTCACAGTATTCAGTGCTTGGCTCAACAAGACCTTGCTTCCTAAGTGGCTCCACAGTAAGGAACCCACCTGCCAATGCGGGAGACATGGGTTAGATCCTTGGGTCAGGAAGATGTCCTGGAATAGGACATGGCAAACCACTCCAGTATTCTCGTCTGGAAAATCCCACGGGCGGAGGAGCTAGGTGGGCTGCAGTCCATGGGGCTGCAAGAATCGGACATAACTGAGCTACTGAGCACACACCCACACAAAACAGGACCTAGAAAGTCACACGTGGGCAGCCACTGAGCTACAGTCATGTCCAAAGAACAATGACTGAGCCTGAGATATGAATATTAAGTTAATAATTATTTATTATATTAATAAACCATCATAAACCAGAACTTTCTTTAATTGCACAGGAGAGAGGGTTTCAGCTTTGACTTTCCTTCAACAGAGGTAAACGGAGAGTTCTATCTGAACAGGATGGGTCGGAAAGTCTGAAGTATCTGCCCTAACACATCTGGCGCCCAGTGGTGTGGACTCCCCAGGGGAAGGGATGTCAAGGCGTCATTAGTCAAAGTGACTCCCCCACTGCCACCACCTCGAAGCCAGTTGGGATAATCAGAAACAGTTCACAAATAAAATAAGCCATAAGATTCTCCATCTTCTCTGGGTACCCTCCCCCGCCCGGTGACATCACTCGACATGTGGCCATACGGTTTTTCCAGGACTACCCCCCTCCCAAGGCTGGAATCTGGTGGCCGGCTAAAATTACTACTTAAAGCAAGGATTGACCCTTCCTTGACACTTTTGAAGAAGGATCCGTGTGAAAAGCTACCCTAGCTCCTGGGACAGGCCGGAGGGAAAGCCTCTGCTTTCATTCCGTAAAAGATTAAAAAAAAAAAAATGTAAATGAATAAACAGATGCCATTTTTAATTGTTCTAGAAGTCTGGCATGGCTATATTAAGACAATTGCTATTTTATATGTAGAACAGGGGCAAACAAATCTCCAGGGATTAAAAACCATGTTCTTGTGGTTTGCTTTTAAAAGCTGCAAATTTGAATTCAATTAAAAAAAAAATCATGGCACACGGACAAAATGAGAATGAACAAAGCTGGGGAAAACGTCCGTCCCGTCTTCAGAGTGAAGGGCCGCTGTGAGTCTGCATGTTTCCAATTATACATGTTCAGACAGAACCAATGTGCGGGGTGTTAAGCAGAACCTGATCCAGAGAAAGGTTCCCAGAGTCACTCTTTCATTTGAAACAACCACATAGACACTTCGGTTCATTAAAGAGAAAAACATGTAAAAAAAACAAAGAAAGAAAAGAAAAATATTATCATATGATTTCTCTCTTTCTGCTCTCAATACAAAGCCAGCCTAGGCGCATCAGTGTAAGAACTAATATTTTGTATTTTCTTGGGTGTTTTTAAAACAATAGTAAGGAGCAAAGAGAAGCATGAGAAAGCTCAAGCGTTGCCCAGGCAAGCTAACAAATTGGGGGGTGTCCTTCCATTAACCACAGACACAGGCAGACGATAACTATACACAGCAGTTTTGACAAGATGGAAGTGTTAATGGGTGAGTCAAAGGTGTTTATTTCTAGCTTCTTTTGAGCTGCGGGGGAAAAAAAAATTGACTTTTTTTTTTTTTCATAACAGTGATCTAGTAGCTGGAGATGAGAGTATGTACGAGGGAAAGAGGTCTGTGGGCTTCTGTTCCAACTGATGCGACAAGGTTCCTGAAGTCACTTCTAAAGGTTATTTCACAGAACTGAAAGCAGCCTCCACACCTGTGTTCTCCCTTCATCTGGAGCGATTCTAGTTCAGAAAAGGTGACTCTTTGTAGAGGAGTTTCATGGAAAAGGCTACGAGGATCAAGAGGAGCTTCAGGGACTGAAGTGAGGAAAACAGCTGAAAGCAACGATTTCTGGTTAGTTCTGACGTTAGGGTATGTTCAAGATGAGAATAGACCATCTGTCATCTCAGATTATCGTGATGAAAAGGAAGCTTCGAAGACATTGTCTTTAATACACACTCTCGGCTACCCCCCACCAACTCCTCGAACCCGGGATTCCAGGTGACGCCAGCAGTAAAGAACCCAGCTGCCAATGCGGGGGAGAAAAGAGACACGGGTGTGATCTCTACGTCAGGAGACCCCCTGGAGGAGGGCACGGCCTGGAGAATCCCATGGACAGCGGAGCCTGGCGGGCTGCAGTTCACAGGGTCGCAAAGAGTCACACATAACTAAAGCAACTTAGTGATAGTGAAGTCGCTCAGCCATGTCCGACTGTTTGCGACCCCGTGGACTGTAGCCCACCAAGCTCCTCCGTCCATGGGATTCTCCAGGCAAGAGTACTGGAGTGGGTTGCCATTTCCTTAGCACATGTATACAGAAGGCATGATCACCCGGACATCCTCATTGGTGCTTTTGTGCTAGGGATTCCCAGGTGGCACAATGGTAAGACATCTGCCTACCAGTGCTGGGGATGCAAGAGACTCCTGTGCAATCTCTGGGTCAGGAGAAAGAAATGGCAAACCACTCCAGTATTCTTGCCTAGAAAATTCCATGGACAGAGGACCCTGGCAGGCTACAGTTCATGGGGTCGCAAAAGAGTCGGACACGACTGAGTGACTAAAGAACGACAGATGCAAAGGAATGTAACGAGACCAAATAAGAGAATTACATCATCTGACCCAACAACTTCCCAGTGCCGTAGCAGTCATCAGCTGACTTCAGAGACTTCTGGTGAAAAACTAACTGCTCAGTAAGCTACAGAGCTACCCCAGGGCGCTATTTCTTTTTTGAATGTGTTTCCCGAATCTGAAAGTCAACAAAATGCTTTTTGGATGAAAATGTAATAGAGCACTTTGAGATTTCAGATTTCTAAATTAAAGGATATATAAAAAGAAAAAAAATTTTTTTTCAGACAAGGATTATTAGAACCCAGGAATAATACCCAAGCAAGGTTACCAGAACACCTTTTTTCGAAAAGTGCTCTACTAATCTTTTTCTAAATTTCCAAACATGGAAATCTGACAAACGACCGAACGTGAACTCGGGCCGCACGGGGTCCGGGCGATGGAACAGGACCTGCAAAGCACAAGGCCATGTTCTCACAATAGAATTCTCCATCGCTGCTGATATCAGTACACTGCCCATGCCCCCACGTAAATGCAAAGACGTCAACCCGCTTAAAAATGCGTCTCTTCTTACTTGAGCGTCTTTGTGTCAAACTCAAAGAAGCCTCATATAAATGATCAAAGACTTTTCAGTGGTTCCTCCAAATATGCAGACGGGCAAAGGCTGCCCCCCTTCAGTAATTTTCAATGAATCCTCTGAAATGAAGGTTTTGAAGATGCTTGCCAATGGAACGTCCTGCCTCACAGCTATAATATTTTTTAAAAGGCATTCAGTTTAAATTAATATATTTGGCCAGACAACTATATTAAAATTCTTGTTATTTTTTCTGTTATAATGGTAGCCTGTGGTATGACTAGTCTTCTTCAAAAATCTGTAGAGTTATTGCTTCGCTCTTGCCCGGGGTACATCATGTGGTTTTCATCTGTGCGTGCGACATGGCAATACCTCATTAAAACAAACACTTCAGCCAAACGAAAGTCTTCATATCGCGCCACAGAGAGCGCACGTAAACTCACTCGGAAAGTTTCAGAGCCTCGTAACTCGTGGCCAACTGCTCTTACACCAGCCGCTCCACTGATATTTCACTCTGCCAGATGATGTCACGGGATTCATGCTCTTAAAACCGCCTGCCTTAGGCAAGTATATATTTTTTTCTCGTATAGTAAGCAAGGGGAGGTTAAGGAATAAACAGAGCTATTTTCTTTCCTACACAAGAAACACCTCCTCTCCCCTGGCCACACGCACACACACACACACACACACACACACACACACACACACGGAAGTACACACAAGAACACATCCAAACATTTCACTTCTACCCGCCGTGCAACAAAAAGTTGTAGTACATTCTGTGCAAATTTGCAACTTGCCTCTCTCCTGCTGGACAGCTCCTTCACCCACGCATTTCCCAAGACAGACAATACCAGAGGATCCACTCTTATCTCCATCCTCTGAGTTCAATCCTGGAATGACTTACCTACTAATCTGAAGCTTTGACATGCGTGCTAAGTTGCTTCAGCCGTGCCTGACTCTCTGCAACCCCATGGACTGCAGCCCGCCAGGCTCTTCTTTGTCCATGGGATTCTCCAGGCAAGAATACTGGAGTGGGTTGCCATGCCATCCTTTTGGCAGATCTTCCTGACTCAGGGATCGAACCTGTGTCTCTTGTGCCTACCTGAATTGGTAACGGGTTCTTTACCACTAGCGCCACCTGGGAAGCTCGTAAGCTTTGGAGGGACCTGAAAATCACTGTTGACAGAAGACCAAGTTGAGATTTTTCAAAAACAACCTCTACTATTCCTAAAGGTTGGGGAGAAGAGGTTATTTTGAATGTTTCATCTAAGTTGCCACTGCCAAAACAACACTTGACTCAAACAGTTCCCAGAAGTCACACGTAGGAAGCCTACGACTTCAAAACATCATCTCCTTTGAAGAATAATTTCTTCAAAGGCACTGACTGATGGAAGGCAAGCAGGTGGCACTCAATAGCTTCATTTATTAATCTTAAAAAAAGAGGTTTGCACCTCACACCCATAAGGATGGCTACTATGAAAACAAATACAAAAGTGAAAAATAGCAAGCGCTGGCAAGGATGTGGGGAAATTGGGACCCGCGGGGCACTGTACATGGGAGTGTCAAATGGCACAGCTGCCATGGAAAACAGTACGGCAGGTCCTCCAAAAGTTAAACATAGAATTCCCCTGTGATACAGCAATTCCACTTCAGGATACATACCCAAAAGAACAGAAAGCAAGATCTTCAAGAGATATGTGTATGTGAATGCTCACTGCATCCTCATTCACAACAGCCAAAAGCTAGAAGGAACATCAACAGATGGATAAACAAATGTGGCTTATCCATATAATGGAATATTACTCAGCCTTAAAAAAAGAAGCAGATTCTGACACCTATTGCAACACGGATGGATTCTGAAGACATTATGCTCAGTGAAGTGAATCAGGCACAAAAAAGGCAGATACTGTTAATACGAGCTAGTCAATTGGACTAGAATAATCAAATTCACAGAAGCAGAATGCAGAATTGGCAGTTGTCAGGGGCTCAAGAGAGTAGCAAATGGGAAGTTTCTGTTAATGGGCACAGAGTTTCAGTTTTATCAGATGACAAGTTCTAAAGATCAGCTGCACAAGAAAGCCCCTGATGCTGGGAAAGATTGAAGGCGGGAGGAGAAGGGGATGACAGAGGATGAGATGGTTGGATGGCATCACTGACTCAATGGACATGAGTTTGGGTAAACTCCAGGAGTTGGTGATGGACAGGGAGGCCTGCCGTGCTGTGGTCCATGGGGTCACAAAGAGTCAGACACGACTGAGCAATTGAACTGAACTGAACACCCATAAGAATATTCGTTATATTGCTAAACTGTACAATTAAAAATGCTTAAGATGGTAAATCTTGCTATGCATATTTTACTAAAATTGAAAGTAAAAAAGATTCTTCAGCACCTACTGTGGACAAAAACCATTTGATTTCTAACACTGATACCCATTTCATGATTTTCAGGGCACCTCTCCCCAGATACTCATTCCTTCCTGCGCATATCTGGTATTAGATAACTCACAATATGTACACCTATCAGCTATTCAACCTGAGAGACCCAAAGACGAATCAGGAGCGTGGCCTACATTTCAAGGTACTACAGGGACATAAATACAAGTTAGAATGCATTCAGTACTGAACGCTGCTGTGTTTCCTAGATTTTTTTTCAATCTGGTGACAATTTCATATATTCTGCCGTGCTGGCCCCATTAAGTTCACTACTGTTTACAAATTAATGTACTCGATTTTGACACAACTTCCCTTTTCATTGGAAGGATACAGATAAAATGCTAAAGGATTCCAGGGGTAGAAGGAACTTCCTGTTAAATCCATGTTTTCAACCACTAGGAAACACACACACAATTGGTTTGGGTTCTTTTAATCAATGGGCTTCCCTGGTGGCTCAGTGGTAAAGAATCTGCCTGCCAATCAGCAGACACAGGTTCCATCCCTGGCTCAGTAAGATCCCCTGGAGTGGGAACTGGCACCCCACTCCAGTCTTCTTGGTTAGAAAATCCCATGGATGGAGGAGCCTGGTAGGCTGCAGTCCATGGAGTCGCTAAGGGTCAGACACGACTGAACGACTTCACTTTCGCTTTTCTCTTTCATGCATTGGAGAAGGACATGGCAACCCACTCCAGTGTTCTTGCCTGGAGAATCCCAGGGATGGGGGAGACCGGTGGGCTGCCGTCTATGGGGTCGCACAGAGTCGGACATAACTGAAGCGACTTAGCAGCAGCAGCAGCATACCTGATCACAAGCTTACATGGACCAAGAGCCATCAGAGGAGCAGCCATCAGTTCCTCTGCCCCCTAGGAATGGAGCTTACATGAGGACCTCCACCAGACCAGGGTTAAATATCTTGTTGGTAAGTTAGCCTGGAAATTGAACTCTCCAGGTAGACACTGAGGTCATCTCCCACCAAAACCAACCTATACACAGGGCTCTGGGAGCCACCAGAGCTGTAGTAACACCTCTGTCCAGAGCACAAGCTGGAAAGCTGGCCAGGCAATGCCAAGGGTGAGCCACAGGGAGAAGAAGCCCACACCAAGTAACTGTGGTTTCTAGGACTGAAGCGGAAGCTGAAGCTCCAGTACTTTGGCTACCTGAGGCCGAAGAACCGACTCACTGGAAAAGACCCTGATGCTGGGAAAGACTGAAGGTAAAAGGAGAAGGGGGTGGCAGAGGATGAGATGGTTGAATGGCATCACCGACTCAATGGACACGAATCTGAGCAAACTCTGGGAGATGGGGAAGGACAGGGAAGCCTGGCGTGCTGTAGTCCATGGGGTCGCAAAGAGTTGGACATCATTTAGTGACTGAACAACAGAGCAGGCATTCACTCCCAGGTCTAAAACTCTCTTTCTTCTTTTTAATCTACCTTGAGACCTCCTCGCCATCCTTCTGTACCCGATCGAGCCTTTCCTCCTAAGTGAAGCCTCTCCTGAAACGTTGCCCCTTTTCGGTGTCCCCAGCACTTTGTGTTTTTGTTTTGTGCTGTGCTCACTCACGTCCCACTCCTAGTGGCCCCACGGACTACAGCCTGCCAGGCTCCTCGATCCAAGGGATTCTCCAAGCAAGCGCTTTGTACATCCTCTGTCAAAGCTTCTGTTTGTACAGCTGTGGACACTACTCCATTTGCAGGCAACAGACCACACATCTGAATGTCCAGAGCCCAACACAGAGCCTGAGACTCTACGCATGTGGATAAAAGGATGCTTGAACACACAAAGGAAGAGCATCAGCACTCATAGTTCAACACACTAGCTGAAAGCTGTTCAATTAGCCATGATCCATCTGTACTTAGAAATGCCAATCTCAGCTGCCTGAAAGTATTTCAACCCCCAAATTTCTTTTTGCAAGGGAAGCCTTAGCTTAATCGACCCCCGCCCTTAAAAAAAAGGTCTTTCTTGATACATTTAACAGATGCACTTTTTTTTGGAGCCAATCAAATCTCAAGAGTTAGCACTATGGAAGAGAAACAGAATTAAATGTGTCCTTGAGTGTTCCTGGACCCAGTAAGTCCTCCTTCCTTCACAGCTCTTGGACCACAGAGACAGAAATACATCCAACACAAGGCAGGGGTCTAATGAGAACTGGGCTCCCGTCCAGGCACTAACCACTTTACTACCCACCTGTACTACCCCCAACTGGCTGGGGGCAATTCCAGATTTCTGGAACTGGTGTCTGGCCAGTGCTTGTCCTAGGGCTAAGCAGCTAAGTTGGTGAGGTATTCTGCCGGTTTCCATGGTTTCGACAGAGTGGGGCCATTTCACAATGTACCAAGGCCCTTTGCTTTTAGCCGCATGGTCAAGCGTGAGTGGTATTGACCAGGAGTCAGAGACAGGAAGTGCCCCAGTTTCCTGGGTGTAACCTGCGAGTCCAAGGAACTGTCCATGTGGTTCTTGTTCAAGGTCCACTGTGGACTCTCCTCTGACCACCAGGACAGCTCCTCTACTGCTCCGAGATTCGCTCTCTAAGTCTGTAAAACAAGACTGGGTGTCTTTCGCGGTGGCATAAATCCCTTCCCCCAGGAACAGAGACTTCCTGGAGTCTATCCAGGACTGCTAGGAAGCCAGAACAGCAGTTCAGTCTTCCTAGGAAGGAGTAAACGGGCTTCCTTAGGACATCAGATTCCCAGGTTTCTCACCTACATACAAGATGGAAAAGAACAATGCTTTCACCTCACTCACAAAAAGGTGAGGTTAGAAGCTGCCCTATCCATAAAGGCATTTGAATGATAATGATGCTGAAGCTCTAACGTGCAGAGTGATGGTCATCTTCACCTGCTGAGCATCTCTGGAGCCCAACAAAAATAGCAACTTCTAAATCTGTGCCCCCTATAGCGGCCGAGGCATGGCTTTGCAGCACTTGAAGGTAGATAGTCCAGACTAAGACGCACTGTAAGTATAAAGTGAAGTCGCTCAGGCGTGTCTGCTTTGCGACCCCATGGAATGCAGCCCGCCAGGTTCCTCTGTCCATGGGATTCTCCAGGCAAGAGTACTGGACTGGGTTGCCATTTCCTCCTCCAGGGGATCTTCCCGACCCAGGGACTGAATCCAAGTCTCCTACATTCGCAGGCAAATTTTTTACCACTGAGCCACCTGCAAAGTCCCTCGAGGCAGATATTGACACAGTATTGAAGGAAAATATTTAAAGAAAATATGTGATTAAAATTCATTTCACCTGTTTCTTTTTACTTCTCCTTTTATTATGTATTATTATTTTGGCTACTGGCAAATGGAAAATTACACAAGGCTCACATTCTTAGTTCTGCTGGAGAGCACTGCTCTAGACTGATAAATACCTTCCCTGGTGGCTCAGATGGTAAAGCGTCTGCCTCCAATGTGGGAGACCCAGGTTCAGTCCCTGGGTTGGGAAGATCCTCTGGAGAAGGAAATGGCAACCCACCCCAGAATTCTTGCCTGGAAAGTCCTATGGATGGAGGAGCCTGGTAGGCTACAGTCCATGGGGTCACAAAGAGTCGGACACGACTGAGCGACTTCACTTTCACTTTTTCAGACTGATAAATATACCTTTTGAGTTATTTTTAAACATGAGAGCATAGAAGTCAATGAATAAAACCAAAGGGCTAAAAATCAGAGACATTTAGCAATCACGACTATATTTTTTGAAGCAGTAATTTTAGAGCTTATTCCTGACCACTAAAGCACTAACTGCCTCCCCAGCTTCCTTTTTGCTAATGAGTCCCACTCATGTGCACACTGACTCAAGCAAGAACAATCCTAGGACCTGCCCTGCGTGCAGTAAGCATGCTCGCCCAGGAACTCAGGCACAGCTCTAATCCCAGTGGGTATCACAGGGAGCATCACTTGACCAGTTCTTCTTTGACTCCAGGTCTGATGTGCAAAACCAGTGCCTGATTCACCTGATTTCTTAGCATCGTTCAGAACTGTTCTTGTTTTCTTGGACTTCCCTGGTAATCCAGGGGTTAAGAATCCACCTGCCAGCGCGGGGGACACGGGTTCAATCCCTGGTCCAGGAAGATCCCATGTGCCGTGGGGCAACTTAGGCCCAGGTGTCACAACTCCTGAGCCCACATGCCACAACCAGTGACACCCCTGTGCCTTCAAGTCCACGCTCCGCAGTAAGAAAAGCAGTGAGAAGCCCGCACGCCTCAACTACAGAGTAGCCCCTGCTCACAGCAACTAAGGAGAAAGCCTGAGCACAGCCAAAAATGAACAAAAAAATAAATGTATTGTTTACCTTAGAAAAAAATTCTTTGTTTTCTCTTGCCATTTTTTAAATTGAAGCGAAATTCATATACCATGAAATTAACCATTTTAAACAACTCCGAGGCATCAAACACGTTCACAACATGTGGCGCCAGCAATCCCATCCAGTTCCAAAGCATCTCCATCACCCTCAAAGGACACCTGCTCCCGGTTTCCTCCCTCCAGCTCTACTGTTTTGAGCATGACTGATTTGCCCTTAAGCAACTGAATCTGCCCTTAAGCACAGGGAGCTAACAATTTTACCTAGATAATCAATAAACCGCAAGCCCATAGTGAGTGAATCATCTTTCAACATCCTGACCCGGTATAAGTCGCCTAGAACACAACGGAAGACTCAGACAAGAACAAGCATCTCCATCCCCTCAACTTCAGGGGAATGAAACCCCCTCCATGGAGCAAGGTCCAGCCAGGGGTCAGGTCCCTGGGACCCCATGATTCATTGACATACAGGCAAGCCTCAGACTTTGCCTTGGGGAGTTTCCCAACATACCCTGTCCTCTCCACCTAATCCTTCAAGGAATCAGACTCTCCCAGGTATTGAAATGTCTCAGTCAGCCCCTATTAAAATATCTGCCACGTGCCAGCTGATGAGCCAACCTCCCAGACCTAAGGGAGAAGACTCTTGGTGATGACAGGGGTGGAGGACACACCGGGAAGGACGATGGAGACCATGTCTGGACCTGTCTCCCGATCCAGAATTCACAAAGGAAGGGCTGGCTGTCAAGACCCCCGGGCTAGAGGCCCTTTCTTTAGCAGTGCCTTCAGCGCTGCAGTGCTTCTAAGAGGTCTGGGGCCAGGATGGAGCGTGTGTACCCTTCAAGGTCCGCTGAGCTGGACCACAACTGCGAGTGCTGAGCACACCACCGTGTATCTATCCTGCCTTTCCGAACGACGGTTTTAAACACGCTGTCGAACCCATCTGGATGAAAGATGTCATCCAATTAGAAATTCTTATTCCTCTTTTTATTGCCTTATAAGCATTCTGATGCTGGCTTTTACGTGTCCAGATGTTTCTGTTTAAGGCGCTTCATTCAAATGAAATCTGAAGAAAAGTCCAGATTACCTAGCCACAAAGACCCGAGTAAAAATCCCCTCAATCATCCTGGTAATCCAAATAAATTCAGAGCATGAAGGTGGGCTGCTCTGGATAGCTCCAGCTTTAAAAAAAAAAAAAAAAAAGCTTTGTCTTCCATTTCACTTCGCATTATTATAACACACTTAATTACACTTTATTTATAATAACGTGAAGGACTTATTTTACACCATAGATTGTTTGCTACAGAAGTACACAAGCCTTACCTGGCTGATCTATCACTAACATTAACTGAAAAATGCAACCACAGTATGCATTATTAAGGAAATATGTCAAGCTTAAACAGAATCAAACTAGCTGAAACTTATTTTGTGAATGACTCAGATAAAACGGGAGAAATATATCAATAACCTCAGATATGCAGATGACACCAGCCTTACGGCAGAAAGCGAAGAGGAACTAAAAAGCCTCTTGATGAAAGTGAAAGAGGAGAGTGAAAAAGTTGGCTTACAGCTCAACATTCAGAAAACGAAGATCATGGCATCCGGTCCTATCACTTCATGGGAACTAGATGGGGAAACAGTGGAAACAGTGTCAGACTTTATTTTGGGGGGCTCCAAAATCACTGCAGATGGTGACTGCAGCCATGAAATTAAAAGACGCTTACTCCTTGGAAGAAAAGTCATGACCAACCTAGATAGTATATTCAAAAGCAGAGACATTACTTTGCTGACTAAGGTCCATCTGGTCTAGGCTATGGTTTTTCCAGTAGTCATGTATGGATGTGAGAGTTGGACTGTGAAGAAGGCTGAGCGCTGAAGAATTGGTGCTTTTGAACTGTGGTGTCGGAGAAGACTCTTGAGAGTCCCTTGGACTGCAAGGAGATCCAACCAGTCCATTCTGAAGGAGATCAACCCTGGGATTTCTTTGGAAGAAATGATGCTAAAGCTGAAACTCCAGTACTTTGGCCACATCATGAGAAGAGTTGACTCATTGGAAAAGACTGATGCTGGGAGGGATTAGGGGCAGGAGGAGAAGGGGACGACAGAGGATGAGATGGCTGGACAGCATCAGTGACTCGATGGACGTGAGTCTGAGTGAACTCTGGGAGTTGGTGATGGACAGGGAGGCCTGGCGTGCTGCGATTCATGGGGTCGCAAAGAGCCGGACATGACTGAGCGACTGAACTGAACTGAACTGAGATGAAAATGCCATCAGTTTTACTGCAAAAAAGTTTTATTTCAAACTGACTTAAAATCTATATTGAATAAAACATACAAAATCTGAAATGTACTAACCAGAGTGACTCAAGTAGAAATCATATCATCGTTCTCAAAAATAGATAATCTGAAAATATCAACAGCCTCAAAGGAAAAATACCATATACTGTGAGTTCTACCACCTCATTTATACACCCATCACGATGCCCTGTGAGTTTCCCAATTAAATTACTCAAATTGCTGACTTTTCTTTGTATGTATTTTGGTTTGTTTATGAATTCTACTGATTGGTTTGCTATGATTCCCGAAGGCTGAAAGATGTTTACAGGACAAATGACATCACCACCATGACAAGCTTAACCGTGTTTATACCAATTGGTTTAGAGGGTCTTCAAAACATGGCTTTAAAATCGCAGTTGTTATGCAGCTTAATGTGTTCCTGATGTTTCTGGAATAATAGATTTCTAAAAATCAAGAGAGAGTTTTGTCCAAAGAAAACCAATTAATCTACCTTATAAAGAACTAATTCCTATTCATCACAGATAATGTGACATTTAAACTGTGAATACAGAGGGGTCTACCACAGAAAAATAAGTAAATAAACATTAAGTAGGCATTTCATGCAAGTCATTACTTTATAATAAATTACTAGGATATTTTATAGAAAGGGAAAAATATTCATAGAAGTATAAGAAATGTCCTATTATTGCATGCAAATTTACTGTTACCAGTTTAAAACTAAGCTTTTTAAATTTGTTTTGCAGCTACCTAAGATTTTTCAGATGAAAGCCCTCAAGAGAACACAGCAAGCCTGTGGCCACAGACTTTCTATCTGAACTTCCAGTGATGGAAAGGTTTATCTTTCAGAATTTAGTCCCACTGGTGTGTGATCAAATTAGACAGAACTGATCTTTCTATGGAGCTGAAATCAACCTTTCTGTAGCTTTCACCATGAAAACAGGTTCTGCTCAGTCTAGCTCTATACAGAATAAGTATAATTGGTCTTAGGCATCATAATATCTAAAGCATTCCTATTCCCCAAGGCCTTCTATAATCTCCAGACCAAACATCCCTCAATCCCTCACCATCCTTCAGATGATTTGATTTCAGATCTTCATCCTCCTGGTCAGATTCCTGTCATTACATTCTATTTACCAACATCTCTATTAATATATCAACTACACATGAATAGGTTTAAAAAAGAGAGATTACACCGAAGTATGAGTGGAGATTATTTCTATACAGAATTATGGGCTATTTTTATTTTCTTCTTTATGCTTTTCTGTATTTTCTCAACCTTCTACCAAGGGCACATGTGATTTCTGCAACCAACAAATTCAATACTCATTCATTCAGTGATCATTACCGTGCACCCATCATGCTGCAGGAACTGTCCCTTGAAGTGAGGATACAGTCACAAACAGGTTAAATGAAAACCTCTGCCCTTGTGAACTTACTTCTCACTGAAAGAGACATGCAGTTAAAAAAAAAAAAAAAAGTAAAATTACCAGCATGTTCGAAGGTGACATAAAATTGAGAAGGAGAGTAGGGGTGAAGTGATAGGATGGGCAAGGAAGACCTTTCCTCCCTGAAGGAAGGTGATAAAGACCTAAAGGAAGTGAGGGCTTCCCTGGTGGCTCAGATGGTAAAGAACCTGCCTGCAGTGCAGGAAACCCAGTTTCAGTCCCTGGGTTGGGAAGGTCCCCTGGAGAAGGGAATGGTAACGCACATCCAGGATTCTTGCCTGGAGAACCCCACGGACAGAGGAGCCTGGCAGGTTGCAGTCCAAGGAGTCACAAAGAGTTGGACATGACTTCATGGCAAATAGATCAGGAAACAGTGGAGACAGTGGCTGACTTTATTTTGGGGGGCTCCAAAGTCACTGCAGATGGTGACTGCAGCCATGAAATTAAAAGACGCTTACTCCTTGGAAGGAAAGTTATGACCAACCTAGATAGCATATTAAAAAGCAGAGACATTACTTTGCCAACAAAGGTCCATCTAGTCAAGGCTATGGTTTTTCCAGTAGTCATGTATGGATGTGAGAGTTTGACTATAAGGAAAGCTGAGCACAGAAGAATTGATGCTTTTGAACTGTGGTGCTGGAGAAGACTCATGAGAGTCCCTTGGACTGCAAGGAGATCCAACCAGTCCCTCCTAAAGGAAATCAGTCCTGGGTGTTCATTGGAAGGACCGATGCCGAAGCTAAAACTCCAATACTTTGGCCACCTGATGTGAAGAGCTGACTCATTGGAAAAGACCCTGATGTTGGGAAAGATTGAGGGCAGGAGGAGAAGGGGACACAACAGAGGATGAGATGGTTAGATGGCATCACCGACTCAATGGACATGAGTTTGAGTGGATTCCGGGAGTTGGTGATGGACAGGAAGGCCTGGGGTCGCAAAGAGTCGGACGTGACTGAACGACTGGACTAAACTGAACTGAGTGACTAACGCTAAAGGAAGTGAGGGGACAAGCCACTCCATGGGGGCAGAACCTTGCAGACTGAAGGAGCAGCATCTGCAAAGGCCCTCGGGTAGGCACATGCCTGGGATGCTCAAGAAACACCTGGGAAGCCTGTGTGGCTGGAGTGGAGGGAACCAAAGGTCAGGCCTTAGTAGACGAGGTCAGAGCGTGCAGCGGCTCATGGACCTGCGTGAAGACGGGGGCCTTTACTCCCAGGCAGACGCCAGGTCTGCAGCCATGGAGTGACCTGGTCCATGGTGTGTTTCAACAGGTCACTTTAGCTGCCTGGAGGACAGACCCAGGGGAGGTCAGGGCAGCAGAGGAGGCTGACCGGGAAGGAGAGCCAAGTCACGGTCCAGGCACAGGATGACAGCGACCCAAACCCCAAGGACAGCAACAGAGAAACGGTCCTGTCCTGGCTTCCCAGGGTTCCGACGGCAGGATTCGTGGAGCAGACACAGTTAAAAAGGAGTGCTGGAACTAAAGCCCACACTCCAAATGCGGTCTCACCGTGGCAGGAGAGAGAGGCGAGTTTACGTTTCCTTTCCCAGGGTATCCGATTCTCACAGACACTGAAACCCTGCCGGCGAGCCAGCCAGAGTGATGAGAATGATTACACGAGGCACAGAGCCCACGTGGGGTCTGCCCTGACGAGGGCGTGACCATCTGTAAGCAAACTCCTCCCAAGAACCACAGTCTCTGCTCTTTGCACCCTTCCTCCGTGCCCCCTCTTTCTGAAACGCCCCTCGGTAAGTTTCCCCTCCTGGGTCTGGTCTCCGCTTTCCCAGATCCCTTATCAGCTCCCGGCTTCACTTAATCTCCTCGAGGTCAGCTCATGATTATCCTCCTGGTCCCTGGAAACCTCTCCTTACTAATCAAGAGGCCGGGTGCCCCTGCTTCCTTCTTCACCCTGATTCCAAACACTAAGCATTGCTGGAGAAACCATGCAACTCTACTGGATGGGTCGACCACAAATTCTATAACTTTTTAAAGTTCATTTGGAATTTACTACTGCTCCTTAACTTTTTTTTTTCATTTCTAATTCACCTCCTACATCATACCCAACACAGCTAATGGAAGCCTTCTGTCTGTCTGCATTGTTCTTAGCTGCTCAGTCATGTCCATCTCTTTGCAACCCTGCGGACTGTAGCTGGCCAGGCTCCTCTATCCATGGGATTCTCCAGGCAACAGAAGTGGGCTGAAGTGGGCTGCCGTTCTCTTCTCCAGGGGGTCCTCCCAACCCAGGAATCGAATCTGCATGTCCTGTGTCCCCTGCACTGCAGGTGGATATTTTACCCACTGAGCCAGCAGAGAAGCCCTCTATTTTTCTGTCTCTTTACCCAAACCTAGGGACTTCCCTGCTAGCTCAGCTGGTGAAGAATCCACCTGCAATGCAGGAGACCCTGGTTCGATTCCTGGGTCGGGAAGATCTGCCGAAGGGATAAGCTACCCGCCCCAGTATTCTTGGGCTTCCCTGGTGGTTCAGCTGGTAAAGAATCTTCCCGCAATGCAGGAGACCTGGGTTTCATCCCTGGTTTGGGAAGATCCCCTGGAAAAGGGAAAGGCTACCCACTCCAGCATCCTGGCCTGGAGAATTCCATGGACTGAATAGTCCATGGTGTCGCAAAGAATCAGACACAACTAAGCGACTCTCACTTCGCTAACCCTACCCTGCCCTCAGCTCACTCAGAGATGATCTTGCTTTTTTACTTTGTTGAGAAGAATGAAGCTGCATAAAGTAAGCGCTTACAGTAAGAGCCTCTCACTCTCAAGGCTTCTCCGGAGCTTCACCCATCTTCTCCCTCTTTTTTCCTGACTCAGAGAAAAAAATAATCTCCCTTGTGCCTTTCCCAATTCAACCCCTCCTTCTGTGCCCTTGAAACGGACCTGCCAAGGTCTGCTAGCTTGCAGTCTTATCAACTGTCTATTCCTTTTTGCATCTTCCATTCTTCTTTCTGTGATGAGTATTTTCTCTGTGCAAGAGAAATTTCTTCTATCCTAAAACAAATAATCCAAAACATCTCTTGATTCCACTTGAGCCAACATTCAATATCTCTTTCCCTTGTTTCAACAAAAGCTAATTAAGCCAGGAAGGCGCTATGATTCTCAGACACAAAGACAAACACGATGGGATTCTGGCCTTCGCTCCTGTATTTCTCAAAAGAAAGAAGAGTCAGCACTCCTTGCCGCTCTGCCTGCTTTCTCTATAATTACTTGTAAGACGGCTGTGAGTGAACTCCACCAAGAGAGCTTCCATGGGGTAACCAAGCCCATTCCCAAGGGTAGGACTCTCCCTCCTCATCGATGCTCAAAATCCTCCAGCTCCGAGCTGTCTCATTAGCTCCACTTCCTGTGCAAGAGCTCCACGCAACCCTTGCAAGCCAAAGGTCAGCAACCAAGTTCTCCAAAGTTCTCCTCCCCATCTCTTCCATCCAACTCCATTTTTCTTTCCTCATGAACCTTCCCATCCCTAGCAATGGCCTCCCTGTCTCCTGGGCCTCCAGGTCCAGCCTCCAGTCATCTTTAACTCCTCCCTTTGCTTCCCTGGTGGTTCAGACAGTAAAGAATCTGCCTGAAACGAAGGAGACCCGGGAATATTCCCCTGGAGAAGGAAACGGTAACCCACCCCAGTACTCTTGCCTGGAGAATCCCATGGACAGAGGAGCCTGGTGGGCTACAGTCCATGGCGCTGCAGAAGATATAGGCATGACTCAGCAACTAAATAACAACAACAAGCTGTGCAGGGAACACCTCATCGCCAGTACCCAACTCCATCCTCCATGCCACATCGTGTCCTTTTATCACCAAAGCCTTTTTCCACCCCAGATGTGAGTGGCAACCCTCCTGCTTAAAATCCCGTAGAAGTTTTAAATTTTTTCCTATTACCCCATCCACACATATTAGAACTAGCTTCCCTGGTAGCTCAGTTGGTAAAGAATCTGCCTGCAGTTCTGGAGACCCGGGTTCGATCCCTGGGTCAGGAAGATCCCCTGGAGAAGGAGATGGCAACCCATTCCAGTATTCTTGCCTGGAGAATCCCATGGACAGAGGAGCCTGGCGGGCTACAGTCCATGGGTCTCAAGAATCGGACACGACTTAGCGACTAAAGAGAAAGACAGATGCTTTGTTTGGCCTTCCTTTAATCACACAGAAGTGCTCTAATTACAGGCGCCCTGTTCTGGTTCCTTTTCCTACCCACCATACATCCATGAGCACAGGGGCTATCCAAGGCTTCCTCCAGCCCTGGTTTTACATGTCCTTTCTTACTCAGGTGGGCCCGTGTGATACCATCTCAGTCACTGCTTACTATGCAGCCCATCTTTGCCACCATCACAATAGTGTGATACCAGCTCATTTTAAGGCATTGGGCACATGTGCCCCCAAGAGAACACATGTTTCCTTCTTTGTGTTAACAGTGGTCAAGCTCTACTCTGGGGCCAAGACCTTTTCTTCCTAATCTATGTGTCCTCATCAAAAGAAACACAGTGACCAGGAAGCCAGAGGTGGGCGGCACTAAGACACAGCCTGGTCCAGCCCACAGCCCACAGCCACCAGAGAGATGCTGGGAAGATGTTCATCCCTGGCCTCAACTTCCAGAAACCACTGCAAGTCTTCTGGGGAAACTTCAGAGTGGACAGTGCAGAATGCCAAGGTCAAGTTACCTGCTGACCGTGGTTATGTCTCCTTGTCAAGCTCCTTCCCTCAGCTGGACATTTCTTCAGAATAAGAGAGGTGTTTAGGTTAGAGACTTCTCCAGCAGCCCAGCGTTTAAGACTCCATGCTTCCACTGCAAGGAGGCACAGGTTTGATCCCTGGTCAGTGGGGAGGAGGAGGAAGCACTCAGTCGTATCCGACTCTGTGTGACCCCATGGACTGTAGCCCACCGGGCTCCTCTGTCCGTGAGATTTCCCAGGCAAGAATACTAGAGTGGGTCGCCATTCCCTTCGCCAGTGGATCTTCCCAACCTGGGGATGCAACTAGGGCTCCTGATTCGCAGACAGATTCTTCACCATTTGAGCCACCAGGAAAGCCCCTTTGGCCAGGGAACTAAGGTCCGATTCGCCACGCAGTGCAGCCAAAAAGAATTAAAAAGGAAAAAAAAAAAATCCAGATCAATCCAAACACGTCTAAGTGCCAAGCAAAATGAATCGATGATCATTTATTTCTTGTTTGCGTGGCCACATGAAGTGGTTCTCAACCCAGCTGACAAGCATTAGGAACAGTACTCCTCTCCTAAGCCTCGAAGGTGACTGTACCTATCTGCATGGGGTCTGCCTGTCTGGAGAACTGTTTTTCGTAATTTCCATTGAGTTGGGACCATGAGAGCTAGGATGTGAGAAGCAAGAACCTAACAGAGACCTAGGGCATTTTCCTTCTGCTTGATTGAATCTGTGCCAGATAACCTGAGAGCCAGTTCACACAGTTAAGTGAAGAGAGGTGGATTTTCTGCCATCTTCTTGACCCTAAATGTCCTGATTTGGAATTAACATCCAGCTTCCATTGTAGGTGACCACGGGTTTATTCTTGCTAAAATATTTGGAATTGAGTCAGTGATGGAAGAGGGTATATTCTGCACCCACAGCAGAACCAGCCTTGTTGACCATGGGTACATGTTTGCAAGTGACGTTTACAGACCCCACTATCAATGCATTAAAATGAAGAGGTTATCAAACGTAAAAAAAAAAAAAAAAGAAGAAGAAGAAGAAGAAGAGGGCCTCTGGAAGTGATTCTCCTAAGAGCACACAAGAAAGAAGGCCAGGTGAGCAGTGAGCACGTAACTCTGAAAAGGCAGCAGCCAGGCCCTCGACAACACCTACCCTTAGGACCAAAATGCCACTCCGATGATGCTGGCTCATGAATGCTTTTTGTTTTGCTTTGTTTGTTTTATTTATTCTGTGGAAACTGATTTGCCTTCCACAGGTAAAAGCTGGTGTCTCAGACTGTAAGGAATCTGCAATGCAGGAGACCCGGGTTTGATTTCTGGGTCAGAAAGATCCCCTGGAGAAGGGAATGGCAACCCACTCCAATATTACTGACTGCAGAATTCCATGGACAGAGGAGCCTGGTAGGCTACAGTCCAGGGGGTTAAGAGTCGGACACGACTGAGCAACTAAGTACACAGCAACATCTCCACCTACATCTACAAAAGTAGATAAGACAGCACCCTCGGCCCATTTGGGTATACTCTTTGCCCCTGAAATATTAATATTTCCATGAATCTAACAGGCCAAGAAGAGCCCAACACCAGAACCTTAGCGGCCCCAGCCAGCATCTCCTGTAAGACTGTACCATCATTATTTAATTTGAGGCAGTATTTAAATTTTAAGGTATAATCACATGCAATAAAAAGTACAAAATGCATAAAACATAACATAATCCTCTCCTCCCTGTGTAATTTAACACATAGATGCTAAGCAGGAAAGTAGCGAAGATACCGAGAATTACACAATCATCGCTGTTTTGCATCAGAAAGACTTTGGGGAGATGTATGATGACACACAGCCACAGAGACACAAATCGCACCTCTTAGCAACTCAGCGAAAGCAAAACCTAGCAACAGACGCCCCTCCTGTCTCCCTCTGCAACCTCTGATTATCTGAGTCAGGATCAGAGCCCACCCCAAGAACCAGGCTTTGGACTCAAGCAACAAAGAGTCTTAAGACTGCTTATTTTAAAAATGGTGAAGACTTCGCTGGTGGCCCAGCGGTTAAGATTTCACCTTCCAATGTGGGGTGGTATGGGTTCAATCCCTCATTGGGAAGTGAAGATCCCACACGCCTCAAACTCCCCCCCCCCCAAAAAAAAGATAGAAACAAGATTCTAACAAATTCAGTAAAGACTAAAAATGGTGGTGGTGGTGATTTAGTCGCTCAGTCGTGTCCAACTCTTGCGATCCCATGGACTATGGAATTCTCCAGGCAAGAATACTGGAGTAGGTTGCCATTTCCTTCTCCAGGGGATCTTCCCAACCCAGGAATCGAACCCGGGTCTCCTGCATTGCAGGCAGTTTCTTTACCAACTAAGCTACAAGACTAAAAATGGTCCACACCAAAAATATCTTAAAAAATAAAAATTGTGGCACCATACGTAAGTTGATAGTTATTCATTATCCATTAAATTTTTAAAATTATGTTAAAAAAAAAAGGCCTCTTAAACCAATACAGGCAATCATTTTGAGATCCTAAATACGCTTCCCCTGAACAGGGGCCATCCTCTGGTGGGTCAGACAGAAAAGAATCCACCTACAATGTAGAAGATCCAGGTTTGATCCCTGGGTGGGAAAGATCCCCTGGAGAAAGGAATGGCTACCCACTCCAGTGTTCTTACCTAGAGAATCCCATAGACAGCAGAGTCTGGCCAGCTAAGGTCCAAAGTGTTACAAAGAGTCAGACATGACTGAACATGCACCACGAACAGGGACCATTTTCGAATGATTTTTTTAAAAAGAGACTAAGTGATAATTTTTGGGAAACGGATGGGGAAACAATGAAAACAGTGGCTGACTTTATTTTCTGGGGCTCTAAAATCACTGCAGATGGTGATTGCAGCCATGAAATTAAGAAATGCTTACTCCTTGGAAGGAAAGTTAAGAGCAACCTAGATAGCATATTGAAAGCAGAGACACTACTTTGCCAACAAAGGTCCATCTAGTCAAGGCTGTGGTTTTTCCAGTAGTCATGTATGGATGTGAGAGTTGGACTGTGAAGAAAGCTGAGCGCTGAAGAATTGATGCTTTTGAACTGTGGTGTTGGAGAAGACTCTTGAGAGTCCCTTGGACTGCAAGGAGATCCAACCAGTCCATTCTAAAGGAAATCAGTCCTGGGTGTTCATTGGTGGGACTGATGTGGAAGCTGAAACTCCAATACTTTGACCACCTCATGCAAAGAGTTGACTCACTGAAAAAGACTCTGATGCTGGGAGGGATTGGAGCAGGAGGAGAAGGGGAGACAGAGGATGAGATGGCTGGATGGCATCACCAACTCGATGGACATGGGTTTGGGTAAACTCCAGGAGTTGGTGTTGGACTGGGAGGCCTGGCATGCTGATTCATGGGGTCGCAAAGAGTCGGACACGACTGAGCGACTGAACTGAACTGAACTGAACTGAAGTTGTGTGTAAACTCCTGGAAGCACATTAGAATCACCTGGAGGCATTTTTTTAACCGATAGACAAGCCAATCTCTTATCAATTAAATTAGAATTTCTGGGGGTGAGGAGAAGACACAGGCATTTTTTAATGCTCCCTGGAGGTTGTCAACCAATGTGTTAAAAGCACGTGCTAGCTGCTGCTTAGAGGATTAGTAAAGTGATGTTGCTCAGTCATGTCCCACTCTTTGTGAGTCGTGGTAGGTTACATAGACTGTAACCTACCATGCTCCACCGTCCATGGGGTTTTCCAGGCAAGAGTACTCCAGTGGGTTGCCATTTCCTTCTCCAGAAGATCTTCCCAACCCAGGGATCGAACTCAGGTCTCCTGTGTTGTAGGCAGACGCTTTACCAGCTAAGCCACCAGGGAAGTCCAGAGGATTAGAGAAGCTCTCAATTAAGATGATGCTCTGCTGCACAGCCTGACACCACCCAGCTGTGCAGACAACACAGGGACGTATCCAAGCAGCTAGTTTAGCCACTCCACAAAAATCTACAACCGGAAGTGTCTGTCTAGGAAAGCTCAGGCTCCCCTAGCCTAGGTGTGCAACGTGCTTTTTTGTGATTTGACAGGAAGGTGTCTGTTTCTGGGCTTCCCTGATGACTCAGTGGTAAGGACTCCATCTGCCAGTGCAAGAGACGCAGGTTCCATCCCTGGTCTGGGAAGGTCTCACCTGCCGCAGAGCAGCCAAGTCCGCGGGCCACAACCCCCGAGCCTGTGCTCCAGACCCCGGGAGCCACAAGTACTGAGCTCACAGGCCTCACTCCACAACAAGGGAAGCCACAGAGATGAGAAGCCCGAGCACCGCGCAGAGCGGGTGGCCTCGCTCACCGCAGCCAGAGAAAAGGCCACGCGGCAACGAAGACCCAGCCCAGCCAAAAAAAAAAAAAAATGTAAAAAACTGTCTCTCACACACACACATACCCACACAGTAAGGCACAGTGGAGTGTCTGCTGGGAATCGTTTCACACTCACGACTTCTTTAGTCGCATAACTGGACCATGTCACAGGAGATGACGCTGGCAAAACAAAGGCTAGTTTGTATGCATGTATTTATTTGCATGGAAAAAAGAAAGAACTGAGACACAACACGCCAGCAATCACCTTTGCTCATACAGGATGTCTCAGGCCTGGGTTTCTTAGAAGGCATATCCGGATGCTAAGCCCAAGAGCCGTTTCTTCGTTTGAGAGATGCAAACCCAGGGCGGTGAAAGTGAGGGGGAGGGAGGCCTGGGGAGCAAGCCTGCGGGCGGCCGCTCCAGGACAAGCCACAGATGGAGAGGCGGCCCTCTACAGAGACCCACAGATGCCCTCCAGAAGGCTGCAGACGCCTCGCCTCACCGCAGCCCACGGAGGCAGGGAGAAGAGGGACCTCAGTTGCCCGTGTTATTCCTGAGTCCTCTGGGTCACTGATCAGAATTCACCCTGCATCCTGGGTGATGTCATCAGGCCCCAGAGGTGACCGCTCCCAGAGTCAGATGCTAAGGCCAGTGCATGGGCCTCATCCAAGGGCAGACGTAGCAAGAGAATCTGCAAGCCCTCCTGCTGGGTTGACGGCCACAGGCAGGAAGGCTGGGATGTGTGGGGCAGGTGATCGGCCGGCCTGGGCAGGGGAAGCTGGAGGAGCCGGGCCGGGACTTGGCAGCAGAGGCGGGCGAGGAGCCGAGGGTCTGGGAGAGTGGGGACGGGGAGGCGACGGAGGTCCTCACACTCAAACTCTGCTCCACTGCTTGCGTTGAGCGGCGACTCCCAGAAATGAGAAAAAGAGACCGCAACTAACGCTGGCCACAGACAGGCCAGTGGAAGCGGGGCTCAATCTCGCACAAGGTCTGTGGCGCAAGAAATAGGAGGCAGACGAATCAGCAAGGGCAGCCAGCCAGGAGCAACAGAAAACTAACAGTTTGATGAAGCAGGCCAGACAATCTAGAGACACACCTCTGTATACGTAATTCAGGATGAAAGGGCACATTTTCACACAAGCTATGTTAAAATGAGTTGTTCAATACAGAGTATTTATGTTTTAAAAAAGCTATCTTATATATCTAAAAAATCCAAATTGATGAGAGGTGTAAATATTAAAAACTAAGCCATAAAAAAAGAAAAATTTCAAAGATATACGTTTGCATAATTTAGCACGGTACAGCCTCTGCAAGGTGAACTAAGTCCATAAAGGAAAATACTGATAGACTAAGCTACATTTAAAATAATTAAGATGCTCTATATGTTAAAAAAAAAAGAATCTAAGCAACATTAAAAAGCAAATAGTTTGTTCATTCTCAATGACAAAAAATATATATATTCTTTGTAAAAAGAAATAAAAATTTCAAACATCTGGAGAAAACATTTGAACTACCTTTGAACAGAATTTTAACATCCTTAACATAAAATAAAAAACCTTCCCACTTCCCTCTGTTTCTTTAATAAATGTTCATTGGCTGGCTATAGCATAGTAAGTACTGAGTCTCACACTGGCAAGACATTTTTGAGACACTGCATAAAACATATTCAAGACTACATGGAAAAATGGGAAAAGAATATGAGAAAAGTATGAATAGCTAATAAACTTTTTAGAAAAATTAATATTCAATGAAGTGCAAATAAAATGACATAACGAATTTTTGCCATTTACACTGTCCAGTCAGAAACATATGACAATAAATATTGGCAAGCACTGGGGAAAAAAAGTACCCATATACTGATGCGTGCTTAAGTTGGTACAAGTCTTCAAATGGAAACTTGGAAATTCACGTAAAATATTAGAATTTTGCCTATTTTTTGACATAGCAATTCCAATTCTATGTTTATAACTTTAAAAAGTTGCCATAGGTCGAAGCAAAGATTATTCAACACAGTACATGTTACAGCCAATATCTGAAGTAATCTAAAAATGCTGGGTAAGATTGAGGGCAGGAGGAGAAGGGGATGACAGAGGATGAGACGGTTGGATGGCATCACCGACTCAATGGACATGAGTTTGGTTGGGCTCCGGGAGCTGGTGTTGGACAAGGAGGCCTGGTGTGCTGCAGCTCATGGGGTCTCAAAGAGTCGGACACAACTGAGCGGCTGAACTGAACTGAAAAATGCATCAATAAATATTTAGTTCAAAATTTATGGAATACATATAGGATGCAATTCCATGAGGTCACTACACAGTGTTCAGGAGATGGGAAAACATCAATGTAATATTTATCGATGATACAAGGGCAGTTCCAAAAATGTTTATTAAATGCCCCTTTTTGGCAAAAATAGTTGCATTTCATTTTGTTCATGAAAGCATAGACTGGAACGATGCCCATCAAAACATCGATTGTGGTTATCTGAGTCAGTGAGGTTTTACGTAATGATTTTAATTTTTGTTCAGCTGTTCACAATGACATATAGAGCTTTGTCATTACAGAAAAGAACAAAAAGACTTTTATCTTGTAGTCACAGAAGGAGACAGAGGGAGAAGTCACAGTCAGGGAGAGGATTGTGAAATGAGGGACCTGCAGCTCCTCTGTGACTCAGGTTTCCACAGCATCTGTGGGCACAGGAGAACTGGCTAAGTAAGTCTTTGATAATGTTCTTTTTCCTCCTAGGTACCCAGGGAGACTATATTTCCCAGCACCCTTTGTCGTCAGTGTGGTCATGTGACTCAATTCTAGCCAATGGGAAGTGGGTGGAAGCCAGGATGGTCTATGAAACACGTGTATACTCCAATTACCCATTCTCTTCCCCGCCCAGTGGCTGAGAATGGAAAGGCTTCTGAGGACACAGAGAACAGCAAAGTCTAGGCAGAGGTTGGGCGGGAAGGAGACTGGATTCCTGAGTCACTGCTGCTGCTGCTGCTAAGTTGCTTCAGTAGTGTCCGACTCTGTGTGACCCTATAGATGGCAGCCCACCAGGCTTTCCTAGGGATTCTCCTAGGGATTCTCTAGGCAAGAACACTGGAGTGGGTTGTCATTTCCTTCTCCAATGCATGAAAGTGAAAAGTCAAAGTGAAGTTGCTCAGTCGTGTCCAGCTCTTAGTGACCCCATGGACTGCAGCCTACCAGGCTCCTCCATCCATGGGATTTTCCAGGCAAGAGTACTAGAGTGGGGCGCCATTGCCTTCTCCATCCTGAGTCACTGCTTACAAGAAAGACGCCAGGAGAACCATCATACCAGGAACCCCTGCCTTGAACTGAGTGAGAAATAAACTTCCTTTGTTGGACCCCTGAAATTAGGCGGTTCGTCAAAGCTATTAGTGGGCTTCCCATGTGGTAAAGAATCCACCATCTGCCGGTGCAGAAGACACGGGTTGGATCCCTGCGTCGGCAAGATCCCCTGAAGAAGGGAATGGCAACGTACTCCAGCATTCTTGCCCAGGAAATCCCCATGAGAGCCAGGCCAGCTACAGTCCACGGGGCTGCAAAAGAGCTGGATGTGACTTAAATGACTAAACAACAAAGAGATTTTAGTCTTCCCTGACTAACTGTGAAGTAGTCCCTCACTCTTACCCAGTACCCTAGCAGAGCAGCCCACTTAGAGCAACTTGGAATTATGGGATCTTCCTGTATCTGCCCCAGGACCCAATCCCATACTTCATGAGACTCTGCACTTAAGACACTCACAAGCACTTGTATTCAGCCACTTAAAGCTACAGGTGCTCATAAAAAGAAAGTTCTGTTGCTGTGAGCTGGTACCCATGATATCATGGATGACATTCCTTAAGAGTGCCAAGAAAAGTGTTAACTCTCTCCGCTAACTATGAAAAACATGAGAAATTTGGGACTTTATTTTTAGTTGCTAACATATGCATTTCTGAAAATTTTATTTAAAACCAAAAGAAATATTTCCATATTGAATTTCAATAGTGCAATATGCTGTTTGAGAATAAAATTAAAAGATCCGGTACATAAAGAGCTGCAAAAAGTTATATAACCCTCACTGTTTTTCACTGTGATGTGGGCCTCCAGGATCCAAGTTATAAGTGGATTAAGCAAGACTTTGTGCCATGTGCTAGTAAGAGACATCTCCCAGATTTCTAGGGCTCCTCTGGGGGTTTTAAGGATCTATGAACATCAAAGAGCAAAGATTTATTATCTTAAGAAGAAGCTAATATATTTAAAAACAAGATGGGTTAAATCTTGAACACCTTAGAAGTCTTGGGGCTTCAACTAACCAGACCAACAGAGTGAACAGAGCTTTTTCACATCTCTTCAAGGTGCAGATTAAAGCCTAACTGAGCAGGGAAAGCAGCATGTGTTGTGGACAGTTCCCCTTGTTTTCCCAGAGGATTCTCAGAACGTTCTAAATTATGTCTTTAGCGTGACTGTTCCGTAAGGACGCACACCTCCGCACCATCTGCATATTTACCTTTGTTCTCTGCGCGTAAAGATACAGAAATAACTGAAATTGGGGAGACGTACGAGGTTTTCCTTATCTGTCAGCAACTGAATGAAATTTTTAAAAACCCTCTCTGACTTGGAAGTATTTTATTGTTTAACATATGCTGTTGGCAACTGGCCTTTTATATTTAATTTTACCACTTTTTCTCTTAACTGGAACAGGAACTTAGGTTCCTGGCAGAACTTAAGACCTTTGGGCTCAGGCTTTCAGCAGGGGTCCTCATTCTAAAGGCAGGGACCAGACTACTGAGGCAGAACATGTTTAAGAGTTGCCCTAAAGCTGGTCTGGCGAACTCTGCCCAACACTGATTTCAAGGGCACAGGAGAAGGAAGGGGACGAAGGGGAAAATGGGCAAGTTAGATGTGACAAGAGGGAGCTAACCACACCACTCTCCCACTCTGAACTTTCTAACCCTGAAACAGGCCGGAACGGTGCGGGGGGGGGGGGTGATAAACCGAAAACTGCAGGCGATTGAAGACTTCCCCGGTGGTCCAGTGGTTAACAATCCACCTGCCAGTGCAAGGGTCATGGGTTTGATCCCTGACCTGGGAAGATCCCACGTGCCTTGGAGCAATTAAGCCCACGTCCCACAACTATTGAGCCTCTGCTCCCGAGCCCGGGAGCCACAACTCCTGAGTCTGTGTGCTGCAACTACAGAAGCCTGAGCACCCTGGAGCCCGTGCTCCACCAAGAGAAGCCCCCACCACAAGAAGCCCCCACATCCTGACTAGAGAGCAGCCCCCGCTCGCTGCAACTAGAGAAAGCCCACGTGCCACAACGAAGACCCAGTGCAATCAAATGTAAGTAAATAAACAGCTTTCAAAAGAAAACAATTAACTGGGTTTCTGAGCACATGAAAATAAAACTGTATGTTAACAATTATAAGTGACCATAAAAAACTCTCGATGGATCTGAGATACTGTTTGAGAGATGAAGGAGACATTCAGCCTTAAGCAGGTGTGAAGAAGTCGTGAGGAAAGTAAGGTTTTATGTGCACTTTACTGAGTCCAGCTCATTCAGTAAAATGGTTACATACATGTATGCTGGCAGTCCATGAAATGAGGACAACTTTGTAAAACTCACGTTGGTACCAGTTTGAAATTTCAGTCTTCCAGAAAGAGTAAATCATAATCCTATCAGGTCCCATGAGGCATTCTATTTTTCTAAACGCGTTAAAAACTTCTCGTCCAAAGGAAAAGATTACAGCGAATGTGCTTCAAACAAGACATCATTTTCCATCCCTCTCCGAATCCTCAAACGGTAAATAGTGATGGCATGGAAATACAAGTGGTGTTTCATGTCACCCCCGCATTCCACAGCCTGGAATAGCTCTTCCTTGGGAGCTTTCTTTCCATCCTGCATCAATAAAGAAAGTGGCTTTAAGTCACTGAAAAGGAAGACGTGAAGAAACCTGCCGGGTATACTTACCACACACAGAGGTGACAAAAATTGCGCTGCAAGATGAAGGGGAAAATAAACCACTCCAAGGAATAAACTAAAAACATGAAGACACATTTAAAAAGAAATGAGGTCATGATGGCAGTATTTGTAAATGCCTGAACCATCAATACAGGGAAAGGTGTGAAATGGGCATTCCTGGCCATGGAAGGGAACATGTGAAATAGAGCCAAAGGAAGCCACTGACCAGATAATCACGTACAGACAACAATATCCGAGAGTCAAGGAAGACAAGCGAGACCAAGATGCAGTCTCCTCTGGGGACACGGGACAGACTGAAGAAGTGTCGCATGGAGGAAGGCTGTCTATGGAGCCCCACAGTGGAGAGAAAGCTTTGCCCAGCATTGAAGCCACAGACCCCGCTTGAGGAAGCCTAGAAGGAGCCTGGAGTGGACATATCCCGAGTAGAACAGGAAACCCATGAGAGTACCCCCCTCAATGTTTTCCGGTCCCAAAATTCCCAAATCTGGTAGAAGCAGAACGCTGGAGCAGAAGCATGGCCGAAGCACGGGTGGAGCTGCCTCCTGGCGACCCACATGCGAAAGGAGCTTTCTCTTCTTCCTAACTGAAGAATAGCTGAGTCACAATATCATGTTAATTTCATGTATACAGCACAATGACTTAACTATATATATGAAACTCCAGGACTTTGGCCACCTCATGCGAAGAGTTGACTCATTGGAAAAGACTCTGATGCTGGGAGGGATTGAGGGCAGGAGAAGAAGGGGACGACAAAGGATGAGACGGCTGGATGGCATCACTGACTCGATGGACATGAGTCTGAGTGAACTCTGGGAGTTGGTGATGGACAGGGAGGCCTGGCATGCTGCGATTCATGACGTTGCAGAGTCGGACATGACTGAGCGACCGAACTGAACTGAACTGATATATATATAGTGTGTGTGAGTGTAGCAAACATACAGATATATTCTCTTTCTGATTCTTTTCCCTTATAGGTTATTCCAAATTGTTGAGTAAAATTCCCTGTGCTTTACAGTAGGTCTTTGTTGGTTATCTACTTTATGTGTGATATGCTCAGTCGCTCAGCTGTGTCCCACTCTGCAATCCCATGGACTGCAGCCTACCAGGCTCTTCTGCCCATGGGATTTCCCCAGCAATAATACTGGAGTGGGTTGCCATTTTCTCCTCCAGGGGATCTTCCCCATCCAGGGGTCAAACCCATGTCCCCACCTTGGCAGGCAGATTCTTTACCACTAAGCCACCTGGAAAGCCCATTTTATATATAGCAGTATATATATATTTATATATATATATATAAATCCCAAACTCCTAATTTATCCCTCCCCTCTTTCCCCCTTGATAACCATCAATTTGTTTTCGACATCTGTGAGTCTTTCTGTTTTGTAAACAAATTCATTTGTATCTTTTTTTTTTTTATTTCACAGGTAAGTGACATCACATGATATTTGTCCTTCTCTTTCTGACTTACTTCACCTACTATGCTGATCTCTAGGTCCATCCATGTTCTGCAAATGTCATTATTTTAATCTTTTTTATAGCCGAGTAATATCCCATTATATGTATCTCCTATCTTCTTTATCCGTTTATCTGTGATGGACATTTAGCTCCTTTCCATGTCTTACTTATTGTAGCTGGTGCTGCTATGAACGCAGGGCTGCATACATCTTCATGTACTACAGTTTTCTCCGGAGACGTACCCAGGAGTGGGACTGGGGTTGCTTGACCACATGGCAACTCTAGTGTTCGTTTTTTAAGGAACCTCCATAATGTTCTCCATAGTGGCTATACCAATTTACATTCCCACCAATGGTGTAGAAGGGTTCCCTTCTCTACACACATGAGGGGGCCTTTCTGCTTTCTAGCACCATAGCTGATAGGTAATCAGTTCCCTCTCCTTGAATCTCATGTCATTTCAAGCACTGAAGGTCACAGTTGGGCAACCCAGGCCCAAGGCAGCATTCGCATAAAGCCCCCACTACTGGACTTAAATGCTGGGCGCGGGGGGCACGCGTTGACAGAATGACCAACATGATTTGGGTGTTTAGGCTTGAAATCTGAGGAGCCAAGAAAGCCTTAACCAAAAGCCCTAAGAGAAATTTACTGTGAATTCTGAATTGTAACAGGAGGCAGATAATATAACAAATAGAGAAAAAAAAAATTGTATATCCAGAGGTCTAAAACCAAGAAACATCCAAACAGTAGCATCAATAATCTAAAAGGATTTTTTTAAATCATCTTTTGTTGTTGTTGTTTTTTTTTAAGGATTCTGATTTTCCATAACGGTGGTACTGGATAAACGGTGGAAATTCTCAACAGTGAAGGGCCCCAATCCAAGTAGTAAGGACAAGAGGCTAACCCTGTTGGGAAAATTGTAGTTCATGGGAAAAACAGTTGTCTGCAGAATTGATATAATGTTAATTTCTCATATGATCATGGTTTAAAGGACTATCTTGGTTAAATCTACACTGGTTAGATGTGTAAATGCTCATCTCATTAGCACACATTAAATGATTTCATACATAATCTCCAAGGGTGGGTTAAGAGTGGCTTGTGAAGCAACTGGAGGCAAATGGTGGCTCAGAGCCTCTCCAGGGAAGACTCGGTGATAAGGGTCTCTCATAAAGAGAGCCAGGGAGAGAGACTGTGTAACGGTCACCGTTACACATTCACTGCATGGAAAAACATTGTCCAGAATTATGAATTAATTAACAGCCTAGAATTCTTCTGCTCATTCGTATGAACTATACAATGAAGGCCTGCAATGCATTTTGCATAGCTTTCATTTCTTTTAAATTGCTGCTTTCTAAAATTCCCTTGTTCTCACATTTTGTTGGGGAGCCCAACTACTAATCAGTAGAGTTTCACCCAAGAAATAGCAATCGTTGGACATTTCTGGATTTTTCCATATTGCTCTTTTTCTTGTTACATTTATCCTTGATCTGCTTGTGTCACTGCAAGCAATCAGTACCCATCATGAGTAACACATGATACTTACTGTACAACAAAGCCTAAGTCTTTTTTAGCAACCGTAAACCCCTAGAGTTCGGAGAAGGCAATGGCACCCCACTCCAGTACTCTTGCCTGGAAAATCCCATGGACAGAGGAGCCTGGTAGGCTGCAGTCCATGGGGTCTCTTAAGAGCCGGACACGACTGAGCGACTCCCCTTTCACTTTTCACTTTCATGCACTGGAGAAGGAAATGGCAACCAACTCCAGTGTTCTTGCCTGGAGAATCCCAGGGATGGGGGAGCCTGATGGGCTGCTGTCTATGGGGTCACAAAGAGTCAGACACGACTGAAGTGACTTAGCAGCAACAGCAGCAAACCCCTAGAGTTAGGTCTCTCCCTCCTAATCCATTCATCTATATCATGGCCTTTTCTCTCTTCACACTCAGCAGATTAATAAGGTTATCTGCCTTTAGTAATTTCACTTTCTTACAGTATGAAATGACTAAGGTTGATGAAAGGAGATATTACATTAAAAAAATAAATAATAAAGAACAGGAAAGCAAAGCTAAAAGAAACAGCAGCTCTGATTTATTTCTCTGTGAGACTCTCAGGTTTCCTTAAGTGTTTTTCTGTTCTGGCTCTCCAAACCCAGCCTAAGCGAAAACGAAGAGGTATGGCAGATGCTGTTACCCATCTGCACAGTTCCCAAAGACCCCAGGAGGGCAAAGACCAAAAAGAAGCAAAACTAAAGGAAGCTAAAACAGGAGAGCTGGGTTCAATCCCTGGTTTGGGAAGAGCCCCTGGAGGAGGGAACGGCAACCCGCTCCAGGACTCTTGCCTGGAAAATCCCATGGACAGAGGAGCCTGGCGGGCTACATACAGTCCATGGGGTTGCAAAGAGTCGGACAGGACTGAGCGACTTCACTCACTCACTCACTTTGTCAGCAAGGGCACTTGCTATTCAGCAGAAGACAGTCCTACAGATGGTAAATTTGCAACTCCCTCTTAATAAAGGACGGAGTAACAATGTCCAGCAAACGATGGCCCTGTCGGGCTGTTCCCAGGAGGTGGCTACTTGCTGGTCTTGTTTCTGCAGACACCCCTGACAGCCCCAGAGGCGGGCCCCTCAGGTCTCCCTTCAGGAGACAGCCCAGCGTTCACCTGAACCGAGCCTCCAGATGCTCACAGCCCCTCCGCCTCATCTCAGACTCATAACAGAACCCAGCAGGGTGCGAGCGCCTGGCCACTTCTGCCCATCACTGGGCCACTCCAGAGGCACCGTCTGCTCCAGGGCTCCCCGCTGGTCGCTGGTCTGTTGGAGGATCCCAAATGCATCTGGCTGCGGCTGTCCCTGCCGTCCTATCCTTCACGGAAGGACCCCTCCCCCGCAAATAATCCTCTTGCATTCCTAATTCTGCTCCAACATCTGCTTCCCAGGGAGCCCAACTAACACAGTTCTCTAAAAACCGATGCTGTGTTAGCGCAAAGTGACTTTCCGCACCCCAGTCTGAAGATCAAGGTTCCAGAAATTAAAATGTCATGCAGCAAACTAGATACTACACGTAGAATGGATAAACAACAAAGTTCTTCTGTGTAGCGCAGGGGACTATATCCAGCCTCTTGCAATAAATGATAATGGAAAAGAATATGAAAAAAAAAATGTAGCTACAAGTGAATCACTTTGCTGGACAGCAGAAATTAAGATACAGCTGTAAATCAACTATATGCTGATTTTAAAAATCATTTCACACCAAAAAACTGAGTTTCATGCAATTCCAATTGACCACGTTATCGAGCTACATCAAAGGGAAGAAACAAGCATCTAAACTTTAACTGTCAGTGAGTGACCCGAGGATTGAAATGCCTTTATCATCATGATGACACAAAATAATTAGGGCTGTATATAACATGCTACTATTTATATTTTGGGGCAAAGCTAAATAATTTTATGTGATGCAAAAATAACAGCAGAGATTTCATAAATCATTCAAGTGATTTATATTGTATCAATCAAAAGGTTTTCTAAGACATATACATTTTAGTGAGTGTGTTTTAGAAAAGAACCTGGCAGGATATTATGCGAAGTGAAATCAAGCAGACAGAGAAAGACAAATACTCTATGATTTCACTTAAATGTGGAATCTAAAAAAAGCCAACTCATAGAAATTGAGAGTGAAGTGGTAGTAACCCAGGGGCTCAGGGTAAGGGAAATGGGAAGATATTGGTCAAAGAGTATACATTTCCAGTCACAAGATGAATAAATTTTGGGATCGAATGGACAGCATGACTATAGTTAACTATTTTGTATTGTATACTGAAAGGTTCCTAAGATCTGAAATGTTCTCATCCCAAAGGAAAAAAAAAAGAAAGATAATTATGTGAGGTGATAGAGACATTAACTAACCCTAATATAGCAATCACTTCACAACATACACGGAACAAATCCTCACCTTATAACCTTAAACAATGGTGCATCCCAACCTTACCTCAATAAACCTGGGGAGAAAAACCAACACACCAAGAAAGTTGTGTCATTTTTTTCTCATTCATAGCCACATCTCCTCACCAGGCATGCCTTATGTCACCTAAGGTTTTTTGTTTTGTTTTGTCTTGTTTTTATTAATTATCAGTGCATTTTATTTCAACAGCCCTGACTAAAATTTTTTAAAAATTGCAAAAATGACTATAAGCTTTTTAAAAAATGACTGTAAACTTGATAAGCTAAGTAGTAGCAGAGCACTGCTCTACTTTTTTAAAAAAAACAAACTGAGGTGCAGTTGATTTACAAGAGTGTTAGTTTCAAGTATACAGCAAAGTGGTTCAGTTATACATGTTTTTTTAGGTTCTTTTCCATCATAGCTTACTATAAAATATTGAATATAGCTCCCTCTGCTATATAGCAAATCTTTGTTGTTTTTTTCAAATTTTTTTTCTAATTTCACTTTTGAGGAATAAACTAAAGGGGCTTTTAAGTCCTTTTACTGAATACGTGTGAATTTTCCATTCCTAAAGACTAAGGAATAAGAACAACGGCCTATTGTTTAAATTATTCAAAAGAGAAAAATATCCTCTCTCTTTGGGTCTGTTTTCTTTCTTGGTGCTTTTGTTCATGGCTAATGTTGCCTTTTAGTTCAGTTCCGTCGCTCAGTTGTGTCCGACTCTGCGACCCCATGAATCACACAGCACGCCAGGCCTCCCTGTCCATCACCAACTCCCGGAGTTCACTCAAACTCACGTCCATCGCCTATTTTCCGTCTAATTCTTCTAGGACAACACTCCTCTGAAAGCCAAATAGGAAACCCACCCATCACCTCTTGTCTCACTGGCAGGTTCTAGATCCCTTTTGCAATATGTAACAAAATACGTAAATTTATATAAACTTATTTTTTCAAATAATAATGGAAAGTAAAAATTTGAATTGCAGACTTTTCAAACAACGATTAAGTCACAAAAAATTTGATTTCTGACTGTTACTTCAGGCATATCCTTTTAATCTGTGATGATAAACTTCAACATAAAGACAGATTAAACTTGGATTTTAAAACAAAGGATATGAGAATCATATGCTTAGAGTTCTATATTTCCGTCAGCCTCAAACTCAGTTGGCGCAATAATACCATTATTGTAAACTTTTATGGGGCTAATCTGGAGGTCCATATAAATCGGTATTATTGTTTATTTTTGGATACTGATAATAGCGGCCTATTAGCAGTTCATGCAGAATGCGAATGAACGGTACTTTTCAGAAAATCCACAAAGAATCACTAAAAAATTAGCAGCCATGCTTTGGTTCAGTTTGTTTACTTTTTTAAAGCACATTTGCAGAAGTAACATGCATTCTCTCAAGGCAAACACAAGCAGGATTTTCTGTTAACCCTGGAATTTGATCTTTAAAATTAAAAAAAAAAAAAAAAACTTTCTCTGCTATTTACAGTTTCTGCTTTGGGAAAAATCCCAACATCTGGATACCAGAGTCAGCAGCAAAATCCACAGAGACACATGTGCAATTTTATGCCTGCAAACCCACTATTTTTTCGGGTAAAACGACTGGGGAGGTGATTCTTCCTCATTTCTTACTCCACAGAAATTTTGAGGACTGTTTTCCAAATGGATCCAGGGTAGGAAATCATGTTATGTAACACAAGCCGGTGTACATACCTACACGTGTATAACTAAAATCTCTTCCAAAGAGTACTTTTCCTTGCTATATGTGATGCACTCTGAACATTTCCACCCTTTTTCATTTCATTCCATTTCCTTTTGTCAATACCAGCTTTGACTCACGTCCACAAATGGGTCGTGACCTGCAGTTTGAAAACCAGGGCTTCCAGGCCATGCTGTGAAAAAGACCAGTCCTTGGGCCAGCAGCGCCAGCAGGGGCCTTGTCTGAAGGGCGGAACCCTGAGGCCCATCCACGCTAGTCTCCAGGTGATGCGTGTGCACGTTCACATTTGAGCAGCTTTGCTCTAGAACACAGGAGAAGGCAATGGCGCCCCACTCCAGGGCTCTTGCCTGGAAAATCCCATGGACGGAGGAGCCTGGTGGGCTGCAGTCCATGGGGTCACTAGGAGTCGGGCACGACTGAAGCGACTTAGCAGTAGCAGCAGCAGCTCTAGAACAGGAGACTGCAGAAGAGGATCTGTCATCTGAACTGAATTTAGACAAAGAACGTGCCTCGAGATCAGCGTTGTTCAAAGGAGCTCTGCCATTCCACCGACTTTAAGAGGCAACACGTCTTTCTGGCAGCGGAGTTAGGTGCAAATAAAAATTTACTTTCCACTTTTATCAACTGCACCCCACAGGGCTTCCATTAAAGCACAGGGCTCCTAACCTGGGATCCCAGGGCCTCCCAGGGGCGGGGGGTGGGGGTGCTGAATTGGTTGCAACAGATCTGTGAGCATATAAGAGTGTGTATGTGTGTGTACATGTGTACTTATTCTGGGTGGTGGGGGAATGGAGGAATACATAGCATTTACCAAATTCTGAAAGAGTTCTAAGATTTGGGCCCTTCCCTGGTGGTCCGGTGGTTAAGACACCACATTTCTGCTGCAGGGGGCAGGGGTCCAATCCCTGGTCCGGGAACTAACATCCCACATGCCATATGGTGCAACCAAAAACAGAAAAATTTATAAGAGTTCCAAGACTTAGAAAAGTCAAGGTGGGCTATCAGGCTATGAAAAGACCCAAAGGAAATGTAAACACCCATCACTAAGTGAAAAAAGCCAATCTGAAAAGACTATGTGCGATCTGCTTCCAACTCTGTGACAGTCTGGAACCCACAAGACTATGGAGACAGTAATAAGCTCAGTGGTAGCCAGGGGCGGGGAGGGGATGAAGAAGCCGAGAAAGAATGAACAGGCAGAGCACAGTCACAGAAACATGTCGGTCCAAGGCCACAAAACACACAGCGCCCAGAGTGAACCCGAATGTAGACTGTGGGCTTGGGGTGATGCAGACATGTCAAGGCAGGTTCATCAATTGTCCACAAATATGCCACCACAGTGGGAGATGTTGACAGAGGGAGAGAGGCTGTGGGTGTGTGGGGAGAGAGCATATGTGAAGCATCTCTCTTTTGATCAATTTTGCTGTGAACCTAAAACCCCGTGGATTGTAACCTACCAGGCTCCTCCATCCATGGGATTCTCCAGGCAAGAATACTGGAGTGGGTTGCCATTTCCTTCTCCAGGGGATCTTCCCGACCCAGAGACTGAACCCAGGTCTCCCGCCTTGCAGGCAAATGCTTTAACCTAAAAGCACACCAAAAACTACATACAGATGCTTTTGAGCTGTGGTGTGGGAGAAGACTCTTGAGAGTCCCTTGGACTGCAAGGAGATCCAACGAGTCCATTCTAAAAAGGAGATCAGTCCTGAATATTTATTGGACTGATGCTGAAACTGAAGCTCCAATACTTTGGCCACCTGATGGGAAGAGCTGACTCATTGGAAAAGACCCTGATGCTGGGAAAGATTGGAGGCAGGAGGACAAGGGGACGACAGAGGATGAGATGGCTGGATGGCATCACTGACTCGATGGACATTAGTTTGAGTAAACTCTGGGAGCTGGTGATGGACAGGGAGGCCTGGCGTGCTGCAGTCCATGGGATCGCAGAGAGTCAGACACAACTGACTGACTGAACTGAACGTCTTCCCCTCCATGGGTCTGCCACTCCCTCTGGCTTCTTGGCCCCGCCAGCTCTCCCTCTCTGGCTCTGGAGGGCTCTGGAGGGATCTGGAGGGCCTCTATGGGCTCCTCCTCCTCTTCCCAAACTCTGTGTGTTGGAGGGACTCAAAGCTCAGACCTAAGGCTCTTCTGTACCTTGGTTCCCAGGTGAGTTCATCAGTCACCCAGCCCCAAATGCAGACCGATGACTCACCATGTAAATAACCCATCCAATATACATTATGAAGCTGTTTACAAAAACCAAAAAGCTTTGATTAGATCATGTCACCCATTCTGCTTAAGCCCCCAGTAGTCCCTTGCCCCCTGACATGCAGAATAAAATGTTCAAGTCCCGGTCTTCGCAGATCAGAACTTCACATATGGCCTCAGCCGTACTCCACAGCAGCCCTCATCACCTGCCGTTCCTCGAACAAGCCAAGCAGGTTCCAGCCTAACGGCCTTTGCCCGTGCTGTCCTCTCTTCTCCAGGCACAGTTCCCGCATCAGAACATCACTTCCTTCAGGTCCCTCTCTGAGCGTGGTGCGTGCATGCTCCGTCTCTGAGTCACGTCCAACTCTCTGTGACAGCATGGCCTGTGTGGTCTGTCCTCTGTCCATGGGATTCTCCAGGCAAGAATGCTGGCGCGGGTGGCCATGCCTTCCTCCAGGGGAATCATCCCGACCCAGGGACTGAACCTGGGTCTCCTTAGTCTCCTGGTAGATTCTTTACCATTTCAGCTATTTCCAAAATCCTTCCCTAATCTCCTGGGCAAAATGGCACCTTTCCCTCCATCACTCTCCTGATGACCTCTTGATTCAGTTCAGTTCAGTTCAGTCTCTTGATTACCTTTAATTTTAAACACCACCAACCAGCATTAAAATACATATATTGATATCTGTACATACATATGTGTTGTAACACTGTCAATATACTATATGTATTTCTGCTTAATCTATCTCAGCCCTAGAATGTAAGCTTCATGCAAGCAGGGATCTTACCTGTTTGGTTCATGCTATATCCCCATCAATGTTGAATGGTTTTGTGGAAATGAATCCCCAAAATTACAGAATAGAAAGTGCAACTTGCTGATAAGTAAATGAGGAGATAATCACTAGCACAAGCTTTCAAATAAAATAACATTGATGAAAACTCCCCTTTCCACTCATCAAATCAGCATAGGCTAAAAATCACAACAAAGGCGATAAAATGGCATTTTCAGATGCTCCTTGGAGAAGTACGAAAAGGCATAATTGGGTGGGTAAATATTGTTATCCAAAGCCTTAAAAATGTTGGTAGTCCTTGAATTAATCAAGGTTTCTGGTCAGGGAGGGCCTTCCCTGATAGTTCAGTTGGTAAAGAACCTGCCTGCAATGCAGGAGACCCTGCTTCGGCTCCTGGGTCAGGACAATCCACTGGAGAAGGGATAGGCTACCCACTCCAGTATTCTTGGGCTTTCTTTCTGGCTCAGCTGGTAAAGAATCCACCGGCAATACAGGAGACCTGGGTTCAGTTCCTGGGTTGGGAAGATCCTCCGGAGAAGGGAAAAGCTACCCACTCCAGTATTCTGGCCTGGAGCATTCCACGGACTGTATAGTCATAGGATTGTGAAGAGTCTGACACAACTGAGCAACTTTCGCTTTCACATTTCGCTTTCACTTTTCTGATCAGAGAGGTACTGAAGGAAGTGATCCTGTAGGAATGTAACCTTGTAGGCAGCTCGAGATAAAAAGCACATAAGGAAGGCTGGGCGGGAAAAGCAGCAGGCAGATGAACAGTTAGAGACAAGAGACAGGGCAGCTCAGCTCTGAATGCGACACTACATGGAGAGTGAAGGAGAGAAAGTGTTAGAGACAAGCCCTGAGTTTCAAGTCTGGTCGCTGGTAGAAGTGGCCATGATGGAAAAAGGAAAAGGGGGATTAACAAAAATTTTAAATGATGGCAGGGCTGCTGGTGATGACGCTGATGATGGATAATCATTCCTACTTACCAGACGCTATTTTAAGACCTTCACATGAATCACCCATCTGATCTCCCTACAACACTAGGCAGTAGACACCACTCTCCTCATTTTACTGATAAAAGAACTGAGGTCCAGAGAGGGCTTTGTCCAAAGTCAAACAGCAAACGTCATGCCAGGGATCATAAAGGAAGAAGTCTGGCTTCCCAGCCTGTTTGCTCACCCATTCCTCTGGAACCTCCCTGTCCCAAAGGGAAGTGTAAATAAGTAAAGTGAAGTCGCTCAGTTGTGCCCAATTCTTTGCAACCCCATGGACAGCAGCCTATGAGGTTCCTCAATCCATGGAATTTTCCAGGCAGAGTACTGGATGCTGCTGCTAAGTTGCTTCACTCATATCCGACTCTACACAACCTCATAGACGGCAGCCCATGAGGCTCCCCCGTCCCTGGGATTCTCCAGGTAGGAACACTGGAGTGGTTTGCCATTTCCTTTTCCAATGCATGAAAGTGAAAAGTGAAAGTGAAGTCGCTCAGCCGTGTCTGACTCTTCTCGACCCCATGGACTGCAGCCTACCAGGCTCCTCCATCCATGGGATTTTCCAGGCAAGAGTACTGGAGTGGGGTGCCATTTCCTTCTCCAGGGGATCTTCCCAACCCAGGAATTGAACCCAGGTGTCCCGCATTGCAAGCAAATACTTTTACTGTCTGAGCCACCAGGGCAAGCCAGGAAATCTGTTTCCACCTGGTTTCAAACTGGGGACCTTTCGCATGTGAGGCAAACGTGATAACCACTACACTACAGAAACAGGACAAAGGGGAGTGGTTCACCAGAAACGCCATGCTGCTGCACAGTGACGAATCTGGCCTCAAAGGAGGCTGGACTCTCTGTGACCTAAGCTCGGCATGCAATGCACCAGAATATGTGAAGGTGCTCCCAAGACGTGAAGCCACCGTTCAGCAGAAGTATGGCTCCTCTGATTGGCTGCTCAAGGTACATGTCCCCACATCCAGGCGAGGTGTCCACACCACTCCTATAAGTGTGAGACTGGAACTCGGGAGGGAAATCACCCAGAGATGACAGAGTCCCCTGTATGAGGGTGACAACTGAAGTCATGAGACTTTGAGACCAGAAGGGAAAGAAGGTGTAAGAGGCAAAAGAAAGGGTGGAAGTAAACCACAGAAATGATGCTGTGAAAGTGCTGCACTCAATATGCCAGCAAATTTGGAAAACTCAGCAGTGGCCACAGGACTGGAAAAGGTCAGTTTTCATTCCATTTCCAAAGAAAGGCAATGCCAAATAATGTTCAAACTACCGCACAACTGCATTCATCTCACATGCTAGAAAAGTAATACTCAAAATTCTCCAAGCCAGGCTTCAGCAATACGTGAACCGTGAACTTCCAGATGTTCAAGCTGGTTTTAGAAAAGGCAGAGGAACCAGAGATCAAATTGCCAACATCCCCTGGATCATCAAAAAAGCAAGGGAGTTCCAGTAAAAAACATCTATTTCTGATTTATTGACTGTGCCAAAGCACTTTCACTGTGTGGATCACAATAAACTGTGGAAGATTCTAAAAGAGATGGGAATACCAGACGACCTGACCTGCCTCTTGAGAAACCTCTATGCAGGTCAGGAAGCAACAGTTAGAGGACATGGAACAACAGACTGGTTCCAAATAGGAAAAGGAGTACATTGAGGCTGTATATTGTCACCCTGCTTATTTAACTTATACACAGAGTACATCATGAGAAACCGTGGGCTGGGGGAAGCACAAGCTGGAATCAAGATTGCCGGGAGAAATATCAATAACCTCAGATATGCAGATGACAACCACCCTTATGGCAGAAAGTGAAGAGGAACTAAAAAGCCTTTTGATGAAAGTGAAAGAGGAGAGTGAAGAAGTTGGCTTAAAGCTCAACATTCAGGAAACTAAGATCTTGGCATCCGGTCCCATCACTTCATGGCAAATACATGGGGAAACAGTGGCTGACTTTATTTTTGGGGGCTCCAAAATCACTGCAGATGGTGACTGCAGCCATGAAATTAAAAGATGCTTACTCCTTGGAAGGAAAGTTATGACCAATCTAGACAGCATATTCAAAAGCAGAGAAATTACTTTGCCAACAAAGGTCCATCTAGTCAAGGCTATGGTTTTCCCAGTGGTCATGTATGGATGTGAGAGTTGGACTATAAAGAAAGCTTTTTATAGCACTAAAGAATTGATGCTTTTGAACTGTGGTGTTAGAGAAGACTCTTGAGAGTCCCCTGGACTGCAAGGAGATCCAACCGGTCCATTCTGAAGATCAGTCCTGAACATTCATTGGAAGGACTGATGCTAAAGCTGAAACTCCAATACTCTGGCCACCTGATGCGAGTAACTGACTCATTGGAAAAAACCCTGATGCTGGGAAAGATTGAGGGCAGGAGGAGAAGGGGTCAACAGAGGATGAGATGGTTGGATGGCATCAGTGGCTCAGTGGACATGAGTTTGAGTAAATTCCAGGAGTTATTGATAGACAGGGAGGCCTGGCATGCTGCAGTCCATGGAGTCTTAGACACAACTGAGCAACTGAACAGAACTGAAACCTTTATACATGTGACTAGGACATTCAGAGCAGTGGTGCAAAACCATGAAGCCACCAGTGTAAACAGAAAAAGAAGAAAACTCAGCTGCTGTGACAAATGCTTCCCATCATACTAGACTGAAAAATGAGCGTTAGTCTCTCAGCTGTGTTTGACTCTTTGTGACCCCATGACGGTGGCCCACCAGGCTCTTCCATCCATGGGATTCTCCAGGTAAGAATACTAAAGTGGGTTGCCATTCCCTTCTCCAGGGAATCTTCCTGATCTTGACACCGGGTTTCCTGCATTGCAGGCAGATTCTCTACTGTCTGAGCCACTAGCGCAGACCTGGTAAGACTAGGTTAATCATTAATAAATATTCATTATCTAAGCAAGGTCCACAGAAACACCTCAGGTGCTTGTTAAAATGCAGATCTCTAAGTCCAGCCCAAACTTACTGGAGACGGAGCTTTCTCAGAGAGCCCAGGAATCTGCATTTTGATTAGATCTCTGGGCTATCTTCGAGAAACGTAGCATGAACAGTGCACGAATCATTCTCCAGGCAAATGATCTGAATGTCCTCCAACCCCCGTTTATAACGCTGGTAAAGCTGGAGCCCTCCCTGAAAGTCACTGTCATTGAAGCTTAATGAGAAGTTGCCAGTTTGGGGTGAGAGCACGCCATTTAGCCCCCCAGCACTTCCCCTGAGCCCAGCCCCCACCAAGAGATGGAGCTCAGCCCCAAAGAGGAGCAGGAAGTCAGCAGCAAGAGACAAAGTCAGTCCAGCTCCAGCAAACTTCACCCAGAATACGTGCAGGTAAGACGTTGGATGTTAAAGCCTCTACAGTTTTGCCATATCGAATATCTTGATATTTTTAAACAGTGTTACCTTCTGGTTACACAAATCATCTCCATTCATTGTGGGAGGATTCACAGACTTGCTTTTCTCTGTTTCATTAAGTGCCACCATCCCAGAGAAAAATGAAACTGCACAAAAATGACCTCGCAGCGATAAACAGTCAAGAGTCACCAGGTTTGTCGAGGGATGTGCTAAATAACCCCATCGGCATGTGATCAAAGCTCATTTACTGAGGAAAACACAGGCAGCATGTCGAAGGCTTGCATCATCTTCCCAGGACACAGATTCAGGGAGGAAAGCTCTGGACCTCTGTTGAGCATGTCATCGAACAGATAGGCAGTCCACCCTCCTGGGAAGCAAAGTCACTATGAATCAGATTTGCAAAGAAGTGCAAAAGGCTCACGGTTCAGGGGGTCCTCCATGGGTCAGGTAGGAGCTGGGTAGGGCGCTCCCAGCTGGGAGCCCTTGTCTCTCCTCCAGGGTGATGGGACAAGTCACAGAAGGCATCCAGTCTCTAACTCAGATGCAGACCGGGGCACTTTCTGCATCTGCTTCGTGTTACTTTAAAAGCATCCTGCTCATCGGCTGGGTTCTCAGGCCTCCCAGTGACCTTGTGCTTAATGCTGCCTACTTGTTAAATCTCTTTCAGACCCTTCCTTCTATGAAATGCAAACAGGGTTTAAGTTTAGCATCTTTTATGGTCAGAAATATTTAGCATTGCTCCCAGAGAGGCGGCCATGGAGTCATCTGGGAAAGAAGGCAGTCCAGCAGTGGACCTCCTGGCAACTACTGACCCTGTTATCTTTACAGCTATTTCCAGAATATTCCCTCTTTTTCATTCTCCCCTCCTACTATCACTCTGTAAGTGTATGCTAATATATTTATAATATTATACATTAATAATATAATAATATACAACTGCTTTAGTTTTTAATAATAATATACTGTGATACCATTGGCAACAGTTAATATATTAATGTATATTACATTAATAACACATTAATAACATTAATTATATGTGTGTGCTCAGACGCTCAATTGTGTCCAACTCTTTCCAACCCCGTGGACTGTAGCCCACCAGGTTCCTCTGTCCACGGGATTTCGCAGGCAAGAATACTGGAGTGGGTTGCCATTTCCTTCTCCAGTGGATCTTCCCAACCCAGGGATCAAACCCACGTCTTTTGTATCTTCTGCGTTACAGGCAGATTCTTTATCACTGTGCCACCTGGGTAATAAAGTGTTAATAATATATTATCAAGCTTATCAGTAATATATATAAACAATATAAAAACATATTATATAATTACTATAAAACTCAACAATATATAATATACTGCATTATATATTAATAATACATTATATAATTAAGGATATTAATGATATTACAATATATTGATAATAATGTATGATGTTATAAAAGTGAAAATAGATCAGTCGTGTCTGACTCTTTGCCACCCCATGGACTATACAGTCCTTGGAATTCTCCAGGCCAGAATACTGGAGTGGGTAGCCTTTCCCTTCTCCAGGGGAATCTTCCCAACCCAGGGACTGAACCCAGGTCTCCCACATTGCTGGCAGATTCTTTACCAGCTGGGCTACAAGGGAAGCCCATGTGATGTTATAATACGTGTTTAATGGGAGCCAAGCACTCTTTTGAGTGCTTGAAAAGCATTAACATTACCTAATTTAATCCTCATGATCCTATGAGGTAGGTACACTATCTATCCCCAAGCTACAACTGCAGCAACGGATAAGAAGTACTGTCTATTGTTCAGTCGCTAAGTTGTGTCTGACTCTTTGCAACCCCATTTACTGTAGCACACCAGGCTTCCCTGTCCTTCACCATCTCCCAGAGCTTGCTCAAACTCACGTCCATCAAGTCGGTGATGCCATCCAGCCATCTCATCCTCTGTCATCCCCTTCTCCTCTCGTCTTCAGTCTTTCCCAGCATCAGGGTCTTTTCAAATAAGTCAGCTCTTCCCATCAGGTGGCCAAAATATTGGAGCTTCAGCTTCAGCATCAGTCCTTCCAATGAACACTCAGGACTGATTTCCTTTAGGATGGACTGGTTGGATCTCCTTGCTGTCCAAGGGACTCTCAAGAGTCTTCTCCAACACCACAATTCAAAAGCATCCATTCTTCAGCACGCAACCTTCTTTAGGATAAGTGATAGTGCCAGGCTTCAAACCTAGACCATCTGGCCCCAACCCACTTCTAAAAAATGGGCCAAATATATATAAACGTTAAAGGGGAAAAGAACAGGAAAGGGGGAAAAATCATAATTAGAAACAAATCCTGAGAAAGTCGATTTTTCAATCCTTCTCCACATGTGGAAGCAACTAGAAAGCAGAGCAGAGAAACTGTTTACCCTGTGGTCAACTGTCTGCGACTGATCCTCACACGAAACCCTGGGAGCAGGAGCTGGAGGTCGCTGGCCATGAACCCCAGGCCTGAGCGCGGTGCACTCCTCTGGACCACAGAGCAGCAACAGGCTCTGGGCATTTCTAGACGAGGCAGCCGGTGGGCCCAACCTGGGAGCCATCAGGTAGGGCACAGTCTGAAGCCCCTGACGCTCCACCTGGACCAGCACAGTGGGACCCCCAGGAATACCGCCAGGCTGTCTGTCCCCAGGCAGAAGCCACACCGGCCCAGCATAGGGCTTGTCTCAGGACCAGCTGGGACGAGTGAGGTGGGGTGGGGAGGTCCAGCCTCTGCCGTGCGCCGTGTCCCAGAACATGTGTTTGGGGAACACGTGTCTTCTGCCCCGGACTGCAGATGCTGTGTCTTTATGTTCTCTTATTCCCACATCCAGGCTTCCCTGGTGGCTCAGACGGTAAAGAATCCACCTGCCATGCAGGAGACCCAGGTGCAACCCCTGGGTCGGGAAGATCCCCTGGAGAAGGGCATGGCAACCCACTCCAGTACCCCTGCGTGGGGAATCCCATGGGCAGAGGAGCCTGGTGGGTTACAGTCATGGGGTCACAAACAGTCAGACATTTCTGAGCCACCAATACCTACCCCACCAACCCATTTCAAGTACATGGAAGGCTTTGATAAAAAATGTTTGAATGGATGGACAAGTGAATCAGAGAGAGATTCCTTGTTGCAAAAGGATGCAATGAAGTCACTCAAAGAGCTAAAGACGGGTGGACTCACTCAACTTGGAAATGGCCAATGGACTGAACAGACACGTAGCTGCCGGGGGCAGGGGGCTGCGGCTGAAGGAGGTGTGCATTGGGAGTCTGGGGTTAGCAGACGAAACTGTTACACAGAGAATGGGTAAGCTAAGCAGCCCCGCTGTATAGCACAAGGGCCTCCATTCAAGGACCAGTGATACACAATCCTGGAAAAGAAGCCAGAAAAGGATTTGTATGTCTGTGTATGACTGAATCACACTGTCATATAGCAGACATTAACACAGCCCTGCCAATCAACTACCGTCTGATTTAAAAACAAAAGAACACAGCAAAGAGCCTGGAGAGCCCCGCGCCCAGGTTCAGGGCAGGCACAGCCCGTCACCACGGTCCCCTGCCCAGATGTCACGTGACCAGAGCTGGCTCCTGCCTTCCTCAGCAGCTAGACCCGTGACGGACCGAGTGGTCTCTATCTTCCATGGCGATCATCAAGGGTTTACAATTAGAAAGTGTCTTCCCAAATGTGATGCCATCCTGAGCAGCCCACCTCTATCTTCCTGTACTCCTCTTTCAGCATCTTACCTTCTTTCCTGTAAATATCATGCTTACACGACCTCAGAACTGCCCCTGACCCGAGTCCCTCCTCCAAGCCTTCCCCTCCCTGACAAGGCATGATTTTCCGTCCTGAATTATCATAGGCATATTGCGCCTTTGTTCTTCTTTTTGCCACATATGTGTGTGTCTCTGAGCAACATATGTTTTGTAGTTTTTCCTCTTTTTGATCTTTATATGCGGAATCATACTCTGTTCATTCTGCTGTGATTTTTTTTTCACCCAACCTTGATAATCACGCACACAGATACACAGACATAGCTGGATGCTTGTAGTTAATTCTTTGCCGCTGTGTAGTATTCCACCGGGGGCAGACTATAATTTATTTATCCTTTCTCCTGGCGGGCATTTGGGTGGTTCTAGTTGTTTGCTTATGTGTGTTTCCTGGCCACCCGTATATCCCTAGGGTACATACTAGAGCAGACCTGCTGGAGCATGATTAGCTTAAGTAGGCAACACCAAACTAGTAACAAAGTACAGTTGGTATTATACCAGCTGGGCACCCTGTGGAGGGAAGGACTTTCTGTACCACTTTTAAACCTCTATGCCAGTAACTGACATTATATGTATATCATTACTATCATATCCCTTATTCCTCAACCACCTCTCAGAGTAACTAGCCAACTAGTTACTAGCCAACTAGCCAACGTGTCCCATACATGCACTCATTCCCTTGGATGTGGTCATGGTATGTTTCAGGTCCATACACACCCATGAAAAGTACATGATGTTGTTTGGGAAGTACGTGTGCTCCCCTCTATGTAAACAGTACTGTGCCACTGAGCACATCTTGTTTCAGATATTTTCTTCACTCAGTATTTTCTAAGAGGTATCTACGTGGCTCTATGTAAATCAGACATGATGACACTGTGAATTCTTCAATATGGAGATGGTGCCCTCATTTTACGGACCACAGGAGCTCCTGGTGGGGTCTAGGTGCATTACCTGTAATAACAGATCACTAAATCCTCACACTAACCCCCAAAGTAGTGGGGATTTTCTGCTTCAAAAAAGAGGAAACCAAGGCAGACAGATTAAAGAAGTCGTACAACATCACCAAGTTCCCAATGACAGAGTGGGAACTGAATCAGGTCCTCGGAGGCCAGGACCCGCATCATGAACTTTGCCAAGAACGCGCGGCTCAGGGAGTTTCAGGAACCAGCATCGCGAGGTCACACAGCCTGAGATCCACGGGTTGGAACTAAAATTCAGACCCTTCCCCTCTCAGTCCCATCCTCTGGCCAGTTCAAAAATGTACAGTATTCCAAGTGGGTAACTGGTGAATGGCAAAGGAAATGATTACAAAAGGTAGCGATCGGACGTCTCTTTAAAGTCATAAACTTCACTACTCTGCCCATCCTCTACATCCAATGTTAGCAAAAGTAAATACTAAAACAGCTCTTATGAGGAAATGCAATGACATAAATGGGGAACTCCTTTATCAGGATGAGAATTAATCACCAAAATCTTTGCCAAATCCTAGTAAAATAGATTTTCTAGTCTTTTTTCCCTGCTGAGGGTGTAACAGAAAATAGGAAATTCAACTCCACATTCAAGACTTTGTGGCCTGTGCTTAGTCATGCTGGCCCAGCATCTTTGTAAAAATGTTGCCTATAGCCCAAAATATACAGAATAGACAGTTCTCAAGGCTCTAACCTTTAAAGGTACAACACTTTTCCATTTGCCGAGATAAAAAGTTGCAGAGCAGAAAGCAACAGCTGTCTCATTGGAAGTTTATAGGAACATTGTGACAAGACCTACACAGAGAGCTGCAAGAACAAAGGATTCCTGCGCCAAGAAGTTTACAACAATGAGCCTCACCACCTCCCTCCTTTTTTTTTTTTTTTTTAAGTAAAAAAGAGGCCTGAGTTCCTCAGGACACTAGTCTACCATCTTCTCCGTCTGCTGACTTTCTGAATTAAAGCACTATTACTCCAACAACTCACAACTTATCTCTGAATTTATTAGCCTGTCATGCAGCAACCAGTCCGAGTTTGGCTACGGTAACAGGGAAAAGAGTCTGGATCCATCTTTGGTGGTAAAAGGTGCTACCCGTTAGCAGAGCAGCAGAATGGTCACATGACCTAACCAGCTAAGTGCATACTGTTGTGACACCATAATTTTTATCACAAGAAAGTGCTTGAGCCTTCCCTGGTGGTCCAGTGGTTAAGAATCGACCTGCCAATGCAGGGGACACAGGCTCCATCCCTGATCTGCAAAGATCTCACATGCTGAGGGACAGCTAAGCCCAAGCCCACGAGCCACAACCATGAAGTCAGAGCTCTGGGGCCTGTGCTCGGCAACAACAACGAAAACCACGGCAGGGAGAGGCCGCCGCACTGCGATGAAGACTGTGCGATCAGAGAAACCCCGCTCGTGGCGATGAAGACCCAGCACAGACTTAAATAAATAATAAAAAGTACTTGGCTGCTGCTGCTAAGTCGCTTCAGTCGTGTCCGACTCTGTGCAGCCCCATAGACGGCAGCCCACCAGGCTCCGCTGTCCACGGGATTCTCTAGGCAAGAATACTGGAGTGGGTTGCCATCTCCTTCTCCAAAAAAGTACTTGGAAGGGCCGGAAAAGAAAGACAAATAAAATCTGCTTAATAACTTACTATTCTCATCAATGAAGAATAGGCCAAAAATACATTCAAAGTTCGGTTCATTTTCCTTGTAAACCAACTGCCACAACCGTCCCATTATGTAAGTCAAGACTAACATTTCATAATTATTTACCATCCCTCCTTTGTAAAATCATTTCCAGCTCTTTCAATATAGAAAGGATAAGAGTAATTTGCTCTGGCAGGAAAGAACTATAGGAAGCTATGTGGGATACATTTCCTAAATACAAAACGATCATTTCTCTCCTCCAGATCAGCCTATGCAGGGGTACGAAGTATGCATGAAGTCTTTATGGCTGTCTCCCGGCACAACTGCCATGTGAAGTCAGTTCTGCGGAGAATTCAAGTACTTTTCAGATGAGAAAAACATTTCTAGAGCAGTGAGCCAAAAACAAACTCTTCCACTCTCTGCATTAACATATCAAGTGAACCCTGTCATGTGTCATTTATAAGAACTTCCTCTCCAAGAAATAAGAGCTGTGTCCCTTAGTCCAGAACCAGAAACATTTCGGCACAGAAAATTTTACTGAGTAAACTCCCCAAACTGGGTATTTTAAGGAAACAGTAGAAAGCAGTCTTATTTTCCTGACTGTTGTCAAGGACACCAATTCCATATACAGAAAAAAAAAAAAAGGAAGTCCAGGAATAATTATTAAAATTTCAGTAGGCGGAATTTGATAGATTTACAAGAGAAGCAAATGGCTTTAATAGAATTCTCTCTACCTCAGAGCCAACATCGGCTATTACTATCTGCCGCTCTAAATTGCCAGTTCATCTTCAAAGACACAGAAGCAATTTGAGTTGAAATTTGCTTCTAAGAAACTCTCAAGGTTACCATTTCTCAAAATTATCCTTCACTTACATTTAACATTAAGCAATATGAAGATAATAAGATAAATCAGAGCTGAAAACATAGCTTATTTCTGAGATCAAATACGGAATGTTTCTCCTGAACACATTTATAGGGATCGTGTTTCTCAGAGTTGTCTGTTTGGACTGGATAAATTAACTTTAAAAATCGGCAATAATTTCTTGCTGACCTCATCTTTTCCTTCTGGTTGGTTACGAATAAAACGCCAGTCAAAATGAATTTCAGTTGTTGCTGCCCATACTCTGAGCTTCAGAAGATATTTCTCATATCACCTTCCTTCTCCAAGAGCTTCTCTTTGCAACCTGTGGCTTCACGATTAACAGAGACTAAAAGAAAAAAGGTCCCCTCCCCCATCTGCGTGTAGCATGAACACACTCACCAAACACATTCCAGATATTTCTGAAGAAACCTTATCTCAGCCACAAGAGTTTTCCCACTTGTGTTTCTGTAGACATAGCAGCCATACCCCAATAAACCATCACACAGAAATCAAACAATAGTGTCTGCCAGAAGGGCCTCTCCTCTCAGTCCCTGGAAGAAACCTAGCATCCTCCACACCCTTCGGACTCCCCGTTATTTCTCACACTTGCAAGAACACCCACAAAGCTATAAAAAAACTTAAAACTCATTACTTCTAATTCCATTCTCAAAGAAATCAAATGTGTGTGAACGTGAGTTACACATGGTACACAACACTTTCCTAAATATACTGCTTTTAAAATGCATGCGTCTATGCAAACGCATGTGTGTACATGTCACTTTGGAGGGGTGTTTTATGTTTTAGTACCCCCCCCAAACGGTAAAATCATTCAATACCATAAACTTTCTCCTTTATAAGCCATTTTCAATTTTCAATAAATGTTTCAGGTAAAGAGTAAAAATTAGTAAAAAAAAAAAAAAACAAAACCAACTCAACCAGGCCACTTGGGGAAACGAATTTATAAGGGGAAAGTCAAGAACTGGCAAGGCAGTGAGCGAGTTGGGCCAACACAGACAGCTGAACCAACCAGCGCAGGTGCAGACAGCCTGTCTGGCTGATGTAGCTCAAGCCCCAGCATTTTCTGTAACTTTTATTTGGGTCAAGTATATGAAAACCATCACTTCATTTCCTCCCGGTGGCTGCAACCACGTGGACGTGGAGCCCTAAAAGGAATGGGCCGGCTTCTTTGCAGGGACTTGCCTTGGCTCGAGTCTCAGCCCCCCGGTTCTCTCACCTCCAGAGCCCGCGGAAGAGCTGTCAGTGGGCAGAAGAGGGGGGCAGGCGTGGGTGACGAGCTGCTGAAGTGTCGGGGCGCCCCGATAACACGGCGGCTGAGCGCTGGAAACCTGGGCCCCCGCCCCTCCCGTCTCTCCCTAGGTAACCCCGGGAAGCGTCAAAGAGATGGAATTAGAACAGAAGTCAGAGAATTTGGATGTGGTTTTCGATGTTAACTCAGGGGTCAGCTCTCCTTCCCTGCAAAGAACCAGATAGTAAATACTGTCAGCTTTGCAGCCCATATGGTCTCCCAAGATGGAAGGGCTCCACTCTGCCATAACAACGTGGAAGCAGCCCCCGACGGCATGGAAATGAGCGTGGCTAGAGCCCAGGAGAACACTCCTTCTGCACAATGAAATCTAAATTTCCTGTCATTTACATGCACTGTGAAATATTCTTTTGATTTTTTGTTCAACCATTTAAAAATTTGAAAGGCATTTTCTTAGCTCCTGAGCTGTGGAAAAACAGACAGTGGACTGGGTTTGGCCCACAGCTGTGGACTGCTGACCCTGGCACTCACTGAGAGGTGGGCAGAGGTCTGTGAAAATCCAGTCAAGGAGGAAGTCAGGGCAGCTTCGTGGCCAGGATGGAACCTACCTTGATATGAGCTGCTGGGTCTGGGACAGTCTGAATCATGACCTTCAGGAGGCGAGCGCGGCTACCATTCACTCAGCATCCCAGGCAGCTAGGAGACACAAAGAGGTGTCACAAACAGTCCATGAGGACTGAACACAGCACACACACAACACTAAAGAAATCCCAGCCCTGCGTTAAACGTTTGCCTTTATTTAAAAAAATTAAAATTTACTTTGTATTGGAGTATAGCTGATGAGGAAAGACAGGGAAGCCTCGTGTGCTGCGGTCCACGGGGTCGCAAAGAGTCAGACACGACTGAGTGACTGAAGAACAACAGCAACAGCCAATTAACGGGGCTCCCCAGGTGGTAAAGGATCTGCAGACGCAGAAGACGAGTTCGATCCCTGGGTCAGAAAGGTCCCTGGAGGAGGACACGGCTTCCCACTCCAGTATTCTTGCCGGAATATTCCCATAGAGGAGCCTGTCCACAGGCTGGCAAAGAGTCAGACACGACCTAGCACATACAATGATTCACAATGTCGTGACAATTTAGATACGGACAGTGAATGAAGTGACTAGAAACCTGACTTCCCTTATGTTGGGAGTAACATTTAGTTTTAATCCCCAAACCCGTAAGATGTCAAGCTCCCCAAAATCCAAGTCAAATTCAGTTGATACACATCATTTTCCATGAGCAGCATCTATGAGCAATCATTCAAAGGAAGAAATGAGACCCCCAAAATGATATTTACTATTATATTGACAGAACTGGACTCTGACATTTCTACCCAAACTAATATCATCTATACACCTGGACGTGGGCCACGTGATGCAAAGAGTCAACTCACTGGGAAAGACCCTGATGTTGGGAAAGATTGAAGACCGGAGAAGACGGGGGTGATAGAGGATGAGAAGATAGGATGGCATCATTGACTCAAAGACAGGAGTTTAAGCAAGCTCCGGAAGACGGTGAAGGTCAAGGAAGCCTGGCGTGCTGCAGTCCATGGGGTCACAAAGAGTCAGGTGGGACTGAGCAACTGAACACCAACACAGGTCTGTAAGCTTTGTGATTAAGTGCTCAGCCATGGCTGACTCTACGAAACTCTATGGACAGGCTGTAGCCCACGCGATTCTCCAGGCAAGGATACCGGAGTGGGTTTTCATGCTCTCCTCCAGGGGATCTCCCCAACCCAGGGATAGAACCCCTCGTCTCTTGCATCTCCCGCATTGGCAGGCAGATTCGTTACCACTGTGCCACCAGGGAAGCCTGTGGACACCCAGGGAAGTCACTAACTTCTCCAAGATCACATGCTTAATAAGAAACAATGCCAGGATTCAGGTCAGACTGGCCTGACACCAAAACCCAAAAGGATCTTCGGTTTCCCATAATTAACAGGTTTCACCCTGTATTGTGAAGATAATTTAATGTACTGACAATTTAAACCCACATGAATTAAATGTTAAGATACGAATATTCTAGGGATAAAGACATCACCCAGGATACTCTTCTTCAGATTACAAACCAGCCTGCTGCGGTTCTTTTCTGCCCTCCCACACAAGAACCACTCTCCACTTCCCACCCCCCCCTCCCGCCGGCCACACAGCCTGCTGGTGCCCCCCAGAGTTGACCCTTACAGATGACCTCAGCTGGGCACCCTTGCCTTCTGGGCCCAGTCAAATCTGACCAATGGGACACCGTCTGGAGTTCAGGGGGCGGGAGGAGAGAAGGGCAGTGATACTTCTTCCCCACAGCTACCCACCATCCAGTGGAGGGCCCCTCCATTCCTGGCCACAGTCCAGCAAAGCTGATCCCAAGGGGAACCTCTCCCATCCTCAGGACCCTTCCCCAGGGCACCAGGCACCATTGCCCCAGTCAGCCCTGGGCTCTCTGTAGGTCTTAGCCATTGGCTGCTTTCTGGCACTGAAAGCAACTTTTTACAATTTATGTCTTTAGGTGGCATCACTTTTTGTTTAACAGTTACTGTTGTGTGTTTTTTCATAAATCAGGCCTCTGACTCTGAGCAGTAGTAAACTTTGGAATGAAAATAAGCAGCTTGCTGACAGGAAGACAGACAGAAAAGAGGACTTGCAAGTTTCCTTGCAAACACATCACTCCGGGGGGTCTGCTGGGGCTCTCTCAGGAGTACATCTGTAATCCAGGCTTTCTGACCCTCTCGAGGTACAAACACATCGACTTTCAACACAGCTCGGTCTCTCACGGGATGCCTTTATCTTCAGGTCTGCATGCTTGGGGGTGCGTCTGACTCTTCGTGACCCCATGGACTGCAGCCTGCCAGGCTCTTCTGTCCATGGGATTTCCCAGGCAAGAATACTGGAATGGGCTGCCATTTCCTTCCTCAGGGGATCTTCCAGACCCAAGGATGACACCCGTGTCTCCAGGGTCTCAATGGATTGGTAGGTGGAGTCTTTACCTCTGAGCCACCGGGGTAGCCCTAATGCTTGGGGGGTGGGGGGTGGGTGGGGTGGAGTCTATCCCCCAGGTGGCTGCAAGTCCCAAGAACAGGGGGAGCTTGGTTGTTCAAGAAAATGACAAACTTGGAACCTCAGACATTATTTTTCCCTAAAGCCAAATTTCTTCATCCTGGGAAATATGCAATTCCCCCTTCAAGTCAAAAGTAAGTCCTCTGGGGGATAATAGTTGCTAAATATGCAAAAGGAAGGAAGCACTGTCTTGAAATTTACTTGGGGAACTGTTGAAGGTAACCCACGTTCTTGGCAAACTAGGGGGAGGACAGAGGACAGGGCCTGGCCAGAGGTCTCTCTCAGAACTGGCTCCCCTGATGGTGGGGGGATTCCTTTGACTTCCCCAGGAGAGCCTCCTCAGGGCTTCCAGACAATAGGAAGCCCCCACCCACCCAACTGCTGTAGGACCCCATGCTCAGGAACAAGGGCTCTTTCTGTAGGCTTCAGCATCTCCCCTAGAAAGCTTACCCCACTCCACCCCTCCCCCCTGCACACACACACCACAAGCCTGCCCCCTACCCTCAAAGCCCAGGACACTTAGCAACCGCCTCTGGTCCTGAAACGCTGCAGAAGGAGGCTCTGGGGGGTCCTGAGCGCAGCTCTCCGTTCCCGCCTGTGGGAACCCAGTCCCCGAGGCCCAGGGTGGCACAGCAACCTGGCAGGGGCCCGAGGCGGGTACGTGGCTGACACCCGGCCCACGTGCCAGGCCCACAGAGGAGGCACCCTGGACACTCCAGCATGGTCATGCCTCAGATGACCACAGCCCCCGGCAACATCGGGAGAGAACTGTCCAGCCTGGTACGGGATTACGTGAAACAGCAAGTGGGCTGTTGTTTGAGGCTGCTCAGCGTGGGACTGGCTCACGGCCCACATAGGAAACCAAAGTGCCCTGCGTGCGCTGGAGAGGCACAGCGAAGGCGGGGACTCGCAGGCCCACACTCTCCCGTCGTGCTGCGGTGGGTTAAAGGAGCATCTAAGAACGCAAGTGTTAGTCACTCGGCCATGTCTGACTCTTTATGACCCCATGGACTGCAGCCTGCCAGGCTCTTCTATCCAGCGAACTCTCCAGGCAAGAACACTGGAGTGGGTGGCCATTCCCTTCTCCAGGGGATCTTCCCGGCCCAGGGGTCGAATCCAGGTATCCCGCATAACAGGCAGATTCTTTACAGCCTGTCAGAGCTGCCAGACATGATCTCAAGCCCTGACCCACCCTCAAACTGAGCTGGGAAACTGAAGAGGAACCGAGAAACTTCCACCAGAAGACTGGGATTCTCGGAGCTCTTCCCTCCGAGCTGAATCCTCACTTCTCATGATGGGACTCTGCCAGCCTGCTGGGGTTTCTAACTACAGTTAGAAACAGGATCAACATTCTGGATATCCAAGACCACAGATGCATCACAGAAGTCACAAAGGCCATTCGATCTGTAACCCAGTAAGACATAAACTTAATAACAACTGTTTATGTCTCATGTCTTTTATGAGGAAGTCTGGGGTACTTTCAAGGCATAAGGATGAAGCTGTGGGGAAGGGGATATATAGATTCCAGATGCAATACAGCCACGCCCTACAAGGGATGGAGAAGGGGAAACAACTGATACAGATACTCAGAGTTCAGTCATGACAGCAGGCAGCCAGGGACACTGCCTGGTGAGGGACATGGGGAGTACCCAGAGGAGGGAGAGAGCCACAGAGGTGCCACCACGATGCCTTGAAGAGCAAGAGGCACGCGGACTGGCAGGAAGGCAGGGAAACAGGAAGGCAGGGAAACGCTCCTCCCATCCCCCTCACCTTAGAGAAGCCAGGGTATATGATCCCAACCACCACCACCACCACCATCATCATCATCAACTCAAGGAACTTATGAACCAGTCAATCAATGTCAATGAATGCCAAAGACCTGATGCTTTTGAACTGTGGTGTCGAAGACCCTTGAGAGCCCCTTGGACTGCAAGGAGATCCAACCAGTCTATCCTAAAGGAACAGTCATTGGAAGGACTGATGGAGCTGAAGCTCCAATATTTTGGCTACCTGATGAGAAGAGCTGACTCATTGGAAAAGACCCTTTTGCTGGCAAAGATTCGGGGGGCAGGAGGAGAAGTGGGCAGCAGAGGATGAGATGGTTGGATAACATCACCAACTCAACGGACACAAGTTTGAGCAAACTCAGGGAGACAGTGGAGGATAGAGAAGCCTGGTGTGCTGAAGTCCATGGGGTTGCAGAGTCAGACACAACTCAGCAACTAAACAACGGCGACGTGGATGGTGCTGTCATCCTCCAAACCAGACCAGCTAAGAAGCAACAGCCCCAAAGCCCAGGAGGTGGCAGCTCTATCACCTTCCCCACTGTCTCTTCCCTTCACAAACACCCTCAACTGTCTTTGCAGTCACTTAGTGTCTGTTCTTCCTGCCATTTGAGAGGGTTTATGGATTTTTTAAAAGCTCTTCTAATTCACTTTTGTGTTTCCAATGAGCATTTCTCAAATATTTAGTCGTTGATGAATGACCTGATGCTTCAATATCCCTGTAGGAGCCTTTTATTTTCTCCTTTACTTGCCCTTGAACCCTTGCAAAACTTGGATTTGTGTTGTCTAAAAAGCCTTTCTCGACTACATACTTCTTGCAGTAATTTCCTTGGGTAATGTATATGTTTATGACTTTGGATTTCACGACCCAGTGTTCTTTTATTATTGGGTATCTTGAAAACTGAAACGATCCCTTCTTCATCCCTGTTTTGAAAACACCAATGCTTACTACACAGGAACAAATATTTGATTTGAGTTGCTTTAGATAACACTGCATCAAGTACGGACTGGCACACGGGGCCAAAAGGAAGATAAGCGTTGTGTAATTAGGGAGGCACTGCGGTCAAATGGTTAAGAGGAACCACAGCACGCCAGGCCTCCCTGTCCATCACCAACTCCTGGAGTTCACCCAAACTCACGTCCATCGAGTGGGTGATGCCATCCAGCCATCTCATCCTCTGTTGTCCCCTTCTCCTCCTGCTTTCAGTCTTTCCCAGCATCAAAGTTTTCTCCAATGAATCAGGTTTCCCCACCAGGGAACCCTGGCCCTCCATATCGGGAGCAGGGAGCCCCATCCACTGAATCACCCAGAGTCCCAGGACCACGTTTTGTTCTAATGACGTGACCTGTGATGGACCCCTTGATGGCTTCAGGCTGGTCTCAGAAGCTCCGAGGCTTGACGGGAGACCTGGAACTTTCAGCCCCACCCCTTCCCTCTGGAGAGAGAGGAAGAGCTGGAGATTGAATTCGTCACTGATCCTGCCTACGTCATGAAATGTTCAGAAAACCCCTAAACGACAGGATTCAGAGAGTTTCCTAGTTGGTGAGCAATCCCCACGTCCCCCGCTCCTTGGAGAAGAGGTCCCTCTGCTCGGGGCCCTGCTGGACCTCCTCCTACAAACTCCCGTCCATCCGTTCTCCGGTGTCCTCTGTAAAAACCTGTCACAGCAAGTACAGCACTGTCCTGACTTCTGCGGTTTCTTCCATCGAATCACTGAATCCTGCGTCATAAAGCAAACTCCCCCGGCTATCGATTTTACACATGTAATGTATACGTTCCAAGGCTCTTCTCTCAAATCACCCCACCCTCGTCCGCCCCCACTGTGCCCATAAGTCTGCTCTCTAGGTCTGTGTCTCCTCTGAAAGTGAAAGTGTTAGTCACTCGGTCGTGTCCGACTCTTTGTGACCCCAGGGACTGTAGCCCGCCAGGCTCCTCTGTCCACGGAGTCCTCCAGGCAAGAACACTGGAGTGGGCTGCCATTTCCTTCTCCAGGGGATCTTCCCCACCCAGGGAATGAGCCCGGGTCTCCCGCACTGCAGGCAGACTCTTTACCAGCTGACCCACCAGCGAAGCCACAGGGGTCTCCTTTGCTGCTCTGCAAATCGGTCCATCAATGCCACTTCTCTAGATTCATAAATATGCACTAATATTCAACATTTGTCTTTCTCTTTCTGAGTTACTTCACTCTGTTTAATAGGCTCTAGGTTCATCCGCCTCGTTAGAAATGAGGTAAATGTGCTCCTTTTGTGGCTGAGTAATATTCCACTGTGTATATTACCACACTTTCCTTGTCCCTTCATCTGTTGATGGACATCTAGGTTGCTCCCATGTCCTAGCGACTGTAAATAGCACTGCAGTGAACTCTGGGCTACATGCGTCTTTTTCAGTTCTGGTTTCCTCAGGGTATATGCCCAGTAGCGGGATTGCTGGGTTGTACTCTATGACAACCCAGAGGGGTGGGATGGGGCGGGCAGTGGGAGGGGGTTCAAGAGGGAGGGGACATGTGTATACCTGTGGCTGATTCATGTTGATGTGCGGCAAAAACCATCACAATATTGTTAAGTAATTATGCTCTAATTTTTAAAAACATTACTGAATCCTGGAGAGAGGTTGTGGGAACCCCTAATTGTAGCCCAGCTGGACAGAAGGATGGGTGACCTGGGGACCTGACGCTCTCCACTGGTCTCTGCAGTGGGGGACAGTCTTGTGGGACTGCGCCTTCATCCTGTGGTGTCTGCAACTAACTCCGGGAGGTCTCAGAATTAAATCCAATTGTAGGATGCTCAGTTGGTATTAGAGAGCTGTAGAAGTGACTGATGGAGTTGGAAAAGATGACACCTATTTGATGCCAGGAGGAAAAAAGACCCTCAATTACCACCTCCAAACTGATGCTCTGCAGTTCACATATGAAAGTGAAAGACAGTTGCACCTTGGAAGAAAAAGCTATGACCAACCTAGACAACATATTAAAAAGCAGAGACATTATTTGCCAACAAAGGTCCGTCTAGTCAAAGCTAAGGTTTTTCCAGTCATCATGTATGGAAGTGAGAGTTGGACTATAAAGAAAGCTGAGCACCAAAGAATTGATGCTTTTGAATTGCGGTGTTGGAGAAGACTCTTGAGAGTCCCTTGGACTGCCAAGAGATCAAACCAGTCCATCCTAAAGGAAATCAGTCCTGAATATTCACTGGAAAGACTGATGCTAAAGCTGAAACTCCAATACTTTGGCCACCTGATGGGAAGAACTGACTCATTGGAAAAGACCCTGATGCTGGGAAAGATTGAAGGCAGGAGAAGAAGGGGACAACAGAGGATGAGATGGTTGGATGGCATCACCAACTCAATGGGCATGAGTTTGAGTAAGCTCCAGGAGTTGGTGATGGACAGGGAAGCCTGGCCATCCATGGCGTCATAAACAGTGAGACACGACTGAGTGACTGAACAGAACTAACTGAATTCACACAGGTGTGACACAAAATTTGCCCAGTGTCTATTCTAACTGGTCAGTCCCCCAGTAGAAGCGCTGTTTGGTGAATCCCCCCTACCTGCGACCAAAGGCCTTTGGGAGTCTTAGACTGAATCATGCTCCTGAAACCCCTTACAGGGCTAGGCACAGAGTAAGCACTTCACAGGGCTTCCCTGGTGGCTCAGACAGTAAAGAATCTACCTGCAATTTGGGAGACTCAGGTTCGCCCCCTGGGTCAGGAAGATCCCCTGGAGAAGGGAAAGGCAACCCACACCAGTCTTCTTGCCTGGAGAATTCCATGGACAGAGGAGCCCGGCAGGCTTCATGGCCTCACAAAGAGTCAGACTACTCACTAAGTGACGAACACTTTCATTTTTCCTTCAAGCACTTGATAAGTGGCCATTAATACTGGAAATACATGGGGTCGCAAAGAGTCAGACACGACTAAGAGTGAACTGAACTGAACTGAATACTGGGAAGAAAGCAAGCAGGCCGATACTGTATAAAATCCTGCAACTTTGTGAAAAATAATTCCCAAGAAATAAGCTGCTCACTTTTCATAAGGGTCCTTTGTCCTTAATTTTAAAATGGAATTTTTAATTTTAGGCTAACTAGTCATTAAGTGCAGACCCATTAGGTAAAATGGCTCTGAGCAAACTCATCATAACAGATCCGTTCGCTGAAAGAGCCGGTCATCAGATTCACTGATTCCAGTTGAGTGAACATTAGGTACGTCAGTTTCTTACTATTAATAGCAAAACGTACCCTAAGAACTGCACAGGTCTGACTCTCCCCGGGGAAGTGATCTCCTAAATGGAGCGGGAGGTCAGCAAGACGTCCACCTGGGGCCACAGATTTCAGCAGGCACCCCCTCTCAGCTCCTGCAGGTACAGAATCAGCACCCGAGAGGGAGCATCTCCTTGAAACTGGTGCCTCCCTTGGCTCAACCTGGCCCCAGCCGGGCGCCTGCTCTCCCTAAAGTAAGCAAAGATCAGTGGGAGGTGGAAATACGAGAAACCAAATATACCTCTCCGTTCATCTAAAAATAAGAAGCTGAACTCCTTCAGTACAATAAGGCTTTATCTTTCCAACAGATATAAATAACTACTGCAGTAGGTTGGACTGTTCCCCTCCACAACCCTTCATGGTATTGTTGCTCAGTTGCTTGGTCATGTCTGACTCTTTGTGACCCCATGGACTACAGCATACCAGGCCTCCCGGTCCATCACCAACTCCCAGAGTTCACTCAAACTCATGTGCAAGGAGTCAGTGATGCCATCTAACCATCTCAGCCTCTGTCGTCCCCTTCTCCTCCCGCCTTCAACCTTTCCCAACATCAGGGTCTTTTCCAGTGAGTCGGCTCTTTGCATCAGGTGGCCGGAGAACTGGAACGTCAGCTTCAGCACCTGTCCTTCCAATGAATATTCGGGACTGATTTCCTTTAGGATGGACAGGTTTGAGCTCGCTGCTGTCCAAGGGACTCTCAAGAGTCTTCTCCAGCATCTTCTCCAGCACCACAGTTCAAAAGCATCAGTTCCTCAGTGCCCAAACCCCCAGCATCTGAGAACATGACCTTATTAGGAGAGAGTCTTTCTGCAGGTAATGAAGCTAACGTGGGGTCACTAGGGTAGGCCCTAACCCAATATGACTGGTGTCCTTAGTTAAAATTAAAAATGGGGAAATTTACAAACAGGTTTGCATAAGGAGAAGATAGTGTGAAGACAGAGGGAGAAGGTGACCATCTATAAGCCACAGAGATGCACAGACAGGAGGAACCGGCCCTGTCCTCACCCTGAACTCCAGAGCTGGGAGAGAACAAACTTCCGCTGTCTATGCGCCCCCAAGGCTGTGGTACTCTGTCCCAGCATCCCTGCAAATGGACACTTCTTTATTTTCCACCTTTTAACTGATGAAGAGTACAGGCCCTGATGGGGGTGTGGCCTCAGGAACCAGGTCCAATATAACTTCACGGTTTCTTACTGGACACAAACTCTGCTCCAAGCCCGTCCTGGGCACGGTGCACTGCTGAACCACCTACTCATCATTCCCGCCTTAACATCAGGGGAGGAGAGACTCTTAAGTTCGAGGCATAAGTCAGCCCCACCATAATCTCTTTGACCGCTGGAATGCTTTTTTTTTTTTTTTTTTTTTTCAGAAAAGCCTGACAGTGCTGAAGAAATAAGGGGCATGTTTTGTAGATAAAGTGCTGAGATTCTCCACCTTTATTTTTATTTTTTTGCATAGCTAATGTAGGCAAAGGCTCAATCCCTGTGTGGGCCTCTCAAAATGAGGTTGCAATTGAATTCAGGTAAAATAACTACTAACCAAACCTGGTAATAGGACAGAAAAATATAGCTATCATAAAGGCACATTCAAGAAGGTATCACACTGATTTGCGTCCCTTTAGTAACAGATACAGTGTTTTATTACTTAGTTTCTGTTCTTACCACAACTCTTCAACAGCATTATTTCCTATAAATTTATACTATATAATGCTGCTGCTGCTGCTAAGTCATTTCAGTCGTGTCCGACTCTGTGCGACCCCAGAGACGGCAGCCCACCAGGCTCCCCCGTCCCTGGGATTCTCCAGGCAAGAACACTGGAGTGAGTTGCCATCTCCTTCTCCAATGCATGAAAGTGAAAAGTGAAAGTGAAGTCGCTCAGTCGTGTCCAACCCTCAGCGACCCCATGGACTGCAGCCTACCAGGCTCCTCCGTCCATGGGATTCTCCAGGCAAGAGTACTGGAGTGGGGTGCCACTGCCTTCTCCAATACTATATAATACCACCTGTTAAAATAGTATGTAAGAATCTTGGAAATATATTCAATATTAAAATGATCTACTGAATAAAACGGTGCAGCAGAATACATGTTTATAATACATTCTTCTAGAACTGCAATGGGCTTCTCAGGTGGTGCAGTGGTAAAGAACCCGCCTGCCAAGGCAGGAGGCCGAAGAGGCTCGGGCTCAGTCCCTGGGTCGGGAAGATGCCCTGGAGGAGGGCATGGCAGCCCACTCCAGTATTTATGCCTGGAGAATTCCATGGACAGAGGAGCCTGGTGGGCTACAGTCCATGAAGTTGCAAAGAGTCAGGTACAACTTAGCAAATAAAAACCAACACAGTTGCAATATCACTTTATTGGGAAATTTTTCTACTCTTGATGAACTTTTTCTTCCAAAGTATTCTGCTCCTTTAAAAATAGATTTCTCAAATCAATACTGCAATTATCCTTTAATGAAAAATAAATTTAAAAAATAGATTTCTCATTTTTGCTTATTACACTGATGCCGCTGGAAACTCAGAAACACAGAGTCTCCTAGGTATATGGATGGACAATTCTAAAATAAAGTTTTACATAATTATTCAGAAAATAGGAACTGAGCAGAGAATCACATAAATTATCTAAATTATCAGCCCAAGATAGAACGCTTCTACCTCCTCATTCAGCACAAGAATTGCTGCTTATTTTCACCGTGTACTTTGCCATGAAGGGATCCTCGTGAACCAACAACTTCCATGTCAAAAATAGCTTGAATAGAGAGAGATGGCAAGCAAAAAAAAAAAACAAAACAAAAACACGGCTCTGTAGACATTGTTCTTGGCTTTGTCTCTTCTGGATGGAGCAGGAGAAAGCAGAAAGCAGTGGAGAAAGGAGGAGTTTTGGGATTCTATCATGTATACTATCATGTAAGAATTGAATCGCCAGTCTATGTCTGATGCAGGATACAGCATGCTTGGAGCTGGTGCATGGGGATGACCCAGAGAGATGTTATGGGGAGGGAGGTGGGAGGGGGGTTCATGTTTGGGAACGCATGTAAGAATTAAAGATTTTAAAATTAAAAAATAAATAAATAAATAAAAAATAAAGAGAAAAAAAATAAAAAATAAAAAATAATTAAAAAAAAAAAGAACTTACAAAGTGGCGATTTTAAAGCCCCACAGTGTTGAAGACAGGACAGGCGGTACTGGGTCAAGGGTATTTTGTGTGTGGGGGAGGAGAATCTAGGGAACCAACCTAGGCTCCTCAAAGTACATTAGAGGACGCCAGGAAAGGTCTTTGGAGGTTTGGGTCCCCCAGATATCAAATACTGAAGATACAAAATCTTTACATTCACATTTTTCTAAAAACTCTTCAAAGGTAGGACTTTTCTGGGGCTTTTTGTTCTACCTTGAATCGCCCTTGGCTCCCCCATCCTTTTTCTCTGTAAGTCATTTGTCTTGCTTTTGGTCAACACAGCTTCTTCTTGGATCTTCAAAGATCTTGGAACAACCTGAAAGAGAATTTCAATATAGTAAACTTTGGGTTTTTTCCCAAATCTTAAAACCAAGGATCAACTGTACATTTACTGACAAACCTACTGCTAAAATATTATTTTAAAGTATCTTAAAAGAGGGATGAACTTAAAATTCTTCCTTTAAAAAAACGTAAGGGGGCAGAATTGGGGCAGCACTTCTTCAAATAAAAGTTCGGCATCATACAGCAAAAATTAGGAATGAGATAAAGGCCAAGCTGTAATGGACGTACTGAGGTCCACGTATACTTTTGCAAAGAAAATATTTTGAAAATCTTGCCCTTTCCTCCCAGCTCCCAGGTTTAGTAATAATGGTTTCCCCAGATCAGTATTTCAGCACTGCTTTCTGCTCCAAAGAGTGATGGGATTTATTCAACATCCTGAGAACCACAATTAGACAACTTTTTCAGTCACATGAAAGAAACAGTCTTTATAATGTGTAGATGCCACAAGGACCCATATTTTTTGCAAGCATAGAGCACTATTAAGATGAGAGCAATATTTTTTAAAAAAGTCTTTCTTAGAATATGCCTGTCAGAGCGGCTCTAAAATCCATTCTCTTATTTTTTGGCGATACAGGAATTTCTGTGCTTCTGCAACTTTCCAAGTCAAATAACCAATCCCAAAATATTTAGTACAGGATCCTCATAACATGACGAATTGCAAATGACAGCTTTTTCAGCTGAAAATATTTTCAAATTAGAAAATGCCTTAAGTAGTGCATCAAAATCAATATTTGCAATGGGTGATATTATTTATAGATGGTTTCACAGGCCAGCCAAGCCTCCCACTCCACCCCAGAGGCCCTGAATGTCAATGGCCCAACTGGTGGGGCAAAGGGATTGGTAGGACATGGAAAATCCAAATTCCTAGGGGGAAATTGGGAAAATTATGATACAAATCCATATGTGTATAGTCTGATTCCAATATTATATTAGTGGTGGAGAAGACTCTTGAGAGTCCCTTGGACTGCAAGGAGATCCAACCAGCCCATCTTAAAGGAGATCAGTCCTGGGTGTTCATTGGAAGGACTGATGTTGAAGCTGAAACTCTAATACTTTGGCCACCTGATGCGAAGGACTGACTCATTTGAAAAGACCCTGACGCTGGGAAAGATTGAGGGCAGGAGGAGAAGGGGACGACAGAGGACGAGATGGTTGGGTGACATCACTGACTCAATGGACACGAGTGTGAGCCATCTCCGGGAGTTGCTGATGGACTGGGAGGCCTGGTGTGCTGGCGATTCATGGGGTCGCAAAGAGTCGGACACCACTGAGCAACTGAACTGAACTGAACTCCAATATTATATAAAAAGAAAATAAAATGAATGAAAAACACGAGGGGGAAAGAGATTGCAAAACAGAGGCAGAGGCACAGATGTGGAAAACAAACTTACGGTCACGGAGGGTGGGGAGTGGGGGAGGGATACGCTGGAAGATTGGGACTGACAAAGATGTACACGTCTACTATATAAAGTAGACAACTAGTGAGAACCTGCTGCCTAGCACAGTGAGCTCTACTCAATACTCTACAATGACCTATATAGGACAATAATCTGAAAAAAAACCAGTGGATATGTGTGTATGCATAACTGATTCAGTCTGCTGTAGAGCAGAAACTGACATTGTAAATCAACTATACTCCAAACAAAAACAAAAAAACCAGAGCGAAGAAAGAGAAGGAGGAAGAAGGCTCTAAGGAGGTTTGGTTCAGTTCAGTTCAGTCGCTCAGTCGTGTCTGATTCTCTGAGACCCCATGGAAGGCAGCACGCCAGGCCTCCCTGTCCATCACCAGCTCCTGGAGCTTGAGATCACAGCCGGAATTGGTCCTTCACTTTCCAACATGAACTACAGGGAGTCTTACTTTCTTCCTTCTAATCAAGGCTATTTTCCAAATTTCAGAATCAAGAATACTCATCGTGATAATCACAGAAGAGCTACATAATGATCCTAAGCACAGCTGCAACTCGCTGTCTTCACAGTGATAATGGGAGAGCCATCTACCCCATGGAGCCACAGGGCCTCCCTCCTTGGTGACAAGCCGCTCTGTAGGAAGGGGGCGGGGGTCAGCCTGAATTAGGCCATGCTTTGCTTGGCAGCACAGATCTTGAGTTAATTAAGGTGTCTCCAAATTTCCTCCTTTTTAAACCCAAAAGCCAATATTGATTATTTCTTGGTTGACTGCTTTCCACAGACAAAGGGTTAAAACAGTATTTAGTTTCTAATCGCTGCAAAGGCAACATGAGTTTTAAAAGCCTGGGCTCAAATTCCTATACTGACATCCTATAGTACACTTCTGTGCCCAAACCTCTTTTCTGCCAAAAGAAACACTTGATTTCCGATGGAATATTGGTGGGCTCGATTTAAAGACAAGAGCTAAGGCCAGAGACAGTTCTATTAAATATGTGCAACGGGTATTTTTCAATTAGCATGATAATGTTGTTAAAATCTCATCTACCCAGAGGGCACTTTATCTGACAAGGTAAATTACCCGTAAGCCAGCTGAGCGGCCTCAAAGGATCCAAAGAGATGTCACGAAGTCTGGGGAGAGAGAAACTTTGCCAGAGAAAGGCACGCTACCAGCCGCGTGAGGTTAACAGCCGGCCCAATCAAAGCAGAAACGTCAGACAATTATGCAAACCAGACTCAGGAACTCAAAAAACATAGCCATTTGAGAACTTTGCTATGAGAGCAAGCTGCTCAAGCCAGCTGAACAGAGCCCCTGGTACCACAAAGGGCAGATGACAAGAAACACGGCGCCCAACCCTGTCAAGGGCAAGTGGTAGGAACCCCAGTACCTCCCAGACGGGGTAAGCCCGGCGTTCTGCACAATGACAGGTAGAGCAACACATGTGATCGTGATCGGCGGAAAATTCCCCTCGGAAATGGTCAAAGCCAGACACGGTTGAGCATCTCAAGGGCAGAGTTTAATCTGCAAAGCAGCCATGGCGCACAGAGAGACCTGGGCTTGAAGCCAGGTTGGTACTGACCACCAGCAGCCAGGAGACTGCTCAACTGCAATGGACAATCGTTTGTGGCCGTGCCATGCAGACAGACACAAGCGTCTCGTGTTCAGAGAAGTGCAACCTTCACGTTCCCCAAACACGCTGGACCAGAGGTCGCCTCCTACACAGAGATTTTCCTGGCCACCTGCGTCAGCAACAGTGAATGCATCATCAGCTTAACCTCTGGTAAGATGGACAACCAGCTGTCCAAGAGAGTTGCCTTCTCGCCAGAAAATACCCTGGACCTTGAGTGAACAACAGCCATCATTGGCGAAAAGGCGTCACGCCCACCAGCAACACCAGGGACAGACACAGTGAACTGTCACCGAGGACCCCATTCATCCGATTACAGCCCCATCCCCATCGGCAGGGTTCCCAGGTGGCTCAGATGGGAAAGAATCTGCCTGCAATGCGGGAGACCTGAGTTCAATCCCTGGGTTGGAGAGATCCCCTGGAGAAGGGAATGGCAACCCACTCCAGTATCCTTGCCTGGAGAATCCCAGGGACAGAAGAGCCTGGTGGGCTACAGTCCATGGGTTGCAAAGAGTTGGACACGACTAAGCGACTAACACTTTCACTTTCCGCGTAAATGGCAAAAGCAGCAGACACAATGGCGCCCGCTTCTCCTAATAGAGGAAACCCAATGCCACCTGGGTGTGGAGCCCAACCCCCAAAACACCCTGGGGAGGTCTGACCCTGCCCCAGCTTCAGGGGCAACTCCTATCACTGGGCACCTGTTCCTCTTGCCCCTGGGTGACTTAAAAGGGAGCGTGTAGTATCATTCTAGCCAATTCAACCCCGGGGGAAGTGACCAGAAGACTTCTGGAGAAAGTCTCCTGGACAACAAAGAAAGGTCATCTGCTACTGTCCTGTCTGTATGACCCTTGAGCCATCTCAGGACCAAGAGAGGAAGGGGACTGGGGATAAAACCATACACTCTGGGAAAAGGCGAAGACAAACCTCGGGATTCTGCTCAGGATGCAGAAAACAGGATTAGTCAGTCCTGAAGGCAGAAAGCATCAGCGCCTTGTGTCTGTGTTCAAACGTCTCTGCTAGGCACACAGCATCATGGAGTGGCAATGGCTCTTCAAAGGGGTGATATATCATGGGCACTTGGCACTCCATAGGCGGAATGGGAAGGAAAGTACGCAAGAGGAGACAGAAAGTACAGTAGGGGAGCAAGGCAGAGGAGGACAGATGAGCAAAGGCATGAGTGTGAAAGGGAGGCACACTGGAGAGGCTCTTTGGCTATGAGAACAGTTCAGAGATGTTGGGTGACTTACCCCTATAATTAAGAAATTACATTGGTGTATGTCTCTTTCCACAATCTAAGCTCAACCTGCCCTTCATATCCATCCATTCACTCAAGTATTCCTCCATCCATCCATCCATCCATCCACCCACCCACCATCCATTATGCATCTTCCATGCATCCACTTATCAATATGCACTAAGTCCGTTTCCTCCAAGTTCAATCACTGAACTAAGCCCTGCCTAGAGGTGGGCTTTGCCGTGACTTCAGGGTCGAGTGGGAAGCACAAGGTTGTAAAAGCACAATCACAAATACCAACACCCCCAACACCTGGCTCAACCCCTCAGCTGCAGAAAATCTCCCACAAGGGAGTTGCTGTTGCTGCTGCTAAGTCGCTTCAGTCGTGCCTGACTCTGTGCGACCCCATAGACGGCAGCCCACCAGGCTCCGCCGTCCCTGGGATTCTCCAGGCATGAACACTGGAGTGGGTTGCCACGTCCTTCTCCAAGGGAGCCAGGCAGATCCAACTGAGCACAGCATCTGAACTACTTAAGAAACTGACAGAGGAAAAGTGGGTGGCCAAGCACAGGGGCAGAAGCAGTCAGAGAATGAGGAGAGTGTCAGAAAAGGCCCCAGCCCTGGATGCCAAGGAGGACCCTCAGTAAGGCAGGAACAGTTCATAGCATCAATCTGCAGAAAGCTGAATAAAGATGAGCAAGTCAACCAACCAACCACACATGTTGAATAAATGGTACTAGACATGGCAAGTCAACAACCTCTGGGTGACCTCCAACAACGTGGCCAGTTTCCAAAGGTTCACTAGCGGAAGGTTGGGAGGATGTGTGAAGGTCAACATAGGCTATTCACAAAAGACGCTGATGGACAGGGAGACAAGGGGAAGAGTGTTCAAGGGAAGAAGCACTGCGGTGTTCACCAGTTCAACACTGGTTGCGTGCCTACCGCGTGTGAGAAATTGCCAGCAGCCAGGGTTGGCCCCATGGTTCAGATGCCGAGCTTCCACTACAGGGGGGTGAAGGTTTAGTGAACTGAGATCCTTCATGCCACACATCATGGCCAAAAAATACAATAAATAAAATAATAAAGAGGAAAGAAAAGAGACGGCCAACAGCTAGAGTGCACAAGACTCAGTCGTGCCCTCAATTAGATTACAATCTAATTAGAAGAAGGTTTATCTCGTTTATCTGGCTGGTTTGTTCAAGATGAGAAAAAGGGGTGCATTTACAGGTAGGATGGAGGGAAAGGCATAAAAGCAGAGACAGATTCTAGAGACAGAGGAAGAGGAAGAGTCAGAGGAAAGGCCAGGGCATAACATCAGCTCTAGCAGGAGGGAGGGATCCCCGCATCTCAGAAGTGATGTGTTACTATGTGTTTAGCAACTCGCTCCACGGGGGTAATCCCCTGATTGGAGGCGTTTGGCAATTCCTGGGGATAACTAGGTTTCCCTAGTGGCTCACGGGTAAAGAATCTGCCTGCAATGCAGGAGACAAGGGTTTGATCTCTGGGTCGGGAAGATCTCCTGGAGAAGAAAATGGCAACTCACTCCAGTATTCTTGCCTGGAAAATTCCATGGATGGAGGAGCCCGGTAGGCTACAGTCCATGGAGTCACAAAAGGGTCAGACACACTTAGCAACTGAGCATACACACACCAGTGAACCAGTGAAGTTGCTTAGTCGTGTCCGACTCTTTGCCATGGACTGTAGCCTACCAGGCTTCTCCATCCATGGGATTTCCCAGGCAAGAATACTGGAATGGGTTGCCATTCCCTTTCCAGGGGATCTTCCCGACCCAGGGATCAAACCCAGGTCTCTCGCACTGCAGGCAGACGCTTTACTGTCTGAGCCCCCAGGGAAGCCCATGTGCACACACATGAAGTTATCTATTCCTATCGTGGGCAATTTCAAAAACCTAACAGAATATCCAGGTGCAGAGCTGAACAGAGACACAGGCAATCTTTCCAGCAAGTCTGCTGGCACCAGCCTTGGCGGACCAGAAGCCCAGCAGAGACCGAGGGCCTTGACACTGTTGGCAACTCATAAGGTGACGGCAAGGATCTGCGAAGCTCAGCCAGACAGCTGCTCTGCCAGCAGCTGAGCCCCGGTGACCTCTCCCTGTGGGCAGGGCAGACACTCGGGACGTGGGGCTGCAGACCGAGCAGCCGCCTCAGCACTCTGCAACGGCGCCTGCATCAGCTCTGCTGCTTCCTCAATCTGCCCGCTATCCAAATTGCTCGTTGTTGTTGCTCAGCTGTGTCCAGCTCTTTGTGACCCCATGGACTGCAGCCCACCAGGCTCTTCTGTCCACGGACTTCTCCAGGCAAGAACGCTGGAGTGGGTTGCTGCTCCCTTCTCCAGGGCATCTTCCCAACCCAGGGATCAAAGCCGGGTGTCCCTCGTTGCAGGCAAATTCTCTACTGTCTGAGCCACCAGGGAAGCCCGTAGTGTGTATATATGTATTATATATATATGTCAATCTCGAGCTCCCAATCCATCCCCTACCCGCCTCTTCTTGGTTTTTTTTTAAATTATTATTCCTGAGAAGAGAACAAAATGAATGTAGACAGCAATATTCCTTTGGAGCCCATGATATTCTAGGAGGAGTCAGCACTGGGCCTTTCTCTCCCCCAGGCCTGGCCATGTGCATGTGAAAGCTGATCAAGCTGCCTGCACAGAGGGCTCAGTGGGTACCCCTCCCACCAGCCCCCAAACAGCTCACCGCCCCTCGGGCTGGGGACCATGGTCGGCCTCGAGGTCCCCAGGAAAAGTGAGACATCTGAAGGAAAACAGGCTAGATTTGAAAGGCTGGTGACATCTAGAAAAGGGAAAACAGCTATAAATACTACTTCTCTCCTGTTTTACACTGAGCCTTCTGTTATAGGAAACACATTTAACAGAGTCGGGGTTTTTTTTTTTTTTTCCCTTAAGCTCAACTGGAAAAACATAAATATTTAGTCATTTCATAACGGCAGACAACTGACAAGCAGGCTACAGATTAAAGGAACATGATGTATTTCTAAGAAAGTCCATCAAACAAAATATATCTTTGGGAACAGAATCCCAAAGTCTGTTTTAGAAGCCAATCTTGGCCTTCAGAATGAATTTTGTCTTGATGTAATCACAAGGTCACATCTTAAGAGAGAGTTAAGTGTATCGATAGCCACCTTTGTGAGCAATGAGGTCTGTTTCACATTTTTATTTCATTATTTCTTTGTGTCATATTTTTAAACTAACAACACTGGGCAGAAAAAAAAATTAAAATGTTATAAATGTATAATTGGGCTTCCCTGGTGGCTCAGTGACAAAGAATCTGCATGTCAATGTAGGAGATGTGGGTTTTATCTCTGAGTCAGGAAGATCCCCTGGAGAAAGAAGTGGCAATCCACTCCAGTGGGTTTTTTTTTTTTCCCAGTCTAGTATTCTTGACTGGGAAATCCCATGGACAGAGAAGTCTGGCAGGCTATAGTCCATGGGGTCACAAAAAGTCGGATACTACTTATAGCAGCTAAATAATAACCATGCATAATTACTTTAGAGGTAGGATATAAAATAACTAATTGCCAAGGTAATTGCTATTGTAATTACCATCTCAGTGTCATAAATGAGAAATGTGAACTTCCTGAGTAGGAAGAGGATTTGTAACAGAGCAAAAGGAAAGAAATTTACATTAACAGAGAGATTACATGTAGTGACATTACAGAGTAACGT